>NW_027183514.1:0-300000 GCF_041296385.1 Aphelocoma coerulescens | reverse complement strand
ATCCCTGGATTTAGAGAAAAAGAACAGAGACAGGAGCAAAAGAATGGGGGGGGGGGGGGGGGGTAGGGGGGTAGACATTAGAAAGGGGGTTTGTATTAAGCCATTTGGGAAGTCTGTACCTCTCAAGTAGCTCAGCCAGTGGGGAAAGAGAGAGGGAAATGCAGCTGGGTAATTAGGAGATAAAGGAAGCTGCGTCCTCTATCAACTTGAGAGATCCCGTGGGAAATGCCCATGACCTCTCCCTTTATTCGATCAAAGTAACAGGACTGCTCTGTCTCTTGTTTGGACGTACAGCTGTGGTGTTTGAGGACTAATTTTCCTGACATCCGTATTCTTCTTGTGACCTTGCTTCCACTGGGCACACAGCTTCCTTTTCCATCCTCTTTGCCAGAGAAGAAGCCTTCTGCCTCGCCTGCTTGGCTTTCGACATTTGGGAATCTCCTGCTGCTGTGCCCTTAGGAGGTGATGTTTCAAAATTGACCAGCACGGATGGACCCCAGCACCTGCAAAAACATTGTCCCTGGAGACCCTGCTTAGCAGTTCCCTGAGCAGTCTGAAGTCTGCTCTCCTCATGGCCCGAGCTGAGGTTTTGCTGGCCCTTTTCCTCTTGTCAGAGGTTTGAAACTCGATTGATTTGTGGTCGCTGTGGCCAAGACGGCCGCCAGTCCCCACCTGGCTCAGGGCACGTGGGACTCAGAGGGCGGCCTGGCTCCAGGGGGGCTGAGCTGGAGAGTCCTGGGCTGCGGGGGGCTTCCCGCTTTCCTGGGAGGAGACTCCCTGGGGAGGAAGAAGGGTCTGGCATGAGCCACAAGGCCCCTGGCCGAGGGACGGTAGCGGGGGACGTGTGCGTAGCGGATGCTGTCTGGGAGGAGCTGTGGCAAGGAGTGGGTGTGGGGCTGGGGGTGTCCCAGAGCTCAGTGAGGGTGTTCCCCCAGCCCAGCAGGCAGAAAGCCCCTGGCTCACAGCAGGAGCCAAGTTCCAGGTCACCAGGAACAGCCCCCGCCCTCACCAGTGCTCCCAGCCTCCCACAAAGGTTGGTTATGCCCATGGGTGCTGCCAAGGTTCCCCATGGGAACAGGGCTGGACACCCTAAAAAGGGGGGTCAACACCCCAGGGGCAAAGCCAGCGCAGGGGAGAATGAGTGGGATGAGTGTGAGAGGACCACCTCTACCCCTCCCATCCCGCACCAGGGAGCAGGGACTTTCCTGGGACAGCTCCAGGAGGATATTCAGGACCATCCTTGCCTGGGACAGGGGTGCCAAGGAGATCCAGGAGGGATCAGTGTCCAGCTCTGTGTCCTGGGACACCCTGCACCCTGTTCCCCATAGCCCTGATTTTCAGGAAGGAGCCACAGGAGCCTCCTGGCCATTGCTGGATTTTTCTTTCAGGAATTCGCTGTGGAGCTCGTTTGTCTTTTTTTGCCTCTTTCGGAGCTCCTGTAAAAACGGCCTTGGAAGGGGCGGGGCGGGGCGGGGCGGGGCAGGGCGGAGAAGAGCCAGCTGGGGAAGTCTTGAGGGCTTCTGTGGCTCTGGCAGCCTGCTTTCCTCCTCTCCCTTTGGTGGAGGTGTGGGCTGGCAACGGAGCATCTTCCCCGGGTGGCCGCGGTGCCCCGGATCCCTGCCCTGAGCGGAGGGACAACACTGGGCGTCTCTGGCCTGCCGCACGCAGCCAGGCTGCCGCACAGAGCTCCTCCAAAGCCCTGCCCTTGGCCGCCGGGGGCCGAATTAGCGAGGCATTAAGGAGGGAGGAAGGAAGGGCGCTAATTAGGGAGGGGAGGGCGGGGAGCCGTTCCCAGCCGAGGGGGCGTGGCCAGGACGATGGGCGTGGGCAGGGCCTCAGCGGCGGCGAGGGGCCGTGGTCTGAGCGGGGCCGGGGCCAGCGCTGAGGGGAGCAAAGGGCGGGAAAAGGCTCGGTGCTGCTGAGGGGAAGCGTCGGGAAGGAGGGGACGGAGGGGATATCGTTGGGAAAAAGGGAGACACAAGAGCTCCTGGGGGCCTGAAACCACTAACAGTGGTGGAGGGGAGCCCAACACACTCCTCCTATGTATCCCTATGCTTTACAGAGGGGAAGGCGTGGCTAAAATCCAGGAGAAACAGTGCTGTGGATCCAAGGAATCAGAAGCAGGATCTGTGTGGAGGGCGTCCCTCACGGGAGGCACATGAATCGACCTGAGCGAGGCTGGGGCAGGAGGGTCACGGCCAGCAGAGAAGGGGGACCCTCTGTCCATGCCAAGGCCCAGGGCAGCCCTATCCCGGGAAGCGCGCAGGGAGCGGATCCTTGAGCTGCTGCACGTTGGCGCTGCCCTCGCTCAGCCGGCAGCCCCCTCATTGCCCAGGGGGAGCTGGTGGCAGTGGGGAGTGGGAGAGGGAAACATCTGTCCTACACCTCCATGGCTGCGGCACTGCCAAAGGTGAAGAACGTCAGAGAACTGCCAAACAAGATCCTCCAGCAGGAAAGGCAGACGTTCCCAGCTCCAGGGAATTCCCTGATGTCAGCAGTGGAGGAGCAGGATGAGGAAGATCTCCACGCTTGCGATACTTCTGGCAAGAGCCTCCGTCCCTGCCAGAGCCTCGGTGAGAGCTGCCGGAGCGCAGACGGAGGAAGGCCTTTGGACAGGTGCAAGGTATGAATGATGCACGGTCCCCAGTCGTGGTGTGAGCAGAAACATTTCTTCCAAGCACCTCTGGCTTTTAGAAGAGTTTCACTCTCAGGTTCGAATAGCGTGAGCCTGGAAAGCCAATAGTCGAAATGCTCCGATGTCTGCTACCCAATACTAGACATGAACTCGTGTCTCTCGTAGCAACATCAGGCTTTTTCCCTAAGCCAAGTGCTGGAAGGAGAATTTCTTCTGCAAAACTACTGTGCTTCTGCTGCTTGTTCCATTTTAGAAAGTTTCCTTCGTCGCCCCTGCCTTGATTGAACAGTCCTTTCTCTTCTAACTAGAAGCTCCAGGTTCTCTTCTTACAAGTTGTCTTTGTTTTCTTTGCCCACAGACAGGAGTCCCTGCTTCCCCAGAGCCACGTCGATCTGCAGAGCCTGCTTGTGGCTGAGGATGCAGATGGCCAGGAAAGGCCGGGAAGTAAAAATTGGTAACATTTCTAGTTCCTAGGAAAGAAATATTTCATGAGATCTGGAAAACAAGCATCCCAGCATCTGTGGCATTCCCAGCTGATCAGTCCCGCTGTAGCAAGATTGAGGATGCATCTCCCAGTTCTCCAAGAGCTGAGTAGGTATTAGTAGGGCATTGGACTGCAGCTGGGAACAGCAAAAGTGGCTGGCACAGCAAGTTCAATGTATGGCTGTCCAAGGTCTGTCTTTTGCAAGTTTCCAAGCTTTGCATCATGTTCTTGGGATTCCATTATCACTTTCAACCGAATACTCTACCAGTTAGAGCCATGATTGCCATCAAAAAGGTGAAGTCTGTAATAATAATCTGGTTTTTGGAGGGGAGATTTTCTCTCATCTCTTGCTCTGATCAGCTAGTGTAGTTTTAGAGGAGTTTGTGGTAAAGTCTGTTCTGTGCTGATTTTTTAATGGCTGTTTGACCACCAGACATGTCTGTGCCCTGAAGACATTTTCAGTTTTCATCCAGTTAGTCTAGAAGGTCCACTGAAAAAGTTATTTGATGTAACTCATCTCTCTGAAACCTGGGCAAACAAAATGCTCTGTTTTGGATTACAGGGAGGTGGACTGGTTTTCCTTGGCAAGCATCCTTTTCCTGCTCGTGTTTGCACCGCCGATCGTGTATTACTTCATCATGTCCTGTGACCAGTACCAGTGCTCTCTGACTGACCCACTGCTGGACTTGCTGACAGGGAATAAACATCTGTCTGACATCTGGAACAGGACTCCCACACTGACCTATAGGGCTGCTGGCATCTATTCCCTTTGGGTCACTTTCCAGGTACATTCTTGAGTTATGATCTGGATGCCGGGTCTGGTTTCTCACACGGCTGTTGGATGAATCCTTTTGCACAAAGGATAGTGGAATGTTGAACTGGCATTTACTCTTTGGTGTTTCCCACTTTCCAGGGCTTTTTGGAATCCAAAGGAAGCTTATGTACTTGGAAAAGAAGCATGTAGGGAATATACGCAAATATTCCTTGTGTGGCATATGCCTTAATGAGGTTTTGAAGAAAAAGCAACTTTATAGCAGTATCCGTTGGTTTTAAATTCATACACAAGAAATAGATAAAAATAAAACGACGAGGACCTGAATCTAGTTACCAACTGTCCTGCCTCCCCACCAAAAAAGGATGGCAGCCTTACATGAAGTACATCTTTGAGCTGTCTCAAAGCTTAGATGTATTACTAGTCTAAAATCCCAACAGCTAAATATTGCCATATTTGCTTACCCAATACTTAATAGAAACTTAATAGAAACATTCTATTTGGTATGTGTATGTAAGGAATAGTGTTTTTAGGGATTTTGTCTCGTCTGTATTTACTGTGAATACATCCTCTCTCTTCTAGGTGGTTTTGTACATGTCCATCCCTGACTTCTGCCATAAAGTTCTCCCTGGATATGTGGGAGGTGTACAAGAAGGTGCTGTCACCCCTGCTGGTAAGGTATTCCTTGGAATACACGGACACCGTGCAATCTTCTGAAATGATAGTATTTCTGTACCTAGAGTGTTTAATAGCCCATGTGTAGCCAGAGGAAACGTGGGCAGAAGTGCTCTCACCTTCCTCCCGTGTTCAGTTCAAACAAAAATAGAAAGCAATCGATGTCATCTTTTAGAAGAAGTGATAGCATTTCTATCTCTTAGAATTAGTATAACTGTTGATCTGGTAGGCACCATACCAGCAGTGAAAAAGTACTGGTTGATGACTTTGGCACTTGAAATTGTCAGTTGACTGTAGCTGTCCAGGACTATTGCTGGTATTCGACAAGATAGTTTTACCTGCTCAAGCTCCATGAAGCCAAGGGACTTGAACAAAATGTGGGATGTGAACTGTTAGGAGAAGTGGTTTGTTACTCTGGTCAGTTTTGGGGGAAAGCCTAAATTCAGTTTTGTGAGGAGAAAAACTCAGCCTAACAAAGCCTAATGGGTACAGCAGAGTTTAATGGAACACTCAGAAAAGTGCTTTAAGGTATTGAATTGGGAGGACGAGGAGAGAGAAGTTGTTTCATGAGCGCTTGATTGAGCTTCTGTGTATTCTGTGCATAGCCATGTGAATTAAAAGCTGCAGTAATGCGGGGTCAGTAACACTCGATTTTTTTTCTTCATCTTTTAGGTGTCGTGAATAAATATGAAAATCAATGGACTTCAGGCCTGGATCATGACCCATGTGCTTTGGTTTGCAAATGCTTCTTGCTTCCACTTCTTCTCACCTACCATCATTTTTGACAAGTGGATTCCTCTCCTGTGGTGTGCCAATAGCTTGGGATATGCAGTGTCCACGTTTGCAATGATTAAAGGCTACTTTTTCCCTCCCAATGCCAAAGAGTGGTATGTGAATTTTAGTAATGAGAGAAGACGAGGTAATCAGAGATTAAAACTGTTAAATAAAAACCGGGTCTATCAATTGAATGACAGAATATATTTCACTGGCAGAGAGAGCTGAGCCAGTGTATGACAGTGGTTCTTTGCTTCACTAGCACCATCCCCCGTGTTTCATGCTGCACACCATGGGACTGGCAGCCTCAGTGTCACAGATACACCCATCCTAGAAATAGTGAGACTGTTCAGAAGTGTTAGCAAGAGTAAACTCGGGCACTTCTGAAACTCTACAACTTATGTCTATTAATGTAATACTTCAGCTGGGTCAGCTTCTGTTACCTTGCACAGCGTTACATGCTTTGATGATTTTTATTATCACTACATCAAATTAATCTGAATTGTGTAGTCAGAGCAGTAATTACCTGTATTTGTGTAGAACTCTGTACATTTCCAATTTTTTTATGTTTTACAGCAAATTCACTGGAAACTTCTTTTACGACTACATGATGGGGATTGAATTTAACCCTCGAATAGGGAAGTGGTTTGATTTCAAGCTCTTTCTTCAGTGGGCGCCCTGGGATTGTGGCCTGGACTCTGATCAACCTTTCCTTTGCTGCCAAACAAGAGGAGCTGTATGGCGAAGCGACAAACTCCATGATCCTTGTCAATGTCCTTCAGGTAAATTCCAAGGAGGAAATTAGGAAACCAGCTAGCAAGTAAACTAATATTAAAGTAGGAAAAGAAGTCCTTCTATGGAAATGAAAATGAAGTGTTTTTTCCTGGCCTGAAACAAGCTCATTCAGTGATGGTGTGCTGGGACTTCTTTGGATTTATTGCCTGATCTGTGGAAATGGAAGCCTGCTCAATAGGAGCTCTATCGGCCCTCTTTGTAACGCTGTGACTCTAAGCTGAAGAGAGATTGGGCTGATCAACTGTGAGTTCACTTCCCAAGCGTTCGTCCTTGAGTTGTACACTTGCCTTAGTCATCCTACTGTTGCTTTATCTGTGTAGATAGATAGATAGGTAGGTAGATATTGTGTATCCACATAGCTTGTATTTATGTGATAGTTCTTCCTAACTGTGTTCAGAAACGTCTGGTTTTGAAGTGCTAACATAAAAACACCAATGAGTTGTGAGATCACATCACAAGGCAGCACAGACATTAGGCTGATGCTGTTAAACAGGGTAACTGGTGACAGTGCTCTGTTATTACTGTGAAATTATTCTGTTGCAGGGTATTTTTGTTCTGGACTTCTTTTGGAATGAAGCCTGGTACTTGAAAACCATTGCTATCTGCCATGATCATTTGGGATGGTATTTGGGCTGGGGAGACTGTGTTTGGTTGCCTTCCCTCTCTACTTTGCAGGTAAAAATGTGGACACTGTGGATTTGGGCTAAGAGGAAGGAAACTTTGCAGAAACATTCTTCTCAGCAGGTTAATGTGCACCTTAAATGTTTCTAGGCGGTTTGACTGTTGAGAAATCCTTGCAACATTCTTTGTAACAATTCCTGGGTAGGAAGGCTTCCTGTCCGTGCCCAGATTGGACATCTTTTCCTCTCCTGCCCTTCTTTTGTGCCTCTTTCTGTCACTGTCTGTTGTGTCTGTATACTTTTCTGAATCCTTTTGGTTTCCTTTTTTTCTAAATCCTTTCCGTTTCCTTTTTTTTTTACTCCTGCTTGTTGAGGGTCTTTTGGTTAGCGGTGGTTTGTTTGTGTTTTGTTCCTTGCTTTTTCCTTCTGTCCGGTTTGCATCCTTGCAACTTCTCTCTTCTTGTTTCAGGAAGAAGTGCAATTTTGGAGAGAGAAAGAGAGAAGGAAACTGTTGGATGCAGAGTTTTTTGAAAGTTTTCTGCAGTTTTACTGTTGCAGTAGATTTTTCTACTCTTTCTTCTGGTCTGTTGTGGGCCACTGTAGTCAAGGAATTGGTCTGGCATGCTGAGCCTCTGTTGGAAGTAAATGTCTGATTGTTTTTGTGCTCCCCAGGGTCTGTATTTGGTTTACCAGCCTGTCCAGCTGTGCACAGCCCATGCCGTAGGGGTCTTGATGCTGGGCTTGCTGGGCTATTCCATCTTCAGAATGACCAACCACCAGAAGGACCTCTTCCGTCGTACCAATGGCAAGTGCAGGATCTGGGGGAAGAAGCCGGAGTCCATCGAGTGCTCCTACGTGTCCGTGGATGGGCCCAAGCACTACAGCAAGCTGATGACCTCTGGCTTTTGGGGCTGGGCACGTCATTTCAACTGCACGGGAGACCTGATGGGCTCGCTGGCCTATTGCCTGGCTTGTGGCTTTGAGCACATCCTGCCTTACTTCTACATCGTTTACATGACCACTCTGCTCACCCAGCGCTGCATTCGGGACGAGCACGGTTGTTGCAGCAAAGATGGGAAGGACTGGAAGCACTACACTGCTGCAGTGCCCTACCGGCTCTACCCGGCAGATTTTAAAGCTAATGCAGGATCCAGGGGAAAGAAAAAAGAAGAAACATGCAGGCATGCCATGTTTAAAGTGTTTAAACTGAAGTGGGGCACTGAAATGTCCCATTTTTTTAGAGGATTCTTTTAATTGGAATTGAATCATGCCGCAACCGGGCCAGGAGACACTTCAGAGACAGAGTCAGAGAAGCGGGTATTTGCTTTATTCGGCGCGCCGGGTGTGTGGGGATCGCTCCTCCAAACACACACCTGGTGCTCTCTACAACACAAGTATTATGGGTTAAATTAGGAATATTCATCACATTCCTTGGGACAGGTGTGGTTATACAAATTATTTCTCGGAAGTCATTAGCATATGGGCCACGCATGCGCTGTGTGTCCTGGTGGCCGCGCTGAGGAAGGCCTCTCCTCTTCCTCGGGGGTCTTTTCTGATGAAGGCCAGTAGTCTTCCTCTCAGTGAACTTTTTCACCTTTCTCCCTGGGCATGCGTAGTCCTTTGAGGAATGTTTCAGCGGTCTCTGAGATGATCCTTGTGCCCTCTATCTTGACAAGAGTAGGGCAAATTTGGTTTCTTAGGTTTTGTAATTACAGTCTGCTGTCTGAACTAACGTTTGCTGTCTCCCAATAGTTAACTCGTGCTTCCATGAGTTAGCTATTGACTGCCCCTTCCTCATTTCTGAAGAAGTATGTTTTTTTCCCAAAGCCTGTAGTGGTAGGTCAGGGCAGTAGACAGAAGGTGGCACAGGTTTGCAGCTGGCACCTGCCCACAGGGCCAGGGAAGGCACCTGGGTGCTTTCCTGTGGCTAGACTGGTTACTGCACTTTCCATCTCTACCAGTTGTTTTGAGGGTAGAGAAAGGTATTTTGAGGGCTGCAATGGGCCCAGCACCATGGGAGCAACTCCAGCATCTCAACATTTCCTGTGGGCTCCATGCCCATGGCTTACGAGGCTGCAGACCCAGCTGGTCAAAGGCGCAGCCCTGCCTCCCATTTCAGGGGAAGAAAGAGGAAGAGTTTTGTCAGGGCTCAACCTGAAATGACCTTTTGCCATTTCTGATTCTTCTCCCAGCATTGGAGAGGAGCAGCATCTCTGTCCCTGCCACCCGCTGGCCCTTGGAATGCACACATGAGCCCACGTATCACTTCAGGTGAAGCCAAGTGGCCGCCTCAGTTTGAAAGGGCGGCTGTTGTTTCACTGTTGCATTTCTTGGCTTGTTACAGCCCCTCCTGCCTGGACTACAGCCTGTGCTTGAAGACACAAAAGTGCCATGATGCCTGGAGGAAAGGCATCAAAAGCTTGACAAAGGCTGAAGGGAACACTCTGATCACCCCTTTTCCCAAGAGGGTTCTTTAGCTGAAGTTGCTAACCAGGAGCAGACTTGACACCCCGGCATGGGTTTGTGGTTCTTTTATTTCTCGAGTCCTCACTCCTGCGTGGGACTCGGCAACCGGGTGCTGCAGAGGCTCCGGCAAGGCATCAAAGACGCCCGCCCCGCAGCCAAGGGTGGCGCAAGATCTCCTCCAGCGCTGGCCTGTCCGCGGGGTGCTTGGACAAACACCAGCGGATCAGATGTTGGCACTCTGGGGAGAGAAGCCAGAAAGCGCCGGTCACTTGCAGAAGGCTCCTGCCCAGCTGCTCCCGGCGCCCGCAGGGCCCGGGCCGTGCTGCGTGTGCTCAGAGCTGTGCCGGCCTCCCGGCTGACTCTGCCCTTTGCGGGACAGCGGCACGGCAGGACACGCGCCACCTCCTGCAGCCAAGCGGGCCACACCGACCCCACCGTGGTCACGGGCCGCCGCCTGCGGCCAGCCCTTGAGGGCAGATCGACCTCCCGCGGAGCTGCGTGAGGGCCACGCTGGGCTGCGCGGTGCCATCTGCCAAAGCCTGCCTTCTTGAGGCCGGACACCAACCTGGAGAGACCTGCTGCCAGAAGAAGAGCTGCCCCGACACGATGCCACGGTCGTCCTGGAAGGGCTCGTTCCCGCAGACCATGACGTACAGCAGCACGCCCAGGGACCAGATGGTCGCCGAATGGCCGTGGTAGCAGCCAAGGCAGATCCACTCGGGTGGGCTGTACAGGTGTGTTCCTAGGGGACACAGGCGGCGCTGTCCAGGCGCAGGCTGCTGCCTTCCAGAGCCTGGTGCCAGCCTCCTGGCAGAAGCAGGGGCTGCACCAGTGGCCACAACTTCCCCCCGGGGCCAGCCGCCGTCCCCCAGCCAATTGGCCAAAGCCAGGAAACCGTTCTGCAAGGCAGACAAGGCCAGCGGAGCAGCCCAAGCCCTTGCGGGCCTGCCAAGCCGAGCGGCCGGGGCCTGGCTTTGGCAGCCCCCCTCTGTGGGCAGGGCCGGCAGCCGGCTCCTGGGGCACAGCATCTGGCCCGTGCCAAAGGGCAGCCGGCAGCCGGCTGAATGCCGCAGCCCGCAGCCCAGGAGGGAACGGGGCCGTGCAGTGCCTGGCACTGGGAGCGGGGCCCGGCCTGTGGGCTCACCGGCAAATTGCGTGAAGGCCTGCTCCTGGAGGAAGGTGCCGCAACCGAAGTCGATGAGCTTCAGGTCGCCACTCTCCGGGTCCACGAGGAGGTTCTCCGGCTTGATGTCCCGGTGCAGGACGCCGCAGGCGGTGCAGTGCCGCACGGCCTCCAGCACCTGGCAGAAAAGCCAGCGCGCCATCTCCTCGCACAGGAAGCCCTGCTCCAGCAGGAAGTCCAGGAGATCCTGCGATGACTCCGGACGCTCCATGACCAGCAGGAAGCTGTCAGGCAGCTCAAACCAGTCGAGGAGCTGGATGATGTTGTGGCAGCCAGAGCCCACCTTCTCCATGAGCACAATCTCCATGGGAACGCGGGTGCCGTCGGGCTGTGGGGAGGAGACAGTGCCTCCAGCAGGCCTGATGCTGCCCTGGGGCTGCTGTGCTGCCCCGTGCCTGGGATGCCCCAGTGCCCCCTTGGGCAGCCTCCCTGGTGCTTGGGCTTCCTCCCGCCCAGGGGATGCTTGGGGGGTGCCCCCCTGCCCGGCCCCACCACCGGTGTTTGGCATCCCCGGGCCCGCCCTGCTCCGGCTCGCACGCTGAGCCCACGCCCGCTCCCCCCGCCCTGCGCCGCCTCCCGCCCTCGGGGCCCGGCCTTATCCCTGCCCGCCACGCCCCGCTCTGGCGCTCTGGCGCCGTGGCCCCGCTCACTCACTCACCAGCTCGTACCACTGCACCACGCTCTCCCGGGCCACGCGTTTGATGGCCACCTGCAAGCCCACGAGAGACGGGGCTGAGCTCAAGCCCTGCCCCGCCCCTGGCCCTCGTCCCGCGCCCCGCCGTCCCGGCCACTTACCGGGCTCCCGTCCGAGAGGCGGATGCCCGAGAAAACGGTGCCGAAGCCACCGCTGCCCAGCTGCGGGCCCAGCTGGTACAGCTCCTGCAGCTTCTTCTTTTGCCCTGCGACCGAGACCGAGCCATCAGCCTTGCGCCCAGGGCCCCCCCGGCCAAGTGCCCGCGAGTGAAGCGGGCCGAGCCACCGCGGGCCACCTTGCTCTGACCTGCTTCCTGCTGCGCGCCGGGCAGCGGCCACCGCCTTGCAGCCGTCGGGCTGGCGAGCGCCAGAGCTGGGGCAGGGGAGCGCGCAGAGGCGGCTGCAGGAGCCGGAGGGCAGCGGGGCAGGGCGGCACCGTCGCTGTCCCCGGCGTCGTGGGCTGGACTCTGCTCTTGAGGACTGCCGGGGCTACAGCCCGAGGACTCGCACAGGGGGGTGTCAGGAGCAGCTGCAAACCAGAGAGGGGTTTTTTGAAGCTGTGGCATCAGAAGCACTGGAAACAGCCAGGGACTCGGCTGCTCTCAAGGGCCCTGGCCTGGCCTGCGGATGCCCCTCAAGAGCCCCAAGGGAGCCTCAGAGAGCTCCTCAGATCTCACCTGCTACCAGCAAGGCCTTCCTGGTAGTCGGTGGCCGTCTCGGAGCAGCTTCCTGGAGATGGAGGAACCTCCTGGGTGTCTTGAGGCTCGTCTCCGCCACCAGGCAAGAGCTGTTGCCAGCTGGCGCAGCCGGCACAGCGTCCTGGGAGCTGTGGGCCGGCAACTGCTGGCTCCAGCTCACTCGCTGCTCCAGCACCTGCTCCTGACAAGGCTCCCCTGGATGGGGCTGGTCTCCCACTTGGACTTCTGGGCTTTCCCTGGCAACGTCAGTTGTCAGGGTTGTGCCCGTGTTGTTGAAGTCCATGAGTCCAAGGGAGCTGGGAGACCTGTGCACAGGCTCTGCACTTTCTGCAGGCTGACTGCAGGTCTCATGGAGCGTCTGCGGGCGATGGAGGCTGTCAGAGATAGCGGATGCTCCTGGCGGGATGGAGGATCTCTGACAGCCTGAGCTTCTTGCCTGGATGGCGGCTCTCTGATGGTGTGCCATCCTTGCAAGGCTTGAGGCTCTCCCAGGGATGGAGAATCTTGCTGGGAGCAGCCTCTTGAAGGGATGGAGGCTCCTGGAGGAGCTGGCCGAGCCACAGCAGGGCAGGTGGCCTCGCTTCAGCAGCTCCTCCAGTTCTTTCCACAAGGCCTGCCACATCCCAGAGTAGAGCGGCACCCATGTCCCATTGCGAGCCCAGAGCAGCAGCATCAGTTCCTGCAGCTCCTGGGCCACTGCCACGCAGGGGCCGCAGCTGCAGGGGCTGTCCAGGGGGCTCGCGGGAGCACGTGGCCGCTTGCGAGGGGTGGCCCGAGGCCTGGAGGACCTGGGAGCCGCAGGGGCTCCTCGCTTCCTCCGTGAGCCTCTGGGCTGCACCCCGGGGCGCTTGCGCCTCTTCGCTGTCCTTGTCTGCCGCCTCCGTGGTTGCCAGTGGCCAACGGCCCACCAGACAGCCACAGCGGCCAACAGCAGGACAAGCACAATCACTGGGACAACACCGTCACACATGGCTCCGGCACGTCCCATCGCGACTGCACTGGCAGCTGCAGGTGCTGGCCCGTGTTACATAGCGACTGCGCGGTGATGTCACAGTGCTGTGGGCCAGGACAGCCGGGTGACATCCCAGCCCCGCCTCTCGCCAGCGCTCAGCCCCTTTGTGCCGTCATAGCCCTGGGCCCACCTCAGGGATCAGCAGAACCAGCTCATGCCTAAGGATGCACATGGCCAGAAAAAGCCTGGCAGCAAGAACAGGAGCTCAGCCTGCTGCAGTGAATCATTCCCTGCAGCAAGTGGCACATCAGGAAGAGTGCTGCTGCCACCAGTGTCAAGCCCATGGCTCCCAGGACACTGCAGCGGTACCAACTGGCAACAGCCACTACTCTGTGCCTGCGAAGATCTTCCAGAGACAAAGGGAGTTGAAGTTCCTGTGTCTCTGGGGAGCTCTCCTGAACTGGCTGTCGAGGGCAGGAAGAGTTTTCTGTAACAGCTCACCGACTTCTGCGTTGCCTCTGTTCTAAACAAGTCAGGATTTCCCAAGGAGCGCTCATGGTGCTCTCACTGCTCTGGTTTTGACGGGCATAGGGTTCCTTTTTTCCCAGTTGCTGGCACACACTGGGTTCAGATGCACCATGGGAATGCTGTGGATCAAACAGGGGTGGTTTGCTTTCTGCTGAGCAGGGCTTGCCCTCTTCAGGGACTTTGCAGTGTCCCTTGGTACAGTGCACGTTTTCCACGGCGAAGGGAGGGAGGAGTGTTGAAGACAGAGGCAAAGAATGCATTAAACACGTGTGCTGTGTCCCTGGCCCTGTTTGTCAGGTGACCATCCACATCCTGGAAGGGGACAATGTTACTTCTACAATGTTTCTTTCCATGCATATATTTAAAACCACTCTTTTTATTGGGCCCCACATTTCTGGCCACCTTCCTCTCCAGCTGAGCTTTCAGTGCACCAAAGTTCTCCGTACAGTGGCGAGAAACATCTCTGGGATAGGAATGAGAAGGAGGTGTCTTTACAAACTATCTGTGGGCCTGATGGTAGATAAAGCCAGATACTGATAGGTGAAAGAAGCAGCAAAGGGAGGAACCCTAAATTCCATAGGAATTCCACTAATTGACACAGACTGTTACTCACTCAAGACTCTGCTAATCCCTGGATTTAGAGAAAAAGAACAGAGACAGGAGCAAAAGAATGGGGGGGGGGGGGGGGGGGTAGGGGGGTAGACATTAGAAAGGGGGTTTGTATTAAGCCATTTGGGAAGTCTGTACCTCTCAAGTAGCTCAGCCAGTGGGGAAAGAGAGAGGGAAATGCAGCTGGGTAATTAGGAGATAAAGGAAGCTGCGTCCTCTATCAACTTGAGAGATCCCGTGGGAAATGCCCATGACCTCTCCCTTTATTCGATCAAAGTAACAGGACTGCTCTGTCTCTTGTTTGGACGTACAGCTGTGGTGTTTGAGGACTAATTTTCCTGACATCCGTATTCTTCTTGTGACCTTGCTTCCACTGGGCACACAGCTTCCTTTTCCATCCTCTTTGCCAGAGAAGAAGCCTTCTGCCTCGCCTGCTTGGCTTTCGACATTTGGGAATCTCCTGCTGCTGTGCCCTTAGGAGGTGATGTTTCAAAATTGACCAGCACGGATGGACCCCAGCACCTGCAAAAACATTGTCCCTGGAGACCCTGCTTAGCAGTTCCCTGAGCAGTCTGAAGTCTGCTCTCCTCATGGCCCGAGCTGAGGTTTTGCTGGCCCTTTTCCTCTTGTCAGAGGTTTGAAACTCGATTGATTTGTGGTCGCTGTGGCCAAGACGGCCGCCAGTCCCCACCTGGCTCAGGGCACGTGGGACTCAGAGGGCGGCCTGGCTCCAGGGGGGCTGAGCTGGAGAGTCCTGGGCTGCGGGGGGCTTCCCGCTTTCCTGGGAGGAGACTCCCTGGGGAGGAAGAAGGGTCTGGCATGAGCCACAAGGCCCCTGGCCGAGGGACGGTAGCGGGGGACGTGTGCGTAGCGGATGCTGTCTGGGAGGAGCTGTGGCAAGGAGTGGGTGTGGGGCTGGGGGTGTCCCAGAGCTCAGTGAGGGTGTTCCCCCAGCCCAGCAGGCAGAAAGCCCCTGGCTCACAGCAGGAGCCAAGTTCCAGGTCACCAGGAACAGCCCCCGCCCTCACCAGTGCTCCCAGCCTCCCACAAAGGTTGGTTATGCCCATGGGTGCTGCCAAGGTTCCCCATGGGAACAGGGCTGGACACCCTAAAAAGGGGGGTCAACACCCCAGGGGCAAAGCCAGCGCAGGGGAGAATGAGTGGGATGAGTGTGAGAGGACCACCTCTACCCCTCCCATCCCGCACCAGGGAGCAGGGACTTTCCTGGGACAGCTCCAGGAGGATATTCAGGACCATCCTTGCCTGGGACAGGGGTGCCAAGGAGATCCAGGAGGGATCAGTGTCCAGCTCTGTGTCCTGGGACACCCTGCACCCTGTTCCCCATAGCCCTGATTTTCAGGAAGGAGCCACAGGAGCCTCCTGGCCATTGCTGGATTTTTCTTTCAGGAATTCGCTGTGGAGCTCGTTTGTCTTTTTTTGCCTCTTTCGGAGCTCCTGTAAAAACGGCCTTGGAAGGGGCGGGGCGGGGCGGGGCAGGGCGGAGAAGAGCCAGCTGGGGAAGTCTTGAGGGCTTCTGTGGCTCTGGCAGCCTGCTTTCCTCCTCTCCCTTTGGTGGAGGTGTGGGCTGGCAACGGAGCATCTTCCCCGGGTGGCCGCGGTGCCCCGGATCCCTGCCCTGAGCGGAGGGACAACACTGGGCGTCTCTGGCCTGCCGCACGCAGCCAGGCTGCCGCACAGAGCTCCTCGAAAGCCCTGCCCTTGGCCGCAGGGGGCCGAATTAGTGAGGCATTAAGGAGGGAGGAAGGAAGGGCGCTAATTAGGGAGGGGAGGGCGGGGAGCCGTTCCCAGCCGAGGGGGCGTGGCCAGGACGATGGGCGTGGGCAGGGCCTCAGCGGCGGCGAGGGGCCGTGGTCTGAGCGGGGCCGGGGCCAGCGCTGAGGGGAGCAAAGGGCGGGAAAAGGCTCGGTGCTGCTGAGGGGAAGCGTCGGGAAGGAGGGGACGGAGGGGATATCGTTGGGAAAAAGGGAGACACAAGAGCTCCTGGGGGCCTGAAACCACTAACAGTGGTGGAGGGGAGCCCAACACACTCCTCCTATGTATCCCTATGCTTTACAGAGGGGAAGGCGTGGCTAAAATCCAGGAGAAACAGTGCTGTGGATCCAAGGAATCAGAAGCAGGATCTGTGTGGAGGGCGTCCCTCACGGGAGGCACATGAATCGACCTGAGCGAGGCTGGGGCAGGAGGGTCACGGCCAGCAGAGAAGGGGGACCCTCTGTCCATGCCAAGGCCCAGGGCAGCCCTATCCCGGGAAGCGCGCAGGGAGCGGATCCTTGAGCTGCTGCACGTTGGCGCTGCCCTCGCTCAGCCGGCAGCCCCCTCATTGCCCAGGGGGAGCTGGTGGCAGTGGGGAGTGGGAGAGGGAAACATCTGTCCTACACCTCCATGGCTGCGGCACTGCCAAAGGTGAAGAACGTCAGAGAACTGCCAAACAAGATCCTCCAGCAGGAAAGGCAGACGTTCCCAGCTCCAGGGAATTCCCTGATGTCAGCAGTGGAGGAGCAGGATGAGGAAGATCTCCACGCTTGCGATACTTCTGGCAAGAGCCTCCGTCCCTGCCAGAGCCTCGGTGAGAGCTGCCGGAGCGCAGACGGAGGAAGGCCTTTGGACAGGTGCAAGGTATGAATGATGCACGGTCCCCAGTCGTGGTGTGAGCAGAAACATTTCTTCCAAGCACCTCTGGCTTTTAGAAGAGTTTCACTCTCAGGTTCGAATAGCGTGAGCCTGGAAAGCCAATAGTCGAAATGCTCCGATGTCTGCTACCCAATACTAGACATGAACTCGTGTCTCTCGTAGCAACATCAGGCTTTTTCCCTAAGCCAAGTGCTGGAAGGAGAATTTCTTCTGCAAAACTACTGTGCTTCTGCTGCTTGTTCCATTTTAGAAAGTTTCCTTCGTCGCCCCTGCCTTGATTGAACAGTCCTTTCTCTTCTAACTAGAAGCTCCAGGTTCTCTTCTTACAAGTTGTCTTTGTTTTCTTTGCCCACAGACAGGAGTCCCTGCTTCCCCAGAGCCACGTCGATCTGCAGAGCCTGCTTGTGGCTGAGGATGCAGATGGCCAGGAAAGGCCGGGAAGTAAAAATTGGTAACATTTCTAGTTCCTAGGAAAGAAATATTTCATGAGATCTGGAAAACAAGCATCCCAGCATCTGTGGCATTCCCAGCTGATCAGTCCCGCTGTAGCAAGATTGAGGATGCATCTCCCAGTTCTCCAAGAGCTGAGTAGGTATTAGTAGGGCATTGGACTGCAGCTGGGAACAGCAAAAGTGGCTGGCACAGCAAGTTCAATGTATGGCTGTCCAAGGTCTGTCTTTTGCAAGTTTCCAAGCTTTGCATCATGTTCTTGGGATTCCATTATCACTTTCAACCGAATACTCTACCAGTTAGAGCCATGATTGCCATCAAAAAGGTGAAGTCTGTAATAATAATCTGGTTTTTGGAGGGGAGATTTTCTCTCATCTCTTGCTCTGATCAGCTAGTGTAGTTTTAGAGGAGTTTGTGGTAAAGTCTGTTCTGTGCTGATTTTTTAATGGCTGTTTGACCACCAGACATGTCTGTGCCCTGAAGACATTTTCAGTTTTCATCCAGTTAGTCTAGAAGGTCCACTGAAAAAGTTATTTGATGTAACTCATCTCTCTGAAACCTGGGCAAACAAAATGCTCTGTTTTGGATTACAGGGAGGTGGACTGGTTTTCCTTGGCAAGCATCCTTTTCCTGCTCGTGTTTGCACCGCCGATCGTGTATTACTTCATCATGTCCTGTGACCAGTACCAGTGCTCTCTGACTGACCCACTGCTGGACTTGCTGACAGGGAATAAACATCTGTCTGACATCTGGAACAGGACTCCCACACTGACCTATAGGGCTGCTGGCATCTATTCCCTTTGGGTCACTTTCCAGGTACATTCTTGAGTTATGATCTGGATGCCGGGTCTGGTTTCTCACACGGCTGTTGGATGAATCCTTTTGCACAAAGGATAGTGGAATGTTGAACTGGCATTTACTCTTTGGTGTTTCCCACTTTCCAGGGCTTTTTGGAATCCAAAGGAAGCTTATGTACTTGGAAAAGAAGCATGTAGGGAATATACGCAAATATTCCTTGTGTGGCATATGCCTTAATGAGGTTTTGAAGAAAAAGCAACTTTATAGCAGTATCCGTTGGTTTTAAATTCATACACAAGAAATAGATAAAAATAAAACGACGAGGACCTGAATCTAGTTACCAACTGTCCTGCCTCCCCACCAAAAAAGGATGGCAGCCTTACATGAAGTACATCTTTGAGCTGTCTCAAAGCTTAGATGTATTACTAGTCTAAAATCCCAACAGCTAAATATTGCCATATTTGCTTACCCAATACTTAATAGAAACTTAATAGAAACATTCTATTTGGTATGTGTATGTAAGGAATAGTGTTTTGAGGGATTTTGTCTCGTCTGTATTTACTGTGAATACATCCTCTCTCTTCTAGGTGGTTTTGTACATGTCCATCCCTGACTTCTGCCATAAAGTTCTCCCTGGATATGTGGGAGGTGTACAAGAAGGTGCTGTCACCCCTGCTGGTAAGGTATTCCTTGGAATACACGGACACCGTGCAATCTTCTGAAATGATAGTATTTCTGTACCTAGAGTGTTTAATAGCCCATGTGTAGCCAGAGGAAACGTGGGCAGAAGTGCTCTCACCTTCCTCCCGTGTTCAGTTCAAACAAAAATAGAAAGCAATCGATGTCATCTTTTAGAAGAAGTGATAGCATTTCTATCTCTTAGAATTAGTATAACTGTTGATCTGGTAGGCACCATACCAGCAGTGAAAAAGTACTGGTTGATGACTTTGGCACTTGAAATTGTCAGTTGACTGTAGCTGTCCAGGACTATTGCTGGTATTCGACAAGATAGTTTTACCTGCTCAAGCTCCATGAAGCCAAGGGACTTGAACAAAATGTGGGATGTGAACTGTTAGGAGAAGTGGTTTGTTACTCTGGTCAGTTTTGGGGGAAAGCCTAAATTCAGTTTTGTGAGGAGAAAAACTCAGCCTAACAAAGCCTAATGGGTACAGCAGAGTTTAATGGAACACTCAGAAAAGTGCTTTAAGGTATTGAATTGGGAGGACGAGGAGAGAGAAGTTGTTTCATGAGCGCTTGATTGAGCTTCTGTGTATTCTGTGCATAGCCATGTGAATTAAAAGCTGCAGTAATGCGGGGTCAGTAACACTCGATTTTTTTTCTTCATCTTTTAGGTGTCGTGAATAAATATGAAAATCAATGGACTTCAGGCCTGGATCATGACCCATGTGCTTTGGTTTGCAAATGCTTCTTGCTTCCACTTCTTCTCACCTACCATCATTTTTGACAAGTGGATTCCTCTCCTGTGGTGTGCCAATAGCTTGGGATATGCAGTGTCCACGTTTGCAATGATTAAAGGCTACTTTTTCCCTCCCAATGCCAAAGAGTGGTATGTGAATTTTAGTAATGAGAGAAGACGAGGTAATCAGAGATTAAAACTGTTAAATAAAAACCGGGTCTATCAATTGAATGACAGAATATATTTCACTGGCAGAGAGAGCTGAGCCAGTGTATGACAGTGGTTCTTTGCTTCACTAGCACCATCCCCCGTGTTTCATGCTGCACACCATGGGACTGGCAGCCTCAGTGTCACAGATACACCCATCCTAGAAATAGTGAGACTGTTCAGAAGTGTTAGCAAGAGTAAACTCGGGCACTTCTGAAACTCTACAACTTATGTCTATTAATGTAATACTTCAGCTGGGTCAGCTTCTGTTACCTTGCACAGCGTTACATGCTTTGATGATTTTTATTATCACTACATCAAATTAATCTGAATTGTGTAGTCAGAGCAGTAATTACCTGTATTTGTGTAGAACTCTGTACATTTCCAATTTTTTTATGTTTTACAGCAAATTCACTGGAAACTTCTTTTACGACTACATGATGGGGATTGAATTTAACCCTCGAATAGGGAAGTGGTTTGATTTCAAGCTCTTTCTTCAGTGGGCGCCCTGGGATTGTGGCCTGGACTCTGATCAACCTTTCCTTTGCTGCCAAACAAGAGGAGCTGTATGGCGAAGCGACAAACTCCATGATCCTTGTCAATGTCCTTCAGGTAAATTCCAAGGAGGAAATTAGGAAACCAGCTAGCAAGTAAACTAATATTAAAGTAGGAAAAGAAGTCCTTCTATGGAAATGAAAATGAAGTGTTTTTTCCTGGCCTGAAACAAGCTCATTCAGTGATGGTGTGCTGGGACTTCTTTGGATTTATTGCCTGATCTGTGGAAATGGAAGCCTGCTCAATAGGAGCTCTATCGGCCCTCTTTGTAACGCTGTGACTCTAAGCTGAAGAGAGATTGGGCTGATCAACTGTGAGTTCACTTCCCAAGCGTTCGTCCTTGAGTTGTACACTTGCCTTAGTCATCCTACTGTTGCTTTATCTGTGTAGATAGATAGATAGGTAGGTAGATATTGTGTATCCACATAGCTTGTATTTATGTGATAGTTCTTCCTAACTGTGTTCAGAAACGTCTGGTTTTGAAGTGCTAACATAAAAACACCAATGAGTTGTGAGATCACATCACAAGGCAGCACAGACATTAGGCTGATGCTGTTAAACAGGGTAACTGGTGACAGTGCTCTGTTATTACTGTGAAATTATTCTGTTGCAGGGTATTTTTGTTCTGGACTTCTTTTGGAATGAAGCCTGGTACTTGAAAACCATTGCTATCTGCCATGATCATTTGGGATGGTATTTGGGCTGGGGAGACTGTGTTTGGTTGCCTTCCCTCTCTACTTTGCAGGTAAAAATGTGGACACTGTGGATTTGGGCTAAGAGGAAGGAAACTTTGCAGAAACATTCTTCTCAGCAGGTTAATGTGCACCTTAAATGTTTCTAGGCGGTTTGACTGTTGAGAAATCCTTGCAACATTCTTTGTAACAATTCCTGGGTAGGAAGGCTTCCTGTCCGTGCCCAGATTGGACATCTTTTCCTCTCCTGCCCTTCTTTTGTGCCTCTTTCTGTCACTGTCTGTTGTGTCTGTATACTTTTCTGAATCCTTTTGGTTTCCTTTTTTTCTAAATCCTTTCCGTTTCCTTTTTTTTTTACTCCTGCTTGTTGAGGGTCTTTTGGTTAGCGGTGGTTTGTTTGTGTTTTGTTCCTTGCTTTTTCCTTCTGTCCGGTTTGCATCCTTGCAACTTCTCTCTTCTTGTTTCAGGAAGAAGTGCAATTTTGGAGAGAGAAAGAGAGAAGGAAACTGTTGGATGCAGAGTTTTTTGAAAGTTTTCTGCAGTTTTACTGTTGCAGTAGATTTTTCTACTCTTTCTTCTGGTCTGTTGTGGGCCACTGTAGTCAAGGAATTGGTCTGGCATGCTGAGCCTCTGTTGGAAGTAAATGTCGGATTGTTTTTGTGCTCCCCAGGGTCTGTATTTGGTTTACCAGCCTGTCCAGCTGTGCACAGCCCATGCCGTAGGGGTCTTGATGCTGGGCTTGCTGGGCTATTCCATCTTCAGAATGACCAACCACCAGAAGGACCTCTTCCGTCGTACCAATGGCAAGTGCAGGATCTGGGGGAAGAAGCCGGAGTCCATCGAGTGCTCCTACGTGTCCGTGGATGGGCCCAAGCACTACAGCAAGCTGATGACCTCTGGCTTTTGGGGCTGGGCACGTCATTTCAACTGCACGGGAGACCTGATGGGCTCGCTGGCCTATTGCCTGGCTTGTGGCTTTGAGCACATCCTGCCTTACTTCTACATCGTTTACATGACCACTCTGCTCACCCAGCGCTGCATTCGGGACGAGCACGGTTGTTGCAGCAAAGATGGGAAGGACTGGAAGCACTACACTGCTGCAGTGCCCTACCGGCTCTACCCGGCAGATTTTAAAGCTAATGCAGGATCCAGGGGAAAGAAAAAAGAAGAAACATGCAGGCATGCCATGTTTAAAGTGTTTAAACTGAAGTGGGGCACTGAAATGTCCCATTTTTTTAGAGGATTCTTTTAATTGGAATTGAATCATGCCGCAACCGGGCCAGGAGACACTTCAGAGACAGAGTCAGAGAAGCGGGTATTTGCTTTATTCGGCGCGCCGGGTGTGTGGGGATCGCTCCTCCAAACACACACCTGGTGCTCTCTACAACACAAGTATTATGGGTTAAATTAGGAATATTCATCACATTCCTTGGGACAGGTGTGGTTATACAAATTATTTCTCGGAAGTCATTAGCATATGGGCCACGCATGCGCTGTGTGTCCTGGTGGCCGCGCTGAGGAAGGCCTCTCCTCTTCCTCGGGGGTCTTTTCTGATGAAGGCCAGTAGTCTTCCTCTCAGTGAACTTTTTCACCTTTCTCCCTGGGCATGCGTAGTCCTTTGAGGAATGTTTCAGCGGTCTCTGAGATGATCCTTGTGCCCTCTATCTTGACAAGAGTAGGGCAAATTTGGTTTCTTAGGTTTTGTAATTACAGTCTGCTGTCTGAACTAACGTTTGCTGTCTCCCAATAGTTAACTCGTGCTTCCATGAGTTAGCTATTGACTGCCCCTTCCTCATTTCTGAAGAAGTATGTTTTTTTCCCAAAGCCTGTAGTGGTAGGTCAGGGCAGTAGACAGAAGGTGGCACAGGTTTGCAGCTGGCACCTGCCCACAGGGCCAGGGAAGGCACCTGGGTGCTTTCCTGTGGCTAGACTGGTTACTGCACTTTCCATCTCTACCAGTTGTTTTGAGGGTAGAGAAAGGTATTTTGAGGGCTGCAATGGGCCCAGCACCATGGGAGCAACTCCAGCATCTCAACATTTCCTGTGGGCTCCATGCCCATGGCTTACGAGGCTGCAGACCCAGCTGGTCAAAGGCGCAGCCCTGCCTCCCATTTCAGGGGAAGAAAGAGGAAGAGTTTTGTCAGGGCTCAACCTGAAATGACCTTTTGCCATTTCTGATTCTTCTCCCAGCATTGGAGAGGAGCAGCATCTCTGTCCCTGCCACCCGCTGGCCCTTGGAATGCACACATGAGCCCACGTATCACTTCAGGTGAAGCCAAGTGGCCGCCTCAGTTTGAAAGGGCGGCTGTTGTTTCACTGTTGCATTTCTTGGCTTGTTACAGCCCCTCCTGCCTGGACTACAGCCTGTGCTTGAAGACACAAAAGTGCCATGATGCCTGGAGGAAAGGCATCAAAAGCTTGACAAAGGCTGAAGGGAACAGTCTGATCACCCCTTTTCCCAAGAGGGTTCTTTAGCTGAAGTTGCTAACCAGGAGCAGACTTGACACCCCGGCATGGGTTTGTGGTTCTTTTATTTCTCGAGTCCTCACTCCTGCGTGGGACTCGGCAACCGGGTGCTGCAGAGGCTCCGGCAAGGCATCAAAGACGCCCGCCCCGCAGCCAAGGGTGGCGCAAGATCTCCTCCAGCGCTGGCCTGTCCGCGGGGTGCTTGGACAAACACCAGCGGATCAGATGTTGGCACTCTGGGGAGAGAAGCCAGAAAGCGCCGGTCACTTGCAGAAGGCTCCTGCCCAGCTGCTCCCGGCGCCCGCAGGGCCCGGGCCGTGCTGCGTGTGCTCAGAGCTGTGCCGGCCTCCCGGCTGACTCTGCCCTTTGCGGGACAGCGGCACGGCAGGACACGCGCCACCTCCTGCAGCCAAGCGGGCCACACCGACCCCACCGTGGTCACGGGCCGCCGCCTGCGGCCAGCCCTTGAGGGCAGATCGACCTCCCGCGGAGCTGCGTGAGGGCCACGCTGGGCTGCGCGGTGCCATCTGCCAAAGCCTGCCTTCTTGAGGCCGGACACCAACCTGGAGAGACCTGCTGCCAGAAGAAGAGCTGCCCCGACACGATGCCACGGTCGTCCTGGAAGGGCTCGTTCCCGCAGACCATGACGTACAGCAGCACGCCCAGGGACCAGATGGTCGCCGAATGGCCGTGGTAGCAGCCAAGGCAGATCCACTCGGGTGGGCTGTACAGGTGTGTTCCTAGGGGACACAGGCGGCGCTGTCCAGGCGCAGGCTGCTGCCTTCCAGAGCCTGGTGCCAGCCTCCTGGCAGAAGCAGGGGCTGCACCAGTGGCCACAACTTCCCCCCCGGGGCCAGCCGCCGTCCCCCAGCCAATTGGCCAAAGCCAGGAAACCGTTCTGCAAGGCAGACAAGGCCAGCGGAGCAGCCCAAGCCCTTGCGGGCCTGCCAAGCCGAGCGGCCGGGGCCTGGCTTTGGCAGCCCCCCTCTGTGGGCAGGGCCGGCAGCCGGCTCCTGGGGCACAGCATCTGGCCCGTGCCAAAGGGCAGCCGGCAGCCGGCTGAATGCCGCAGCCCGCAGCCCAGGAGGGAACGGGGCCGTGCAGTGCCTGGCACTGGGAGCGGGGCCCGGCCTGTGGGCTCACCGGCAAATTGCGTGAAGGCCTGCTCCTGGAGGAAGGTGCCGCAACCGAAGTCGATGAGCTTCAGGTCGCCACTCTCCGGGTCCACGAGGAGGTTCTCCGGCTTGATGTCCCGGTGCAGGACGCCGCAGGCGGTGCAGTGCCGCACGGCCTCCAGCACCTGGCAGAAAAGCCAGCGCGCCATCTCCTCGCACAGGAAGCCCTGCTCCAGCAGGAAGTCCAGGAGATCCTGCGATGACTCCGGACGCTCCATGACCAGCAGGAAGCTGTCAGGCAGCTCAAACCAGTCGAGGAGCTGGATGATGTTGTGGCAGCCAGAGCCCACCTTCTCCATGAGCACAATCTCCATGGGAACGCGGGTGCCGTCGGGCTGTGGGGAGGAGACAGTGCCTCCAGCAGGCCTGATGCTGCCCTGGGGCTGCTGTGCTGCCCCGTGCCTGGGATGCCCCAGTGCCCCCTTGGGCAGCCTCCCTGGTGCTTGGGCTTCCTCCCGCCCAGGGGATGCTTGGGGGGTGCCCCCCTGCCCGGCCCCACCACCGGTGTTTGGCATCCCCGGGCCCGCCCTGCTCCGGCTCGCACGCTGAGCCCACGCCCGCTCCCCCCGCCCTGCGCCGCCTCCCGCCCTCGGGGCCCGGCCTTATCCCTGCCCGCCACGCCCCGCTCTGGCGCTCTGGCGCCGTGGCCCCGCTCACTCACTCACCAGCTCGTACCACTGCACCACGCTCTCCCGGGCCACGCGTTTGATGGCCACCTGCAAGCCCACGAGAGACGGGGCTGAGCTCAAGCCCTGCCCCGCCCCTGGCCCTCGTCCCGCGCCCCGCCGTCCCGGCCACTTACCGGGCTCCCGTCCGAGAGGCGGATGCCCGAGAAAACGGTGCCGAAGCCACCGCTGCCCAGCTGCGGGCCCAGCTGGTACAGCTCCTGCAGCTTCTTCTTTTGCCCTGCGACCGAGACCGAGCCATCAGCCTTGCGCCCAGGGCCCCCCCGGCCAAGTGCCCGCGAGTGAAGCGGGCCGAGCCACCGCGGGCCACCTTGCTCTGACCTGCTTCCTGCTGCGCGCCGGGCAGCGGCCACCGCCTTGCAGCCGTCGGGCTGGCGAGCGCCAGAGCTGGGGCAGGGGAGCGCGCAGAGGCGGCTGCAGGAGCCGGAGGGCAGCGGGGCAGGGCGGCACCGTCGCTGTCCCCGGCGTCGTGGGCTGGACTCTGCTCTTGAGGACTGCCGGGGCTACAGCCCGAGGACTCGCACAGGGGGGTGTCAGGAGCAGCTGCAAACCAGAGAGGGGTTTTTTGAAGCTGTGGCATCAGAAGCACTGGAAACAGCCAGGGACTCGGCTGCTCTCAAGGGCCCTGGCCTGGCCTGCGGATGCCCCTCAAGAGCCCCAAGGGAGCCTCAGAGAGCTCCTCAGATCTCACCTGCTACCAGCAAGGCCTTCCTGGTAGTCGGTGGCCGTCTCGGAGCAGCTTCCTGGAGATGGAGGAACCTCCTGGGTGTCTTGAGGCTCGTCTCCGCCACCAGGCAAGAGCTGTTGCCAGCTGGCGCAGCCGGCACAGCGTCCTGGGAGCTGTGGGCCGGCAACTGCTGGCTCCAGCTCACTCGCTGCTCCAGCACCTGCTCCTGACAAGGCTCCCCTGGATGGGGCTGGTCTCCCACTTGGACTTCTGGGCTTTCCCTGGCAACGTCAGTTGTCAGGGTTGTGCCCGTGTTGTTGAAGTCCATGAGTCCAAGGGAGCTGGGAGACCTGTGCACAGGCTCTGCACTTTCTGCAGGCTGACTGCAGGTCTCATGGAGCGTCTGCGGGCGATGGAGGCTGTCAGAGATAGCGGATGCTCCTGGCGGGATGGAGGATCTCTGACAGCCTGAGCTTCTTGCCTAGATGGCGGCTCTCTGATGGTGTGCCATCCTTGCAAGGCTTGAGGCTCTCCCAGGGATGGAGAATCTTGCTGGGAGCAGCCTCTTGAAGGGATGGAGGCTCCTGGAGGAGCTGGCCGAGCCACAGCAGGGCAGGTGGCCTCGCTTCAGCAGCTCCTCCAGTTCTTTCCACAAGGCCTGCCACATCCCAGAGTAGAGCGGCACCCATGTCCCATTGCGAGCCCAGAGCAGCAGCATCAGTTCCTGCAGCTCCTGGGCCACTGCCACGCAGGGGCCGCAGCTGCAGGGGCTGTCCAGGGGGCTCGCGGGAGCACGTGGCCGCTTGCGAGGGGTGGCCCGAGGCCTGGAGGACCTGGGAGCCGCAGGGGCTCCTCGCTTCCTCCGTGAGCCTCTGGGCTGCACCCCGGGGCGCTTGCGCCTCTTCGCTGTCCTTGTCTGCCGCCTCCGTGGTTGCCAGTGGCCAACGGCCCACCAGACAGCCACAGCGGCCAACAGCAGGACAAGCACAATCACTGGGACAACACCGTCACACATGGCTCCGGCACGTCCCATCGCGACTGCACTGGCAGCTGCAGGTGCTGGCCCGTGTTACATAGCGACTGCGCGGTGATGTCACAGTGCTGTGGGCCAGGACAGCCGGGTGACATCCCAGCCCCGCCTCTCACCAGCGCTCAGCCCCTTTGTGCCGTCATAGCCCTGGGCCCACCTCAGGGATCAGCAGAACCAGCTCATGCCTAAGGATGCACATGGCCAGAAAAAGCCTGGCAGCAAGAACAGGAGCTCAGCCTGCTGCAGTGAATCATTCCCTGCAGCAAGTGGCACATCAGGAAGAGTGCTGCTGCCACCAGTGTCAAGCCCATGGCTCCCAGGACACTGCAGCGGTACCAACTGGCAACAGCCACTACTCTGTGCCTGCGAAGATCTTCCAGAGACAAAGGGAGTTGAAGTTCCTGTGTCTCTGGGGAGCTCTCCTGAACTGGCTGTCGAGGGCAGGAAGAGTTTTCTGTAACAGCTCACCGACTTCTGCGTTGCCTCTGTTCTAAACAAGTCAGGATTTCCCAAGGAGCGCTCATGGTGCTCTCACTGCTCTGGTTTTGACGGGCATAGGGTTCCTTTTTTCCCAGTTGCTGGCACACACTGGGTTCAGATGCACCATGGGAATGCTGTGGATCAAACAGGGGTGGTTTGCTTTCTGCTGAGCAGGGCTTGCCCTCTTCAGGGACTTTGCAGTGTCCCTTGGTACAGTGCACGTTTTCCACGGCGAAGGGAGGGAAGAGTGTTGAAGACAGAGGCAAAGAATGCATTAAACACCTGTGCTGTGTCCCTGGCCCTGTTTGTCAGGTGACCATCCACATCCTGGAAGGGGACAATGTTACTTCTACAATGTTTCTTTCCATGCATATATTTAAAACCACTCTTTTTATTGGGCCCCACATTTCTGGCCACCTTCCTCTCCAGCTGAGCTTTCAGTGCACCAAAGTTCTCCCTACAGTGGCGAGAAACATCTCTGGGGAAGGAATGAGAAGGAGGTGTCTTTACAAACTATCTGTGGGCCTGATGGTAGATAAAGCCAGATACTGATAGGTGAAAGAAGCAGCAAAGGGAGGAACCCTAAATTCCATAGGAATTCCACTAATTGACACAGACTGTTACTCACTCAAGACTCTGCTAATCCCTGGATTTAGAGAAAAAGAACAGAGACAGGAGCAAAAGAATGGGGGGGGGGGGAGGGGGGTAGACATTAGAAAGGGGGTTTGTATTAAGCCATTTGGGAAGTCTGTACCTCTCAAGTAGCTCAGCCAGTGGGGAAAGAGAGAGGGAAATGCAGCTGGGAAATTAGGAGATAAAGGAAGCTGCGTCCTCTATCAACTTGAGAGATCCCGTGGGAAATGCCCATGACCTCTCCCTTTATTCGATCAAAGTAACAGGACTGCTCTGTCTCTTGTTTGGACGTACAGCTGTGGTGTTTGAGGACTAATTTTCCTGACATCCGTATTCTTCTTGTGACCTTGCTTCCACTGGGCACACAGCTTCCTTTTCCATCCTCTTTGCCAGAGAAGAAGCCTTCTGCCTCGCCTGCTTGGCTTTCGACATTTGGGAATCTCCTGCTGCTGTGCCCTTAGGAGGTGATGTTTCAAAATTGACCAGCACGGATGGACCCCAGCACCTGCAAAAACATTGTCCCTGGAGACCCTGCTTAGCAGTTCCCTGAGCAGTCTGAAGTCTGCTCTCCTCATGGCCCGAGCTGAGGTTTTGCTGGCCCTTTTCCTCTTGTCAGAGGTTTGAAACTCGATTGATTTGTGGTCGCTGTGGCCAAGACGGCCGCCAGTCCCCACCTGGCTCAGGGCACGTGGGACTCAGAGGGCGGCCTGGCTCCAGGGGGGCTGAGCTGGAGAGTCCTGGGCTGCGGGGGGCTTCCCGCTTTCCTGGGAGGAGACTCCCTGGGGAGGAAGAAGGGTCTGGCATGAGCCACAAGGCCCCTGGCCGAGGGACGGTAGCGGGGGATGTGTGCGTAGCGGATGCTGTCTGGGAGGAGCTGTGGCAAGGAGTGGGTGTGGGGCTGGGGGTGTCCCAGAGCTCAGTGAGGGTGTTCCCCCAGCCCAGCAGGCAGAAAGCCCCTGGCTCACAGCAGGAGCCAAGTTCCAGGTCACCAGGAACAGCCCCCGCCCTCACCAGTGCTCCCAGCCTCCCACAAAGGTTGGTTATGCCCATGGGTGCTGCCAAGGTTCCCCATGGGAACAGGGCTGGACACCCTAAAAAGGGGGGTCAACACCCCAGGGGCAAAGCCAGCGCAGGGGAGAATGAGTGGGATGAGTGTGAGAGGACCACCTCTACCCCTCCCATCCCGCACCAGGGAGCAGGGACTTTCCTGGGACAGCTCCAGGAGGATATTCAGGACCATCCTTGCCTGGGACAGGGGTGCCAAGGAGATCCAGGAGGGATCAGTGTCCAGCTCTGTGTCCTGGGACACCCTGCACCCTGTTCCCCATAGCCCTGATTTTCAGGAAGGAGCCACAGGAGCCTCCTGACCATTGCTGGATTTTTCTTTCAGGAATTCGCTGTGGAGCTCGTTTGTCTTTTTTTGCCTCTTTCGGAGCTCCTGTAAAAACGGCCTTGGAAGGGGCGGGGCGGGGCGGGGCGGGGCGGGGCAGGGCGGAGAAGAGCCAGCTGGGGAAGTCTTGAGGGCTTCTGTGGCTCTGGCAGCCTGCTTTCCTCCTCTCCCTTTGGTGGAGGTGTGGGCTGGCAACGGAGCATCTTCCCCGGGTGGCCGCGGTGCCCCGGATCCCTGCCCTGAGCGGAGGGACAACACTGGGCGTCTCTGGCCTGCCGCACGCAGCCAGGCTGCCGCACAGAGCTCCTCGAAAGCCCTGCCCTTGGCCGCAGGGGGCCGAATTAGTGAGGCATTAAGGAGGGAGGAAGGAAGGGCGCTAATTAGGGAGGGGAGGGCGGGGAGCCGTTCCCAGCCGAGGGGGCGTGGCCAGGACGATGGGCGTGGGCAGGGCCTCAGCGGCGGCGAGGGGCCGTGGTCTGAGCGGGGCCGGGGCCAGCGCTGAGGGGAGCAAAGGGCGGGAAAAGGCTCGGTGCTGCTGAGGGGAAGCGTCGGGAAGGAGGGGACGGAGGGGATATCGTTGGGAAAAAGGGAGACACAAGAGCTCCTGGGGGCCTGAAACCACTAACAGTGGTGGAGGGGAGCCCAACACACTCCTCCTATGTATCCCTATGCTTTACAGAGGGGAAGGCGTGGCTAAAATCCAGGAGAAACAGTGCTGTGGATCCAAGGAATCAGAAGCAGGATCTGTGTGGAGGGCGTCCCTCACGGGAGGCACATGAATCGACCTGAGCGAGGCTGGGGCAGGAGGGTCACGGCCAGCAGAGAAGGGGGACCCTCTGTCCATGCCAAGGCCCAGGGCAGCCCTATCCCGGGAAGCGCGCAGGGAGCGGATCCTTGAGCTGCTGCACGTTGGCGCTGCCCTCGCTCAGCCGGCAGCCCCCTCATTGCCCAGGGGGAGCTGGTGGCAGTGGGGAGTGGGAGAGGGAAACATCTGTCCTACACCTCCATGGCTGCGGCACTGCCAAAGGTGAAGAACGTCAGAGAACTGCCAAACAAGATCCTCCAGCAGGAAAGGCAGACGTTCCCAGCTCCAGGGAATTCCCTGATGTCAGCAGTGGAGGAGCAGGATGAGGAAGATCTCCACGCTTGCGATACTTCTGGCAAGAGCCTCCGTCCCTGCCAGAGCCTCGGTGAGAGCTGCCGGAGCGCAGACGGAGGAAGGCCTTTGGACAGGTGCAAGGTATGAATGATGCACGGTCCCCAGTCGTGGTGTGAGCAGAAACATTTCTTCCAAGCACCTCTGGCTTTTAGAAGAGTTTCACTCTCAGGTTCGAATAGCGTGAGCCTGGAAAGCCAATAGTCGAAATGCTCCGATGTCTGCTACCCAATACTAGACATGAACTCGTGTCTCTCGTAGCAACATCAGGCTTTTTCCCTAAGCCAAGTGCTGGAAGGAGAATTTCTTCTGCAAAACTACTGTGCTTCTGCTGCTTGTTCCATTTTAGAAAGTTTCCTTCGTCGCCCCTGCCTTGATTGAACAGTCCTTTCTCTTCTAACTAGAAGCTCCAGGTTCTCTTCTTACAAGTTGTCTTTGTTTTCTTTGCCCACAGACAGGAGTCCCTGCTTCCCCAGAGCCACGTCGATCTGCAGAGCCTGCTTGTGGCTGAGGATGCAGATGGCCAGGAAAGGCCGGGAAGTAAAAATTGGTAACATTTCTAGTTCCTAGGAAAGAAATATTTCATGAGATCTGGAAAACAAGCATCCCAGCATCTGTGGCATTCCCAGCTGATCAGTCCCGCTGTAGCAAGATTGAGGATGCATCTCCCAGTTCTCCAAGAGCTGAGTAGGTATTAGTAGGGCATTGGACTGCAGCTGGGAACAGCAAAAGTGGCTGGCACAGCAAGTTCAATGTATGGCTGTCCAAGGTCTGTCTTTTGCAAGTTTCCAAGCTTTGCATCATGTTCTTGGGATTCCATTATCACTTTCAACCGAATACTCTACCAGTTAGAGCCATGATTGCCATCAAAAAGGTGAAGTCTGTAATAATAATCTGGTTTTTGGAGGGGAGATTTTCTCTCATCTCTTGCTCTGATCAGCTAGTGTAGTTTTAGAGGAGTTTGTGGTAAAGTCTGTTCTGTGCTGATTTTTTAATGGCTGTTTGACCACCAGACATGTCTGTGCCCTGAAGACATTTTCAGTTTTCATCCAGTTAGTCTAGAAGGTCCACTGAAAAAGTTATTTGATGTAACTCATCTCTCTGAAACCTGGGCAAACAAAATGCTCTGTTTTGGATTACAGGGAGGTGGACTGGTTTTCCTTGGCAAGCATCCTTTTCCTGCTCGTGTTTGCACCGCCGATCGTGTATTACTTCATCATGTCCTGTGACCAGTACCAGTGCTCTCTGACTGACCCACTGCTGGACTTGCTGACAGGGAATAAACATCTGTCTGACATCTGGAACAGGACTCCCACACTGACCTATAGGGCTGCTGGCATCTATTCCCTTTGGGTCACTTTCCAGGTACATTCTTGAGTTATGATCTGGATGCCGGGTCTGGTTTCTCACACGGCTGTTGGATGAATCCTTTTGCACAAAGGATAGTGGAATGTTGAACTGGCATTTACTCTTTGGTGTTTCCCACTTTCCAGGGCTTTTTGGAATCCAAAGGAAGCTTATGTACTTGGAAAAGAAGCATGTAGGGAATATACGCAAATATTCCTTGTGTGGCATATGCCTTAATGAGGTTTTGAAGAAAAAGCAACTTTATAGCAGTATCCGTTGGTTTTAAATTCATACACAAGAAATAGATAAAAATAAAACGACGAGGACCTGAATCTAGTTACCAACTGTCCTGCCTCCCCACCAAAAAAGGATGGCAGCCTTACATGAAGTACATCTTTGAGCTGTCTCAAAGCTTAGATGTATTACTAGTCTAAAATCCCAACAGCTAAATATTGCCATATTTGCTTACCCAATACTTAATAGAAACTTAATAGAAACATTCTATTTGGTATGTGTATGTAAGGAATAGTGTTTTGAGGGATTTTGTCTCGTCTGTATTTACTGTGAATACATCCTCTCTCTTCTAGGTGGTTTTGTACATGTCCATCCCTGACTTCTGCCATAAAGTTCTCCCTGGATATGTGGGAGGTGTACAAGAAGGTGCTGTCACCCCTGCTGGTAAGGTATTCCTTGGAATACACGGACACCGTGCAATCTTCTGAAATGATAGTATTTCTGTACCTAGAGTGTTTAATAGCCCATGTGTAGCCAGAGGAAACGTGGGCAGAAGTGCTCTCACCTTCCTCCCGTGTTCAGTTCAAACAAAAATAGAAAGCAATCGATGTCATCTTTTAGAAGAAGTGATAGCATTTCTATCTCTTAGAATTCGTATAACTGTTGATCTGGTAGGCACCATACCAGCAGTGAAAAAGTACTGGTTGATGACTTTGGCACTTGAAATTGTCAGTTGACTGTAGCTGTCCAGGACTATTGCTGGTATTCGACAAGATAGTTTTACCTGCTCAAGCTCCATGAAGCCAAGGGACTTGAACAAAATGTGGGATGTGAACTGTTAGGAGAAGTGGTTTGTTACTCTGGTCAGTTTTGGGGGAAAGCCTAAATTCAGTTTTGTGAGGAGAAAAACTCAGCCTAACAAAGCCTAATGGGTACAGCAGAGTTTAATGGAACACTCAGAAAAGTGCTTTAAGGTATTGAATTGGGAGGACGAGGAGAGAGAAGTTGTTTCATGAGCGCTTGATTGAGCTTCTGTGTATTCTGTGCATAGCCATGTGAATTAAAAGCTGCAGTAATGCGGGGTCAGTAACACTCGATTTTTTTTCTTCATCTTTTAGGTGTCGTGAATAAATATGAAAATCAATGGACTTCAGGCCTGGATCATGACCCATGTGCTTTGGTTTGCAAATGCTTCTTGCTTCCACTTCTTCTCACCTACCATCATTTTTGACAAGTGGATTCCTCTCCTGTGGTGTGCCAATAGCTTGGGATATGCAGTGTCCACGTTTGCAATGATTAAAGGCTACTTTTTCCCTCCCAATGCCAAAGAGTGGTATGTGAATTTTAGTAATGAGAGAAGACGAGGTAATCAGAGATTAAAACTGTTAAATAAAAACCGGGTCTATCAATTGAATGACAGAATATATTTCACTGGCAGAGAGAGCTGAGCCAGTGTATGACAGTGGTTCTTTGCTTCACTAGCACCATCCCCCGTGTTTCATGCTGCACACCATGGGACTGGCAGCCTCAGTGTCACAGATACACCCATCCTAGAAATAGTGAGACTGTTCAGAAGTGTTAGCAAGAGTAAACTCGGGCACTTCTGAAACTCTACAACTTATGTCTATTAATGTAATACTTCAGCTGGGTCAGCTTCTGTTACCTTGCACAGCGTTACATGCTTTGATGATTTTTATTATCACTACATCAAATTAATCTGAATTGTGTAGTCAGAGCAGTAATTACCTGTATTTGTGTAGAACTCTGTACATTTCCAATTTTTTTATGTTTTACAGCAAATTCACTGGAAACTTCTTTTACGACTACATGATGGGGATTGAATTTAACCCTCGAATAGGGAAGTGGTTTGATTTCAAGCTCTTTCTTCAGTGGGCGCCCTGGGATTGTGGCCTGGACTCTGATCAACCTTTCCTTTGCTGCCAAACAAGAGGAGCTGTATGGCGAAGCGACAAACTCCATGATCCTTGTCAATGTCCTTCAGGTAAATTCCAAGGAGGAAATTAGGAAACCAGCTAGGAAGTAAACTAATATTAAAGTAGGAAAAGAAGTCCTTCTATGGAAATGAAAATGAAGTGTTTTTTCCTGGCCTGAAACAAGCTCATTCAGTGATGGTGTGCTGGGACTTCTTTGGATTTATTGCCTGATCTGTGGAAATGGAAGCCTGCTCAATAGGAGCTCTATCGGCCCTCTTTGTAACGCTGTGACTCTAAGCTGAAGAGAGATTGGGCTGATCAACTGTGAGTTCACTTCCCAAGCGTTCGTCCTTGAGTTGTACACTTGCCTTAGTCATCCTACTGTTGCTTTATCTGTGTAGATAGATAGATAGGTAGGTAGATATTGTGTATCCACATAGCTTGTATTTATGTGATAGTTCTTCCTAACTGTGTTCAGAAACGTCTGGTTTTGAAGTGCTAACATAAAAACACCAATGAGTTGTGAGATCACATCACAAGGCAGCACAGACATTAGGCTGATGCTGTTAAACAGGGTAACTGGTGACAGTGCTCTGTTATTACTGTGAAATTATTCTGTTGCAGGGTATTTTTGTTCTGGACTTCTTTTGGAATGAAGCCTGGTACTTGAAAACCATTGCTATCTGCCATGATCATTTGGGATGGTATTTGGGCTGGGGAGACTGTGTTTGGTTGCCTTCCCTCTCTACTTTGCAGGTAAAAATGTGGACACTGTGGATTTGGGCTAAGAGGAAGGAAACTTTGCAGAAACATTCTTCTCAGCAGGTTAATGTGCACCTTAAATGTTTCTAGGCGGTTTGACTGTTGAGAAATCCTTGCAACATTCTTTGTAACAATTCCTGGGTAGGAAGGCTTCCTGTCCGTGCCCAGATTGGACATCTTTTCCTCTCCTGCCCTTCTTTTGTGCCTCTTTCTGTCACTGTCTGTTGTGTCTGTATACTTTTCTGAATCCTTTTGGTTTCCTTTTTTTCTAAATCCTTTCCGTTTCCTTTTTTTTTTACTCCTGCTTGTTGAGGGTCTTTTGGTTAGCGGTGGTTTGTTTGTGTTTTGTTCCTTGCTTTTTCCTTCTGTCCGGTTTGCATCCTTGCAACTTCTCTCTTCTTGTTTCAGGAAGAAGTGCAATTTTGGAGAGAGAAAGAGAGAAGGAAACTGTTGGATGCAGAGTTTTTTGAAAGTTTTCTGCAGTTTTACTGTTGCAGTAGATTTTTCTACTCTTTCTTCTGGTCTGTTGTGGGCCACTGTAGTCGAGGAATTGGTCTGGCATGCTGAGCCTCTGTTGGAAGTAAATGTCTGATTGTTTTTGTGCTCCCCAGGGTCTGTATTTGGTTTACCAGCCTGTCCAGCTGTGCACAGCCCATGCCGTAGGGGTCTTGATGCTGGGCTTGCTGGGCTATTCCATCTTCAGAATGACCAACCACCAGAAGGACCTCTTCCGTCGTACCAATGGCAAGTGCAGGATCTGGGGGAAGAAGCCGGAGTCCATCGAGTGCTCCTACGTGTCCGTGGATGGGCCCAAGCACTACAGCAAGCTGATGACCTCTGGCTTTTGGGGCTGGGCACGTCATTTCAACTGCACGGGAGACCTGATGGGCTCGCTGGCCTATTGCCTGGCTTGTGGCTTTGAGCACATCCTGCCTTACTTCTACATCGTTTACATGACCACTCTGCTCACCCAGCGCTGCATTCGGGACAAGCACGGTTGTTGCAGCAAAGATGGGAAGGACTGGAAGCACTACACTGCTGCAGTGCCCTACCGGCTCTACCCGGCAGATTTTAAGGCTAATGCAGGATCCAGGGGAAAGAAAAAAGAAGAAACATGCAGGCATGCCATGTTTAAAGTGTTTAAACTGAAGTGGGGCACTGAAATGTCCCATTTTTTTAGAGGATTCTTTTAATTGGAATTGAATCATGCCGCAACCGGGCCAGGAGACACTTCAGAGACAGAGTCAGAGAAGCGGGTATTTGCTTTATTCGGCGCGCCAGGTGTGTGGGGATCGCTCCTCCAAACACACACCTGGTGCTCTCTACAACACAAGTATTATGGGTTAAATTAGGAATATTCATCACATTCCTTGGGACAGGTGTGGTTATACAAATTATTTCTCGGAAGTCATTAGCATATGGGCCACGCATGCGCTGTGTGTCCTGGTGGCCGCGCTGAGGAAGGCCTCTCCTCTTCCTCGGGGGTCTTTTCTGATGAAGGCCAGTAGTCTTCCTCTCAGTGAACTTTTTCACCTTTCTCCCTGGGCATGCGTAGTCCTTTGAGGAATGTTTCAGCGGTCTCTGAGATGATCCTTGTGCCCTCTATCTTGACAAGAGTAGGGCAAATTTGGTTTCTTAGGTTTTGTAATTACAGTCTGCTGTCTGAACTAACGTTTGCTGTCTCCCAATAGTTAACTCGTGCTTCCATGAGTTAGCTATTGACTGCCCCTTCCTCATTTCTGAAGAAGTATGTTTTTTTCCCAAAGCCTGTAGTGGTAGGTCAGGGCAGTAGACAGAAGGTGGCACAGGTTTGCAGCTGGCACCTGCCCACAGGGCCAGGGAAGGCACCTGGGTGCTTTCCTGTGGCTAGACTGGTTACTGCACTTTCCATCTCTACCAGTTGTTTTGAGGGTAGAGAAAGGTATTTTGAGGGCTGCAATGGGCCCAGCACCATGGGAGCAACTCCAGCATCTCAACATTTCCTGTGGGCTCCATGCCCATGGCTTACGAGGCTGCAGACCCAGCTGGTCAAAGGCGCAGCCCTGCCTCCCATTTCAGGGGAAGAAAGAGGAAGAGTTTTGTCAGGGCTCAACCTGAAATGACCTTTTGCCATTTCTGATTCTTCTCCCAGCATTGGAGAGGAGCAGCATCTCTGTCCCTGCCACCCGCTGGCCCTTGGAATGCACACATGAGCCCACGTATCACTTCAGGTGAAGCCAAGTGGCCGCCTCAGTTTGAAAGGGCGGCTGTTGTTTCACTGTTGCATTTCTTGGCTTGTTACAGCCCCTCCTGCCTGGACTACAGCCTGTGCTTGAAGACACAAAAGTGCCATGATGCCTGGAGGAAAGGCATCAAAAGCTTGACAAAGGCTGAAGGGAACACTCTGATCACCCCTTTTCCCAAGAGGGTTCTTTAGCTGAAGTTGCTAACCAGGAGCAGACTTGACACCCCGGCATGGGTTTGTGGTTCTTTTATTTCTCCTTTTATTACTCCTGCGTGGGACTCGGCAACCGGGTGCTGCAGAGGCTCCGGCAAGGCATCAAAGACGCCCGCCCCGCAGCCAAGGGTGGCGCAAGATCTCCTCCAGCGCTGGCCTGTCCGCGGGGTGCTTGGACAAACACCAGCGGATCAGATGTTGGCACTCTGGGGAGAGAAGCCAGAAAGCGCCGGTCACTTGCAGAAGGCTCCTGCCCAGCTGCTCCCGGCGCCCGCAGGGCCCGGGCCGTGCTGCGTGTGCTCAGAGCTGTGCCGGCCTCCCGGCTGACTCTGCCCTTTGCGGGACAGCGGCACGGCAGGACACGCGCCACCTCCTGCAGCCAAGCGGGCCACACCGACCCCACCGTGGTCACGGGCCGCCGCCTGCGGCCAGCCCTTGAGGGCAGATCGACCTCCCGCGGAGCTGCGTGAGGGCCACGCTGGGCTGCGCGGTGCCATCTGCCAAAGCCTGCCTTCTTGAGGCCGGACACCAACCTGGAGAGACCTGCTGCCAGAAGAAGAGCTGCCCCGACACGATGCCACGGTCGTCCTGGAAGGGCTCGTTCCCGCAGACCATGACGTACAGCAGCACGCCCAGGGACCAGATGGTCGCCGAATGGCCGTGGTAGCAGCCAAGGCAGATCCACTCGGGTGGGCTGTACAGGTGTGTTCCTAGGGGACACAGGCGGCGCTGTCCAGGCGCAGGCTGCTGCCTTCCAGAGCCTGGTGCCAGCCTCCTGGCAGAAGCAGGGGCTGCACCAGTGGCCACAACTTCCCCCCGGGGCCAGCCGCCGTCCCCCAGCCAATTGGCCAAAGCCAGGAAACCGTTCTGCAAGGCAGACAAGGCCAGCGGAGCAGCCCAAGCCCTTGCGGGCCTGCCAAGCCGAGCGGCCGGGGCCTGGCTTTGGCAGCCCCCCTCTGTGGGCAGGGCCGGCAGCCGGCTCCTGGGGCACAGCATCTGGCCCGTGCCAAAGGGCAGCCGGCAGCCGGCTGAATGCCGCAGCCCGCAGCCCAGGAGGGAACGGGGCCGTGCAGTGCCTGGCACTGGGAGCGGGGCCCGGCCTGTGGGCTCACCGGCAAATTGCGTGAAGGCCTGCTCCTGGAGGAAGGTGCCGCAACCGAAGTCGATGAGCTTCAGGTCGCCACTCTCCGGGTCCACGAGGAGGTTCTCCGGCTTGATGTCCCGGTGCAGGACGCCGCAGGCGGTGCAGTGCCGCACGGCCTCCAGCACCTGGCAGAAAAGCCAGCGCGCCATCTCCTCGCGCAGGAAGCCCTGCTCCAGCAGGAAGTCCAGGAGATCCTGCGATGACTCCGGACGCTCCATGACCAGCAGGAAGCTGTCAGGCAGCTCAAACCAGTCGAGGAGCTGGATGATGTTGTGGCAGCCAGAGCCCACCTTCTCCATGAGCACAATCTCCATGGGAACGCGGGTGCCGTCGGGCTGTGGGGAGGAGACAGTGCCTCCAGCAGGCCTGATGCTGCCCTGGGGCTGCTGTGCTGCCCCGTGCCTGGGATGCCCCAGTGCCCCCTTGGGCAGCCTCCCTGGTGCTTCGGCTTCCTCCCGCCCAGGGGATGCTTGGGGGGTGCCCCCCTGCCCGGCCCCACCACCGGTGTTTGGCATCCCCGGGCCCGCCCTGCTCCGGCTCGCACGCTGAGCCCACGCCCGCTCCCCCCGCCCTGCGCCGCCTCCCGCCCTCGGGGCCCGGCCTTATCCCTGCCCGCCACGCCCCGCTCTGGCGCTCTGGCGCCGTGGCCCCGCTCACTCACTCACCAGCTCGTACCACTGCACCACGCTCTCCCGGGCCACGCGTTTGATGGCCACCTGCAAGCCCACGAGAGACGGGGCTGAGCTCAAGCCCTGCCCCGCCCCTGGCCCTCGTCCCGCGCCCCGCCGTCCCGGCCACTTACCGGGCTCCCGTCCGAGAGGCGGATGCCCGAGAAAACGGTGCCGAAGCCACCGCTGCCCAGCTGCGGGCCCAGCTGGTACAGCTCCTGCAGCTTCTTCTTTTGCCCTGCGACCGAGACCGAGCCATCAGCCTTGCGCCCAGGGCCCCCCCGGCCAAGTGCCCGCGAGTGAAGCGGGCCGAGCCACCGCGGGCCACCTTGCTCTGACCTGCTTCCTGCTGCGCGCCGGGCAGCGGCCACCGCCTTGCAGCCGTCGGGCTGGCGAGCGCCAGAGCTGGGGCAGGGGAGCGCGCAGAGGCGGCTGCAGGAGCCGGAGGGCAGCGGGGCAGGGCGGCACCGTCGCTGTCCCCGGCGTCGTGGGCTGGACTCTGCTCTTGAGGACTGCCGGGGCTACAGCCCGAGGACTCGCACAGGGGGGTGTCAGGAGCAGCTGCAAACCAGAGAGGGGTTTTTTGAAGCTGTGGCATCAGAAGCACTGGAAACAGCCAGGGACTCGGCTGCTCTCAAGGGCCCTGGCCTGGCCTGCGGATGCCCCTCAAGAGCCCCAAGGGAGCCTCAGAGAGCTCCTCAGATCTCACCTGCTACCAGCAAGGCCTTCCTGGTAGTCGGTGGCCGTCTCGGAGCAGCTTCCTGGAGATGGAGGAACCTCCTGGGTGTCTTGAGGCTCGTCTCCGCCACCAGGCAAGAGCTGTTGCCAGCTGGCGCAGCCGGCACAGCGTCCTGGGAGCTGTGGGCCGGCAACTGCTGGCTCCAGCTCACTCGCTGCTCCAGCACCTGCTCCTGACAAGGCTCCCCTGGATCGGGCTGGGCTCCCACTTGGACTTCTGGGCTTTCCCTGGCAACGTCAGTTGTCAGGGTTGTGCCCGTGTTGTTGAAGTCCATGAGTCCAAGGGAGCTGGGAGACCTGTGCACAGGCTCTGCACTTTCTGCAGGCTGACTGCAGGTCTCACGGAGCGTCTGCGGGCGATGGAGGCTGTCAGAGATAGCGGACGCTCCTGGCGGGATGGAGGATCTCTGACAGCCTGAGCTTCTTGCCTGGATGGCGGCTCTCTGATGGTGTGCCATCCTTGCAAGGCTTGAGGCTCTCCCAGGGATGGAGAATCTTGCTGGGAGCAGCCTCTTGAAGGGATGGAGGCTCCTGGAGGAGCTGGCCGAGCCACAGCAGGGCAGGTGGCCTCGCTTCAGCAGCTCCTCCAGTTCTTTCCACAAGGCCTGCCACATCCCAGAGTAGAGCGGCACCCATGTCCCATTGCGAGCCCAGAGCAGCAGCATCAGTTCCTGCAGCTCCTGGGCCACTGCCACGCAGGGGCCGCAGCTGCAGGGGCTGTCCAGGGGGCTCGCGGGAGCACGTGGCCGCTTGCGAGGGGTGGCCCGAGGCCTGGAGGACCTGGGAGCCGCAGAGGCTCCTCGCTTCCTCCGTGAGCCTCTGGGCTGCACCCCGGGGCGCTTGCGCCTCTTCGCTGTCCTTGTCTGCCGCCTCCGTGGTTGCCAGTGGCCAACGGCCCACCAGACAGCCACAGCGGCCAACAGCAGGACAAGCACAATCACTGGGACAACACCGTCACACATGGCTCCGGCACGTCCCATCGCGACTGCACTGGCAGCTGCAGGTGCTGGCCCGTGTTACATAGCGACTGCGCGGTGATGTCACAGTGCTGTGGGCCAGGACAGCCGGGTGACATCCCAGCCCCGCCTCTCACCAGCGCTCAGCCCCTTTGTGCCGTCATAGTCCTGGGCCCACCTCAGGGATCAGCAGAACCAGCTCATGCCTAAGGATGCACATGGCCAGAAAAAGCCTGGCAGCAAGAACAGGAGCTCAGCCTGCTGCAGTGAATCATTCCCTGCAGCAAGTGGCACATCAGGAAGAGTGCTGCTGCCACCAGTGTCAAGCCCATGGCTCCCAGGACACTGCAGCGGTACCAACTGGCAACAGCCACTACTCTGTGCCTGCGAAGATCTTCCAGAGACAAAGGGAGTTGAAGTTCCTGTGTCTCTGGGGAGCTCTCCTGAACTGGCTGTCGAGGGCAGGAAGAGTTTTCTGTAACAGCTCACCGACTTCTGCGTTGCCTCTGTTCTAAACAAGTCAGGATTTCCCAAGGAGCGCTCATGGTGCTCTCACTGCTCTGGTTTTGACGGGCATAGGGTTCCTTTTTTCCCAGTTGCTGGCACACACTGGGTTCAGATGCACCATGGGAATGCTGTGGATCAAACAGGGGTGGTTTGCTTTCTGCTGAGCAGGGCTTGCCCTCTTCAGGGACTTTGCAGTGTCCCTTGGTACAGTGCACGTTTTCCACGGCGAAGGGAGGGAAGAGTGTTGAAGACAGAGGCAAAGAATGCATTAAACACCTGTTCTGTGTCCCTGGCCCTGTTTGTCAGGTGACCATCCACATCCTGGAAGGGGACAATGTTACTTCTACAATGTTTCTTTCCATGCATATATTTAAAACCACTCTTTTTATTGGGCCCCACATTTCTGGCCACCTTCCTCTCCAGCTGAGCTTTCAGTGCACCAAAGTTCTCCCTACAGTGGCGAGAAACATCTCTGGGGAAGGAATGAGAAGGAGGTGTCTTTACAAACTATCTGTGGGCCTGATGGTAGATAAAGCCAGATACTGATAGGTGAAAGAAGCAGCAAAGGGAGGAACCCTAAATTCCATAGGAATTCCACTAATTGACACAGACTGTTACTCACTCAAGACTCTGCTAATCCCTGGATTTAGAGAAAAAGAACAGAGACAGGAGCAAAAGAATGGGGGGGGGGGGGGGGGTAGACATTAGAAAGGGGGTTTGTATTAAGCCATTTGGGAAGTCTGTACCTCTCAAGTAGCTCAGCCAGTGGGGAAAGAGAGAGGGAAATGCAGCTGGGAAATTAGGAGATAAAGGAAGCTGCGTCCTCTATCAACTTGAGAGATCCCGTGGGAAATGCCCATGACCTCTCCCTTTATTCGATCAAAGTAACAGGACTGCTCTGTCTCTTGTTTGGACGTACAGCTGTGGTGTTTGAGGACTAATTTTCCTGACATCCGTATTCTTCTTGTGACCTTGCTTCCACTGGGCACACAGCTTCCTTTTCCATCCTCTTTGCCAGAGAAGAAGCCTTCTGCCTCGCCTGCTTGGCTTTCGACATTTGGGAATCTCCTGCTGCTGTGCCCTTAGGAGGTGATGTTTCAAAATTGACCAGCACGGATGGACCCCAGCACCTGCAAAAACATTGTCCCTGGAGACCCTGCTTAGCAGTTCCCTGAGCAGTCTGAAGTCTGCTCTCCTCATGGCCCGAGCTGAGGTTTTGCTGGCCCTTTTCCTCTTGTCAGAGGTTTGAAACTCGATTGATTTGTGGTCGCTGTGGCCAAGACGGCCGCCAGTCCCCACCTGGCTCAGGGCACGTGGGACTCAGAGGGCGGCCTGGCTCCAGGGGGGCTGAGCTGGAGAGTCCTGGGCTGCGGGGGGCTTCCCGCTTTCCTGGGAGGAGACTCCCTGGGGAGGAAGAAGGGTCTGGCATGAGCCACAAGGCCCCTGGCCGAGGGACGGTAGCGGGGGACGTGTGCGTAGCGGATGCTGTCTGGGAGGAGCTGTGGCAAGGAGTGGGTGTGGGGCTGGGGGTGTCCCAGAGCTCAGTGAGGGTGTTCCCCCAGCCCAGCAGGCAGAAAGCCCCTGGCTCACAGCAGGAGCCAAGTTCCAGGTCACCAGGAACAGCCCCCGCCCTCACCAGTGCTCCCAGCCTCCCACAAAGGTTGGTTATGCCCATGGGTGCTGCCAAGGTTCCCCATGGGAACAGGGCTGGACACCCTAAAAAGGGGGGTCAACACCCCAGGGGCAAAGCCAGCGCAGGGGAGAATGAGTGGGATGAGTGTGAGAGGACCACCTCTACCCCTCCCATCCCGCACCAGGGAGCAGGGACTTTCCTGGGACAGCTCCAGGAGGATATTCAGGACCATCCTTGCCTGGGACAGGGGTGCCAAGGAGATCCAGGAGGGATCAGTGTCCAGCTCTGTGTCCTGGGACACCCTGCACCCTGTTCCCCATAGCCCTGATTTTCAGGAAGGAGCCACAGGAGCCTCCTGGCCATTGCTGGATTTTTCTTTCAGGAATTCGCTGTGGAGCTCGTTTGTCTTTTTTTGCCTCTTTCGGAGCTCCTGTAAAAACGGCCTTGGAAGGGGCGGGGCGGGGCGGGGCGGGGCAGGGCGGAGAAGAGCCAGCTGGGGAAGTCTTGAGGGCTTCTGTGGCTCTGGCAGCCTGCTTTCCTCCTCTCCCTTTGGTGGAGGTGTGGGCTGGCAACGGAGCATCTTCCCCGGGTGGCCGCGGTGCCCCGGATCCCTGCCCTGAGCGGAGGGACAACACTGGGCGTCTCTGGCCTGCCGCACGCAGCCAGGCTGCCGCACAGAGCTCCTCGAAAGCCCTGCCCTTGGCCGCAGGGGGCCGAATTAGCGAGGCATTAAGGAGGGAGGAAGGAAGGGCGCTAATTAGGGAGGGGAGGGCGGGGAGCCGTTCCCAGCCGAGGGGGCGTGGCCAGGACGATGGGCGTGGGCAGGGCCTCAGCGGCGGCGAGGGGCCGTGGTCTGAGCGGGGCCGGGGCCAGCGCTGAGGGGAGCAAAGGGCGGGAAAAGGCTCGGTGCTGCTGAGGGGAAGCGTCGGGAAGGAGGGGACGGAGGGGATATCGTTGGGAAAAAGGGAGACACAAGAGCTCCTGGGGGCCTGAAACCACTAACAGTGGTGGAGGGGAGCCCAACACACTCCTCCTATGTATCCCTATGCTTTACAGAGGGGAAGGCGTGGCTAAAATCCAGGAGAAACAGTGCTGTGGATCCAAGGAATCAGAAGCAGGATCTGTGTGGAGGGCGTCCCTCACGGGAGGCACATGAATCGACCTGAGCGAGGCTGGGGCAGGAGGGTCACGGCCAGCAGAGAAGGGGGACCCTCTGTCCATGCCAAGGCCCAGGGCAGCCCTATCCCGGGAAGCGCGCAGGGAGCGGATCCTTGAGCTGCTGCACGTTGGCGCTGCCCTCGCTCAGCCGGCAGCCCCCTCATTGCCCAGGGGGAGCTGGTGGCAGTGGGGAGTGGGAGAGGGAAACATCTGTCCTACACCTCCATGGCTGCGGCACTGCCAAAGGTGAAGAACGTCAGAGAACTGCCAAACAAGATCCTCCAGCAGGAAAGGCAGACGTTCCCAGCTCCAGGGAATTCCCTGATGTCAGCAGTGGAGGAGCAGGATGAGGAAGATCTCCACGCTTGCGATACTTCTGGCAAGAGCCTCCGTCCCTGCCAGAGCCTCGGTGAGAGCTGCCGGAGCGCAGACGGAGGAAGGCCTTTGGACAGGTGCAAGGTATGAATGATGCACGGTCCCCAGTCGTGGTGTGAGCAGAAACATTTCTTCCAAGCACCTCTGGCTTTTAGAAGAGTTTCACTCTCAGGTTCGAATAGCGTGAGCCTGGAAAGCCAATAGTCGAAATGCTCCGATGTCTGCTACCCAATACTAGACATGAACTCGTGTCTCTCGTAGCAACATCAGGCTTTTTCCCTAAGCCAAGTGCTGGAAGGAGAATTTCTTCTGCAAAACTACTGTGCTTCTGCTGCTTGTTCCATTTTAGAAAGTTTCCTTCGTCGCCCCTGCCTTGATTGAACAGTCCTTTCTCTTCTAACTAGAAGCTCCAGGTTCTCTTCTTACAAGTTGTCTTTGTTTTCTTTGCCCACAGACAGGAGTCCCTGCTTCCCCAGAGCCACGTCGATCTGCAGAGCCTGCTTGTGGCTGAGGATGCAGATGGCCAGGAAAGGCCGGGAAGTAAAAATTGGTAACATTTCTAGTTCCTAGGAAAGAAATATTTCATGAGATCTGGAAAACAAGCATCCCAGCATCTGTGGCATTCCCAGCTGATCAGTCCCGCTGTAGCAAGATTGAGGATGCATCTCCCAGTTCTCCAAGAGCTGAGTAGGTATTAGTAGGGCATTGGACTGCAGCTGGGAACAGCAAAAGTGGCTGGCACAGCAAGTTCAATGTATGGCTGTCCAAGGTCTGTCTTTTGCAAGTTTCCAAGCTTTGCATCATGTTCTTGGGATTCCATTATCACTTTCAACCGAATACTCTACCAGTTAGAGCCATGATTGCCATCAAAAAGGTGAAGTCTGTAATAATAATCTGGTTTTTGGAGGGGAGATTTTCTCTCATCTCTTGCTCTGATCAGCTAGTGTAGTTTTAGAGGAGTTTGTGGTAAAGTCTGTTCTGTGCTGATTTTTTAATGGCTGTTTGACCACCAGACATGTCTGTGCCCTGAAGACATTTTCAGTTTTCATCCAGTTAGTCTAGAAGGTCCACTGAAAAAGTTATTTGATGTAACTCATCTCTCTGAAACCTGGGCAAACAAAATGCTCTGTTTTGGATTACAGGGAGGTGGACTGGTTTTCCTTGGCAAGCATCCTTTTCCTGCTCGTGTTTGCACCGCCGATCGTGTATTACTTCATCATGTCCTGTGACCAGTACCAGTGCTCTCTGACTGACCCACTGCTGGACTTGCTGACAGGGAATAAACATCTGTCTGACATCTGGAACAGGACTCCCACACTGACCTATAGGGCTGCTGGCATCTATTCCCTTTGGGTCACTTTCCAGGTACATTCTTGAGTTATGATCTGGATGCCGGGTCTGGTTTCTCACACGGCTGTTGGATGAATCCTTTTGCACAAAGGATAGTGGAATGTTGAACTGGCATTTACTCTTTGGTGTTTCCCACTTTCCAGGGCTTTTTGGAATCCAAAGGAAGCTTATGTACTTGGAAAAGAAGCATGTAGGGAATATACGCAAATATTCCTTGTGTGACATATGCCTTAATGAGGTTTTGAAGAAAAAGCAACTTTATAGCAGTATCCGTTGGTTTTAAATTCATACACAAGAAATAGATAAAAATAAAACGACGAGGACCTGAATCTGGTTACCAACTGTCCTGCCTCCCCACCAAAAAAGGATGGCAGCCTTACATGAAGTACATCTTTGAGCTGTCTCAAAGCTTAGATGTATTACTAGTCTAAAATCCCAACAGCTAAATATTGCCATATTTGCTTACCCAATACTTAATAGAAACTTAATAGAAACATTCTATTTGGTATGTGTATGTAAGGAATAGTGTTTTGAGGGATTTTGTCTCGTCTGTATTTACTGTGAATACATCCTCTCTCTTCTAGGTGGTTTTGTACATGTCCATCCCTGACTTCTGCCATAAAGTTCTCCCTGGATATGTGGGAGGTGTACAAGAAGGTGCTGTCACCCCTGCTGGTAAGGTATTCCTTGGAATACACGGACACCGTGCAATCTTCTGAAATGATAGTATTTCTGTACCTAGAGTGTTTAATAGCCCATGTGTAGCCAGAGGAAACGTGGGCAGAAGTGCTCTCACCTTCCTCCCGTGTTCAGTTCAAACAAAAATAGAAAGCAATCGATGTCATCTTTTAGAAGAAGTGATAGCATTTCTATCTCTTAGAATTAGTATAACTGTTGATCTGGTAGGCACCATACCAGCAGTGAAAAAGTACTGGTTGATGACTTTGGCACTTGAAATTGTCAGTTGACTGTAGCTGTCCAGGACTATTGCTGGTATTCGACAAGATAGTTTTACCTGCTCAAGCTCCATGAAGCCAAGGGACTTGAACAAAATGTGGGATGTGAACTGTTAGGAGAAGTGGTTTGTTACTCTGGTCAGTTTTGGGGGAAAGCCTAAATTCAGTTTTGTGAGGAGAAAAACTCAGCCTAACAAAGCCTAATGGGTACAGCAGAGTTTAATGGAACACTCAGAAAAGTGCTTTAAGGTATTGAATTGGGAGGACGAGGAGAGAGAAGTTGTTTCATGAGCGCTTGATTGAGCTTCTGTGTATTCTGTGCATAGCCATGTGAATTAAAAGCTGCAGTAATGCGGGGTCAGTAACACTCGATTTTTTTTCTTCATCTTTTAGGTGTCGTGAATAAATATGAAAATCAATGGACTTCAGGCCTGGATCATGACCCATGTGCTTTGGTTTGCAAATGCTTCTTGCTTCCACTTCTTCTCACCTACCATCATTTTTGACAAGTGGATTCCTCTCCTGTGGTGTGCCAATAGCTTGGGATATGCAGTGTCCACGTTTGCAATGATTAAAGGCTACTTTTTCCCTCCCAATGCCAAAGAGTGGTATGTGAATTTTAGTAATGAGAGAAGACGAGGTAATCAGAGATTAAAACTGTTAAATAAAAACCGGGTCTATCAATTGAATGACAGAATATATTTCACTGGCAGAGAGAGCTGAGCCAGTGTATGACAGTGGTTCTTTGCTTCACTAGCACCATCCCCCGTGTTTCATGCTGCACACCATGGGACTGGCAGCCTCAGTGTCACAGATACACCCATCCTAGAAATAGTGAGACTGTTCAGAAGTGTTAGCAAGAGTAAACTCGGGCACTTCTGAAACTCTACAACTTATGTCTATTAATGTAATACTTCAGCTGGGTCAGCTTCTGTTACCTTGCACAGCGTTACATGCTTTGATGATTTTTATTATCACTACATCAAATTAATCTGAATTGTGTAGTCAGAGCAGTAATTACCTGTATTTGTGTAGAACTCTGTACATTTCCAATTTTTTTATGTTTTACAGCAAATTCACTGGAAACTTCTTTTACGACTACATGATGGGGATTGAATTTAACCCTCGAATAGGGAAGTGGTTTGATTTCAAGCTCTTTCTTCAGTGGGCGCCCTGGGATTGTGGCCTGGACTCTGATCAACCTTTCCTTTGCTGCCAAACAAGAGGAGCTGTATGGCGAAGCGACAAACTCCATGATCCTTGTCAATGTCCTTCAGGTAAATTCCAAGGAGGAAATTAGGAAACCAGCTAGCAAGTAAACTAATATTAAAGTAGGAAAAGAAGTCCTTCTATGGAAATGAAAATGAAGTGTTTTTTCCTGGCCTGAAACAAGCTCATTCAGTGATGGTGTGCTGGGACTTCTTTGGATTTATTGCCTGATCTGTGGAAATGGAAGCCTGCTCAATAGGAGCTCTATCGGCCCTCTTTGTAACGCTGTGACTCTAAGCTGAAGAGAGATTGGGCTGATCAACTGTGAGTTCACTTCCCAAGCGTTCGTCCTTGAGTTGTACACTTGCCTTAGTCATCCTACTGTTGCTTTATCTGTGTAGATAGATAGATAGGTAGGTAGATATTGTGTATCCACATAGCTTGTATTTATGTGATAGTTCTTCCTAACTGTGTTCAGAAACGTCTGGTTTTGAAGTGCTAACATAAAAACACCAATGAGTTGTGAGATCACATCACAAGGCAGCACAGACATTAGGCTGATGCTGTTAAACAGGGTAACTGGTGACAGTGCTCTGTTATTACTGTGAAATTATTCTGTTGCAGGGTATTTTTGTTCTGGACTTCTTTTGGAATGAAGCCTGGTACTTGAAAACCATTGCTATCTGCCATGATCATTTGGGATGGTATTTGGGCTGGGGAGACTGTGTTTGGTTGCCTTCCCTCTCTACTTTGCAGGTAAAAATGTGGACACTGTGGATTTGGGCTAAGAGGAAGGAAACTTTGCAGAAACATTCTTCTCAGCAGGTTAATGTGCACCTTAAATGTTTCTAGGCGGTTTGACTGTTGAGAAATCCTTGCAACATTCTTTGTAACAATTCCTGGGTAGGAAGGCTTCCTGTCCGTGCCCAGATTGGACATCTTTTCCTCTCCTGCCCTTCTTTTGTGCCTCTTTCTGTCACTGTCTGTTGTGTCTGTATACTTTTCTGAATCCTTTTGGTTTCCTTTTTTTCTAAATCCTTTCCGTTTCCTTTTTTTTTTACTCCTGCTTGTTGAGGGTCTTTTGGTTAGCGGTGGTTTGTTTGTGTTTTGTTCCTTGCTTTTTCCTTCTGTCCGGTTTGCATCCTTGCAACTTCTCTCTTCTTGTTTCAGGAAGAAGTGCAATTTTGGAGAGAGAAAGAGAGAAGGAAACTGTTGGATGCAGAGTTTTTTGAAAGTTTTCTGCAGTTTTACTGTTGCAGTAGATTTTTCTACTCTTTCTTCTGGTCTGTTGTGGGCCACTGTAGTCAAGGAATTGGTCTGGCATGCTGAGCCTCTGTTGGAAGTAAATGTCTGATTGTTTTTGTGCTCCCCAGGGTCTGTATTTGGTTTACCAGCCTGTCCAGCTGTGCACAGCCCATGCCGTAGGGGTCTTGATGCTGGGCTTGCTGGGCTATTCCATCTTCAGAATGACCAACCACCAGAAGGACCTCTTCCGTCGTACCAATGGCAAGTGCAGGATCTGGGGGAAGAAGCCGGAGTCCATCGAGTGCTCCTACGTGTCCGTGGATGGGCCCAAGCACTACAGCAAGCTGATGACCTCTGGCTTTTGGGGCTGGGCACGTCATTTCAACTGCACGGGAGACCTGATGGGCTCGCTGGCCTATTGCCTGGCTTGTGGCTTTGAGCACATCCTGCCTTACTTCTACATCGTTTACATGACCACTCTGCTCACCCAGCGCTGCATTCGGGACGAGCACGGTTGTTGCAGCAAAGATGGGAAGGACTGGAAGCACTACACTGCTGCAGTGCCCTACCGGCTCTACCCGGCAGATTTTAAAGCTAATGCAGGATCCAGGGGAAAGAAAAAAGAAGAAACATGCAGGCATGCCATGTTTAAAGTGTTTAAACTGAAGTGGGGCACTGAAATGTCCCATTTTTTTAGAGGATTCTTTTAATTGGAATTGAATCATGCCGCAACCGGGCCAGGAGACACTTCAGAGACAGAGTCAGAGAAGCGGGTATTTGCTTTATTCGGCGCGCCGGGTGTGTGGGGATCGCTCCTCCAAACACACACCTGGTGCTCTCTACAACACAAGTATTATGGGTTAAATTAGGAATATTCATCACATTCCTTGGGACAGGTGTGGTTATACAAATTATTTCTCGGAAGTCATTAGCATATGGGCCACGCATGCGCTGTGTGTCCTGGTGGCCGCGCTGAGGAAGGCCTCTCCTCTTCCTCGGGGGTCTTTTCTGATGAAGGCCAGTAGTCTTCCTCTCAGTGAACTTTTTCACCTTTCTCCCTGGGCATGCGTAGTCCTTTGAGGAATGTTTCAGCGGTCTCTGAGATGATCCTTGTGCCCTCTATCTTGACAAGAGTAGGGCAAATTTGGTTTCTTAGGTTTTGTAATTACAGTCTGCTGTCTGAACTAACGTTTGCTGTCTCCCAATAGTTAACTCGTGCTTCCATGAGTTAGCTATTGACTGCCCCTTCCTCATTTCTGAAGAAGTATGTTTTTTTCCCAAAGCCTGTAGTGGTAGGTCAGGGCAGTAGACAGAAGGTGGCACAGGTTTGCAGCTGGCACCTGCCCACAGGGCCAGGGAAGGCACCTGGGTGCTTTCCTGTGGCTAGACTGGTTACTGCACTTTCCATCTCTACCAGTTGTTTTGAGGGTAGAGAAAGGTATTTTGAGGGCTGCAATGGGCCCAGCACCATGGGAGCAACTCCAGCATCTCAACATTTCCTGTGGGCTCCATGCCCATGGCTTACGAGGCTGCAGACCCAGCTGGTCAAAGGCGCAGCCCTGCCTCCCATTTCAGGGGAAGAAAGAGGAAGAGTTTTGTCAGGGCTCAACCTGAAATGACCTTTTGCCATTTCTGATTCTTCTCCCAGCATTGGAGAGGAGCAGCATCTCTGTCCCTGCCACCCGCTGGCCCTTGGAATGCACACATGAGCCCACGTATCACTTCAGGTGAAGCCAAGTGGCCGCCTCAGTTTGAAAGGGCGGCTGTTGTTTCACTGTTGCATTTCTTGGCTTGTTACAGCCCCTCCTGCCTGGACTACAGCCTGTGCTTGAAGACACAAAAGTGCCATGATGCCTGGAGGAAAGGCATCAAAAGCTTGACAAAGGCTGAAGGGAACAATCTGATCACCCCTTTTCCCAAGAGGGTTCTTTAGCTGAAGTTGCTAACCAGGAGCAGACTTGACACCCCGGCATGGGTTTGTGGTTCTTTTATTTCTCGAGTCCTCACTCCTGCGTGGGACTCGGCAACCGGGTGCTGCAGAGGCTCCGGCAAGGCATCAAAGACGCCCGCCCCGCAGCCAAGGGTGGCGCAAGATCTCCTCCAGCGCTGGCCTGTCCGCGGGGTGCTTGGACAAACACCAGCGGATCAGATGTTGGCACTCTGGGGAGAGAAGCCAGAAAGCGCCGGTCACTTGCAGAAGGCTCCTGCCCAGCTGCTCCCGGCGCCCGCAGGGCCCGGGCCGTGCTGCGTGTGCTCAGAGCTGTGCCGGCCTCCCGGCTGACTCTGCCCTTTGCGGGACAGCGGCACGGCAGGACACGCGCCACCTCCTGCAGCCAAGCGGGCCACACCGACCCCACCGTGGTCACGGGCCGCCGCCTGCGGCCAGCCCTTGAGGGCAGATCGACCTCCCGCGGAGCTGCGTGAGGGCCACGCTGGGCTGCGCGGTGCCATCTGCCAAAGCCTGCCTTCTTGAGGCCGGACACCAACCTGGAGAGACCTGCTGCCAGAAGAAGAGCTGCCCCGACACGATGCCACGGTCGTCCTGGAAGGGCTCGTTCCCGCAGACCATGACGTACAGCAGCACGCCCAGGGACCAGATGGTCGCCGAATGGCCGTGGTAGCAGCCAAGGCAGATCCACTCGGGTGGGCTGTACAGGTGTGTTCCTAGGGGACACAGGCGGCGCTGTCCAGGCGCAGGCTGCTGCCTTCCAGAGCCTGGTGCCAGCCTCCTGGCAGAAGCAGGGGCTGCACCAGTGGCCACAACTTCCCCCCGGGGCCAGCCGCCGTCCCCCAGCCAATTGGCCAAAGCCAGGAAACCGTTCTGCAAGGCAGACAAGGCCAGCGGAGCAGCCCAAGCCCTTGCGGGCCTGCCAAGCCGAGCGGCCGGGGCCTGGCTTTGGCAGCCCCCCTCTGTGGGCAGGGCCGGCAGCCGGCTCCTGGGGCACAGCATCTGGCCCGTGCCAAAGGGCAGCCGGCAGCCGGCTGAATGCCGCAGCCCGCAGCCCAGGAGGGAACGGGGCCGTGCAGTGCCTGGCACTGGGAGCGGGGCCCGGCCTGTGGGCTCACCGGCAAATTGCGTGAAGGCCTGCTCCTGGAGGAAGGTGCCGCAACCGAAGTCGATGAGCTTCAGGTCGCCACTCTCCGGGTCCACGAGGAGGTTCTCCGGCTTGATGTCCCGGTGCAGGACGCCGCAGGCGGTGCAGTGCCGCACGGCCTCCAGCACCTGGCAGAAAAGCCAGCGCGCCATCTCCTCGCACAGGAAGCCCTGCTCCAGCAGGAAGTCCAGGAGATCCTGCGATGACTCCGGACGCTCCATGACCAGCAGGAAGCTGTCAGGCAGCTCAAACCAGTCGAGGAGCTGGATGATGTTGTGGCAGCCAGAGCCCACCTTCTCCATGAGCACAATCTCCATGGGAACGCGGGTGCCGTCGGGCTGTGGGGAGGAGACAGTGCCTCCAGCAGGCCTGATGCTGCCCTGGGGCTGCTGTGCTGCCCCGTGCCTGGGATGCCCCAGTGCCCCCTTGGGCAGCCTCCCTGGTGCTTGGGCTTCCTCCCGCCCAGGGGATGCTTGGGGGGTGCCCCCCTGCCCGGCCCCACCACCGGTGTTTGGCATCCCCGGGCCCGCCCTGCTCCGGCTCGCACGCTGAGCCCACGCCCGCTCCCCCCGCCCTGCGCCGCCTCCCGCCCTCGGGGCCCGGCCTTATCCCTGCCCGCCACGCCCCGCTCTGGCGCTCTGGCGCCGTGGCCCCGCTCACTCACTCACCAGCTCGTACCACTGCACCACGCTCTCCCGGGCCACGCGTTTGATGGCCACCTGCAAGCCCACGAGAGACGGGGCTGAGCTCAAGCCCTGCCCCGCCCCTGGCCCTCGTCCCGCGCCCCGCCGTCCCGGCCACTTACCGGGCTCCCGTCCGAGAGGCGGATGCCCGAGAAAACGGTGCCGAAGCCACCGCTGCCCAGCTGCGGGCCCAGCTGGTACAGCTCCTGCAGCTTCTTCTTTTGCCCTGCGACCGAGACCGAGCCATCAGCCTTGCGCCCAGGGCCCCCCCGGCCAAGTGCCCGCGAGTGAAGCGGGCCGAGCCACCGCGGGCCACCTTGCTCTGACCTGCTTCCTGCTGCGCGCCGGGCAGCGGCCACCGCCTTGCAGCCGTCGGGCTGGCGAGCGCCAGAGCTGGGGCAGGGGAGCGCGCAGAGGCGGCTGCAGGAGCCGGAGGGCAGCGGGGCAGGGCGGCACCGTCGCTGTCCCCGGCGTCGTGGGCTGGACTCTGCTCTTGAGGACTGCTGGGGCTACAGCCCGAGGACTCGCACAGGGGGGTGTCAGGAGCAGCTGCAAACCAGAGAGGGGTTTTTTGAAGCTGTGGCATCAGAAGCACTGGAAACAGCCAGGGACTCGGCTGCTCTCAAGGGCCCTGGCCTGGCCTGGGGATGCCCCTCAAGAGCCCCAAGGGAGCCTCAGAGAGCTCCTCAGATCTCACCTGCTACCAGCAAGGCCTTCCTGGTAGTCGGTGGCCGTCTCGGAGCAGCTTCCTGGAGATGGAGGAACCTCCTGGGTGTCTTGAGGCTCGTCTCCGCCACCAGGCAAGAGCTGTTGCCAGCTGGCGCAGCCGGCACAGCGTCCTGGGAGCTGTGGGCCGGCAACTGCTGGCTCCAGCTCACTCGCTGCTCCAGCACCTGCTCCTGACAAGGCTCCCCTGGATCGGGCTGGGCTCCCACTTGGACTTCTGGGCTTTCCCTGGCAACGTCAGTTGTCAGGGTTGTGCCCGTGTTGTTGAAGTCCATGAGTCCAAGGGAGCTGGGAGACCTGTGCACAGGCTCTGCACTTTCTGCAGGCTGACTGCAGGTCTCACGGAGCGTCTGCGGGCGATGGAGGCTGTCAGAGATAGCGGACGCTCCTGGCGGGATGGAGGATCTCTGACAGCCTGAGCTTCTTGCCTGGATGGCGGCTCTCTGATGGTGTGCCATCCTTGCAAGGCTTGAGGCTCTCCCAGGGATGGAGAATCTTGCTGGGAGCAGCCTCTTGAAGGGATGGAGGCTCCTGGAGGAGCTGGCCGAGCCACAGCAGGGCAGGTGGCCTCGCTTCAGCAGCTCCTCCAGTTCTTTCCACAAGGCCTGCCACATCCCAGAGTAGAGCGGCACCCATGTCCCATTGCGAGCCCAGAGCAGCAGCATCAGTTCCTGCAGCTCCTGGGCCACTGCCACGCAGGGGCCGCAGCTGCAGGGGCTGTCCAGGGGGCTCGCGGGAGCACGTGGCCGCTTGCGAGGGGTGGCCCGAGGCCTGGAGGACCTGGGAGCCGCAGGGGCTCCTCGCTTCCTCCGTGAGCCTCTGGGCTGCACCCCGGGGCGCTTGCGCCTCTTCGCTGTCCTTGTCTGCCGCCTCCGTGGTTGCCAGTGGCCAACGGCCCACCAGACAGCCACAGCGGCCAACAGCAGGACAAGCACAATCACTGGGACAACACCGTCACACATGGCTCCGGCACGTCCCATCGCGACTGCACTGGCAGCTGCAGGTGCTGGCCCGTGTTACATAGCGACTGCGCGGTGATGTCACAGTGCTGTGGGCCAGGACAGCCGGGTGACATCCCAGCCCCGCCTCTCGCCAGCGCTCAGCCCCTTTGTGCCGTCATAGCCCTGGGCCCACCTCAGGGATCAGCAGAACCAGCTCATGCCTAAGGATGTACATGGCCAGAAAAAGCCTGGCAGCAAGAACAGGAGCTCAGCCTGCTGCAGTGAATCATTCCCTGCAGCAAGTGGCACATCAGGAAGAGTGCTGCTGCCACCAGTGTCAAGCCCATGGCTCCCAGGACACTGCAGCGGTACCAACTGGCAACAGCCACTACTCTGTGCCTGCGAAGATCTTCCAGAGACAAAGGGAGTTGAAGTTCCTGTGTCTCTGGGGAGCTCTCCTGAACTGGCTGTCGAGGGCAGGAAGAGTTTTCTGTAACAGCTCACCGACTTCTGCGTTGCCTCTGTTCTAAACAAGTCAGGATTTCCCAAGGAGCGCTCATGGTGCTCTCACTGCTCTGGTTTTGACGGGCATAGGGTTCCTTTTTTCCCAGTTGCTGGCACACACTGGGTTCAGATGCACCATGGGAATGCTGTGGATCAAACAGGGGTGGTTTGCTTTCTGCTGAGCAGGGCTTGCCCTCTTCAGGGACTTTGCAGTGTCCCTTGGTACAGTGCACGTTTTCCACGGCGAAGGGAGGGAAGAGTGTTGAAGACAGAGGCAAAGAATGCATTAAACACGTGTGCTGTGTCCCTGGCCCTGTTTGTCAGGTGACCATCCACATCCTGGAAGGGGACAATGTTACTTCTACAATGTTTCTTTCCATGCATATATTTAAAACCACTCTTTTTATTGGGCCCCACATTTCTGGCCACCTTCCTCTCCAGCTGAGCTTTCAGTGCACCAAAGTTCTCCCTACAGTGGCGAGAAACATCTCTGGGGAAGGAATGAGAAGGAGGTGTCTTTATAAACTATCTGTGGGCCTGATGGTAGATAAAGCCAGATACTGATAGGTGAAAGAAGCAGCAAAGGGAGGAACCCTAAATTCCATAGGAATTCCACTAATTGACACAGACTGTTACTCACTCAAGACTCTGCTAATCCCTGGATTTAGAGAAAAAGAACAGAGACAGGAGCAAAAGAATGGGGGGGGGGGGGGGGGGTAGGGGGGTAGACATTAGAAAGGGGGTTTGTATTAAGCCATTTGGGAAGTCTGTACCTCTCAAGTAGCTCAGCCAGTGGGGAAAGAGAGAGGGAAATGCAGCTGGGTAATTAGGAGATAAAGGAAGCTGCGTCCTCTATCAACTTGAGAGATCCCGTGGGAAATGCCCATGACCTCTCCCTTTATTCGATCAAAGTAACAGGACTGCTCTGTCTCTTGTTTGGACGTACAGCTGTGGTGTTTGAGGACTAATTTTCCTGACATCCGTATTCTTCTTGTGACCTTGCTTCCACTGGGCACACAGCTTCCTTTTCCATCCTCTTTGCCAGAGAAGAAGCCTTCTGCCTCGCCTGCTTGGCTTTCGACATTTGGGAATCTCCTGCTGCTGTGCCCTTAGGAGGTGATGTTTCAAAATTGACCAGCACGGATGGACCCCAGCACCTGCAAAAACATTGTCCCTGGAGACCCTGCTTAGCAGTTCCCTGAGCAGTCTGAAGTCTGCTCTCCTCATGGCCCGAGCTGAGGTTTTGCTGGCCCTTTTCCTCTTGTCAGAGGTTTGAAACTCGATTGATTTGTGGTCGCTGTGGCCAAGACGGCCGCCAGTCCCCACCTGGCTCAGGGCACGTGGGACTCAGAGGGCGGCCTGGCTCCAGGGGGGCTGAGCTGGAGAGTCCTGGGCTGCGGGGGGCTTCCCGCTTTCCTGGGAGGAGACTCCCTGGGGAGGAAGAAGGGTCTGGCATGAGCCACAAGGCCCCTGGCCGAGGGACGGTAGCGGGGGACGTGTGCGTAGCGGATGCTGTCTGGGAGGAGCTGTGGCAAGGAGTGGGTGTGGGGCTGGGGGTGTCCCAGAGCTCAGTGAGGGTGTTCCCCCAGCCCAGCAGGCAGAAAGCCCCTGGCTCACAGCAGGAGCCAAGTTCCAGGTCACCAGGAACAGCCCCCGCCCTCACCAGTGCTCCCAGCCTCCCACAAAGGTTGGTTATGCCCATGGGTGCTGCCAAGGTTCCCCATGGGAACAGGGCTGGACACCCTAAAAAGGGGGGTCAACACCCCAGGGGCAAAGCCAGCGCAGGGGAGAATGAGTGGGATGAGTGTGAGAGGACCACCTCTACCCCTCCCATCCCGCACCAGGGAGCAGGGACTTTCCTGGGACAGCTCCAGGAGGATATTCAGGACCATCCTTGCCTGGGACAGGGGTGCCAAGGAGATCCAGGAGGGATCAGTGTCCAGCTCTGTGTCCTGGGACACCCTGCACCCTGTTCCCCATAGCCCTGATTTTCAGGAAGGAGCCACAGGAGCCTCCTGGCCATTGCTGGATTTTTCTTTCAGGAATTCGCTGTGGAGCTCGTTTGTCTTTTTTTGCCTCTTTCGGAGCTCCTGTAAAAACGGCCTTGGAAGGGGCGGGGCGGGGCGGGGCGGGGCAGGGCGGAGAAGAGCCAGCTGGGGAAGTCTTGAGGGCTTCTGTGGCTCTGGCAGCCTGCTTTCCTCCTCTCCCTTTGGTGGAGGTGTGGGCTGGCAACGGAGCATCTTCCCCGGGTGGCCGCGGTGCCCCGGATCCCTGCCCTGAGCGGAGGGACAACACTGGGCGTCTCTGGCCTGCCGCACGCAGCCAGGCTGCCGCACAGAGCTCCTCCAAAGCCCTGCCCTTGGCCGCAGGGGGCCGAATTAGCGAGGCATTAAGGAGGGAGGAAGGAAGGGCGCTAATTAGGGAGGGGAGGGCGGGGAGCCGTTCCCAGCCGAGGGGGCGTGGCCAGGACGATGGGCGTGGGCAGGGCCTCAGCGGCGGCGAGGGGCCGTGGTCTGAGCGGGGCCGGGGCCAGCGCTGAGGGGAGCAAAGGGCGGGAAAAGGCTCGGTGCTGCTGAGGGGAAGCGTCGGGAAGGAGGGGACGGAGGGGATATCGTTGGGAAAAAGGGAGACACAAGAGCTCCTGGGGGCCTGAAACCACTAACAGTGGTGGAGGGGAGCCCAACACACTCCTCCTATGTATCCCTATGCTTTACAGAGGGGAAGGCGTGGCTAAAATCCAGGAGAAACAGTGCTGTGGATCCAAGGAATCAGAAGCAGGATCTGTGTGGAGGGCGTCCCTCACGGGAGGCACATGAATCGACCTGAGCGAGGCTGGGGCAGGAGGGTCACGGCCAGCAGAGAAGGGGGACCCTCTGTCCATGCCAAGGCCCAGGGCAGCCCTATCCCGGGAAGCGCGCAGGGAGCGGATCCTTGAGCTGCTGCACGTTGGCGCTGCCCTCGCTCAGCCGGCAGCCCCCTCATTGCCCAGGGGGAGCTGGTGGCAGTGGGGAGTGGGAGAGGGAAACATCTGTCCTACACCTCCATGGCTGCGGCACTGCCAAAGGTGAAGAACGTCAGAGAACTGCCAAACAAGATCCTCCAGCAGGAAAGGCAGACGTTCCCAGCTCCAGGGAATTCCCTGATGTCAGCAGTGGAGGAGCAGGATGAGGAAGATCTCCACGCTTGCGATACTTCTGGCAAGAGCCTCCGTCCCTGCCAGAGCCTCGGTGAGAGCTGCCGGAGCGCAGACGGAGGAAGGCCTTTGGACAGGTGCAAGGTATGAATGATGCACGGTCCCCAGTCGTGGTGTGAGCAGAAACATTTCTTCCAAGCACCTCTGGCTTTTAGAAGAGTTTCACTCTCAGGTTCGAATAGCGTGAGCCTGGAAAGCCAATAGTCGAAATGCTCCGATGTCTGCTACCCAATACTAGACATGAACTCGTGTCTCTCGTAGCAACATCAGGCTTTTTCCCTAAGCCAAGTGCTGGAAGGAGAATTTCTTCTGCAAAACTACTGTGCTTCTGCTGCTTGTTCCATTTTAGAAAGTTTCCTTCGTCGCCCCTGCCTTGATTGAACAGTCCTTTCTCTTCTAACTAGAAGCTCCAGGTTCTCTTCTTACAAGTTGTCTTTGTTTTCTTTGCCCACAGACAGGAGTCCCTGCTTCCCCAGAGCCACGTCGATCTGCAGAGCCTGCTTGTGGCTGAGGATGCAGATGGCCAGGAAAGGCCGGGAAGTAAAAATTGGTAACATTTCTAGTTCCTAGGAAAGAAATATTTCATGAGATCTGGAAAACAAGCATCCCAGCATCTGTGGCATTCCCAGCTGATCAGTCCCGCTGTAGCAAGATTGAGGATGCATCTCCCAGTTCTCCAAGAGCTGAGTAGGTATTAGTAGGGCATTGGACTGCAGCTGGGAACAGCAAAAGTGGCTGGCACAGCAAGTTCAATGTATGGCTGTCCAAGGTCTGTCTTTTGCAAGTTTCCAAGCTTTGCATCATGTTCTTGGGATTCCATTATCACTTTCAACCGAATACTCTACCAGTTAGAGCCATGATTGCCATCAAAAAGGTGAAGTCTGTAATAATAATCTGGTTTTTGGAGGGGAGATTTTCTCTCATCTCTTGCTCTGATCAGCTAGTGTAGTTTTAGAGGAGTTTGTGGTAAAGTCTGTTCTGTGCTGATTTTTTAATGGCTGTTTGACCACCAGACATGTCTGTGCCCTGAAGACATTTTCAGTTTTCATCCAGTTAGTCTAGAAGGTCCACTGAAAAAGTTATTTGATGTAACTCATCTCTCTGAAACCTGGGCAAACAAAATGCTCTGTTTTGGATTACAGGGAGGTGGACTGGTTTTCCTTGGCAAGCATCCTTTTCCTGCTCGTGTTTGCACCGCCGATCGTGTATTACTTCATCATGTCCTGTGACCAGTACCAGTGCTCTCTGACTGACCCACTGCTGGACTTGCTGACAGGGAATAAACATCTGTCTGACATCTGGAACAGGACTCCCACACTGACCTATAGGGCTGCTGGCATCTATTCCCTTTGGGTCACTTTCCAGGTACATTCTTGAGTTATGATCTGGATGCCGGGTCTGGTTTCTCACACGGCTGTTGGATGAATCCTTTTGCACAAAGGATAGTGGAATGTTGAACTGGCATTTACTCTTTGGTGTTTCCCACTTTCCAGGGCTTTTTGGAATCCAAAGGAAGCTTATGTACTTGGAAAAGAAGCATGTAGGGAATATACGCAAATATTCCTTGTGTGACATATGCCTTAATGAGGTTTTGAAGAAAAAGCAACTTTATAGCAGTATCCGTTGGTTTTAAATTCATACACAAGAAATAGATAAAAATAAAACGACGAGGACCTGAATCTAGTTACCAACTGTCCTGCCTCCCCACCAAAAAAGGATGGCAGCCTTACATGAAGTACATCTTTGAGCTGTCTCAAAGCTTAGATGTATTACTAGTCTAAAATCCCAACAGCTAAATATTGCCATATTTGCTTACCCAATACTTAATAGAAACTTAATAGAAACATTCTATTTGGTATGTGTATGTAAGGAATAGTGTTTTTAGGGATTTTGTCTCGTCTGTATTTACTGTGAATACATCCTCTCTCTTCTAGGTGGTTTTGTACATGTCCATCCCTGACTTCTGCCATAAAGTTCTCCCTGGATATGTGGGAGGTGTACAAGAAGGTGCTGTCACCCCTGCTGGTAAGGTATTCCTTGGAATACACGGACACCGTGCAATCTTCTGAAATGATAGTATTTCTGTACCTAGAGTGTTTAATAGCCCATGTGTAGCCAGAGGAAACGTGGGCAGAAGTGCTCTCACCTTCCTCCCGTGTTCAGTTCAAACAAAAATAGAAAGCAATCGATGTCATCTTTTAGAAGAAGTGATAGCATTTCTATCTCTTAGAATTAGTATAACTGTTGATCTGGTAGGCACCATACCAGCAGTGAAAAAGTACTGGTTGATGACTTTGGCACTTGAAATTGTCAGTTGACTGTAGCTGTCCAGGACTATTGCTGGTATTCGACAAGATAGTTTTACCTGCTCAAGCTCCATGAAGCCAAGGGACTTGAACAAAATGTGGGATGTGAACTGTTAGGAGAAGTGGTTTGTTACTCTGGTCAGTTTTGGGGGAAAGCCTAAATTCAGTTTTGTGAGGAGAAAAACTCAGCCTAACAAAGCCTAATGGGTACAGCAGAGTTTAATGGAACACTCAGAAAAGTGCTTTAAGGTATTGAATTGGGAGGACGAGGAGAGAGAAGTTGTTTCATGAGCGCTTGATTGAGCTTCTGTGTATTCTGTGCATAGCCATGTGAATTAAAAGCTGCAGTAATGCGGGGTCAGTAACACTCGATTTTTTTTCTTCATCTTTTAGGTGTCGTGAATAAATATGAAAATCAATGGACTTCAGGCCTGGATCATGACCCATGTGCTTTGGTTTGCAAATGCTTCTTGCTTCCACTTCTTCTCACCTACCATCATTTTTGACAAGTGGATTCCTCTCCTGTGGTGTGCCAATAGCTTGGGATATGCAGTGTCCACGTTTGCAATGATTAAAGGCTACTTTTTCCCTCCCAATGCCAAAGAGTGGTATGTGAATTTTAGTAATGAGAGAAGACGAGGTAATCAGAGATTAAAACTGTTAAATAAAAACCGGGTCTATCAATTGAATGACAGAATATATTTCACTGGCAGAGAGAGCTGAGCCAGTGTATGACAGTGGTTCTTTGCTTCACTAGCACCATCCCCCGTGTTTCATGCTGCACACCATGGGACTGGCAGCCTCAGTGTCACAGATACACCCATCCTAGAAATAGTGAGACTGTTCAGAAGTGTTAGCAAGAGTAAACTCGGGCACTTCTGAAACTCTACAACTTATGTCTATTAATGTAATACTTCAGCTGGGTCAGCTTCTGTTACCTTGCACAGCGTTACATGCTTTGATGATTTTTATTATCACTACATCAAATTAATCTGAATTGTGTAGTCAGAGCAGTAATTACCTGTATTTGTGTAGAACTCTGTACATTTCCAATTTTTTTATGTTTTACAGCAAATTCACTGGAAACTTCTTTTACGACTACATGATGGGGATTGAATTTAACCCTCGAATAGGGAAGTGGTTTGATTTCAAGCTCTTTCTTCAGTGGGCGCCCTGGGATTGTGGCCTGGACTCTGATCAACCTTTCCTTTGCTGCCAAACAAGAGGAGCTGTATGGCGAAGCGACAAACTCCATGATCCTTGTCAATGTCCTTCAGGTAAATTCCAAGGAGGAAATTAGGAAACCAGCTAGCAAGTAAACTAATATTAAAGTAGGAAAAGAAGTCCTTCTATGGAAATGAAAATGAAGTGTTTTTTCCTGGCCTGAAACAAGCTCATTCAGTGATGGTGTGCTGGGACTTCTTTGGATTTATTGCCTGATCTGTGGAAATGGAAGCCTGCTCAATAGGAGCTCTATCGGCCCTCTTTGTAACGCTGTGACTCTAAGCTGAAGAGAGATTGGGCTGATCAACTGTGAGTTCACTTCCCAAGCGTTCGTCCTTGAGTTGTACACTTGCCTTAGTCATCCTACTGTTGCTTTATCTGTGTAGATAGATAGATAGGTAGGTAGATATTGTGTATCCACATAGCTTGTATTTATGTGATAGTTCTTCCTAACTGTGTTCAGAAACGTCTGGTTTTGAAGTGCTAACATAAAAACACCAATGAGTTGTGAGATCACATCACAAGGCAGCACAGACATTAGGCTGATGCTGTTAAACAGGGTAACTGGTGACAGTGCTCTGTTATTACTGTGAAATTATTCTGTTGCAGGGTATTTTTGTTCTGGACTTCTTTTGGAATGAAGCCTGGTACTTGAAAACCATTGCTATCTGCCATGATCATTTGGGATGGTATTTGGGCTGGGGAGACTGTGTTTGGTTGCCTTCCCTCTCTACTTTGCAGGTAAAAATGTGGACACTGTGGATTTGGGCTAAGAGGAAGGAAACTTTGCAGAAACATTCTTCTCAGCAGGTTAATGTGCACCTTAAATGTTTCTAGGCGGTTTGACTGTTGAGAAATCCTTGCAACATTCTTTGTAACAATTCCTGGGTAGGAAGGCTTCCTGTCCGTGCCCAGATTGGACATCTTTTCCTCTCCTGCCCTTCTTTTGTGCCTCTTTCTGTCACTGTCTGTTGTGTCTGTATACTTTTCTGAATCCTTTTGGTTTCCTTTTTTTCTAAATCCTTTCCGTTTCCTTTTTTTTTTACTCCTGCTTGTTGAGGGTCTTTTGGTTAGCGGTGGTTTGTTTGTGTTTTGTTCCTTGCTTTTTCCTTCTGTCCGGTTTGCATCCTTGCAACTTCTCTCTTCTTGTTTCAGGAAGAAGTGCAATTTTGGAGAGAGAAAGAGAGAAGGAAACTGTTGGATGCAGAGTTTTTTGAAAGTTTTCTGCAGTTTTACTGTTGCAGTAGATTTTTCTACTCTTTCTTCTGGTCTGTTGTGGGCCACTGTAGTCGAGGAATTGGTCTGGCATGCTGAGCCTCTGTTGGAAGTAAATGTCTGATTGTTTTTGTGCTCCCCAGGGTCTGTATTTGGTTTACCAGCCTGTCCAGCTGTGCACAGCCCATGCCGTAGGGGTCTTGATGCTGGGCTTGCTGGGCTATTCCATCTTCAGAATGACCAACCACCAGAAGGACCTCTTCCGTCGTACCAATGGCAAGTGCAGGATCTGGGGGAAGAAGCCGGAGTCCATCGAGTGCTCCTACGTGTCCGTGGATGGGCCCAAGCACTACAGCAAGCTGATGACCTCTGGCTTTTGGGGCTGGGCACGTCATTTCAACTGCACGGGAGACCTGATGGGCTCGCTGGCCTATTGCCTGGCTTGTGGCTTTGAGCACATCCTGCCTTACTTCTACATCGTTTACATGACCACTCTGCTCACCCAGCGCTGCATTCGGGACGAGCACGGTTGTTGCAGCAAAGATGGGAAGGACTGGAAGCACTACACTGCTGCAGTGCCCTACCGGCTCTACCCGGCAGATTTTAAAGCTAATGCAGGATCCAGGGGAAAGAAAAAAGAAGAAACATGCAGGCATGCCATGTTTAAAGTGTTTAAACTGAAGTGGGGCACTGAAATGTCCCATTTTTTTAGAGGATTCTTTTAATTGGAATTGAATCATGCCGCAACCGGGCCAGGAGACACTTCAGAGACAGAGTCAGAGAAGCGGGTATTTGCTTTATTCGGCGCGCCGGGTGTGTGGGGATCGCTCCTCCAAACACACACCTGGTGCTCTCTACAACACAAGTATTATGGGTTAAATTAGGAATATTCATCACATTCCTTGGGACAGGTGTGGTTATACAAATTATTTCTCGGAAGTCATTAGCATATGGGCCACGCATGCGCTGTGTGTCCTGGTGGCCGCGCTGAGGAAGGCCTCTCCTCTTCCTCGGGGGTCTTTTCTGATGAAGGCCAGTAGTCTTCCTCTCAGTGAACTTTTTCACCTTTCTCCCTGGGCATGCGTAGTCCTTTGAGGAATGTTTCAGCGGTCTCTGAGATGATCCTTGTGCCCTCTATCTTGACAAGAGTAGGGCAAATTTGGTTTCTTAGGTTTTGTAATTACAGTCTGCTGTCTGAACTAACGTTTGCTGTCTCCCAATAGTTAACTCGTGCTTCCATGAGTTAGCTATTGACTGCCCCTTCCTCATTTCTGAAGAAGTATGTTTTTTTCCCAAAGCCTGTAGTGGTAGGTCAGGGCAGTAGACAGAAGGTGGCACAGGTTTGCAGCTGGCACCTGCCCACAGGGCCAGGGAAGGCACCTGGGTGCTTTCCTGTGGCTAGACTGGTTACTGCACTTTCCATCTCTACCAGTTGTTTTGAGGGTAGAGAAAGGTATTTTGAGGGCTGCAATGGGCCCAGCACCATGGGAGCAACTCCAGCATCTCAACATTTCCTGTGGGCTCCATGCCCATGGCTTACGAGGCTGCAGACCCAGCTGGTCAAAGGCGCAGCCCTGCCTCCCATTTCAGGGGAAGAAAGAGGAAGAGTTTTGTCAGGGCTCAACCTGAAATGACCTTTTGCCATTTCTGATTCTTCTCCCAGCATTGGAGAGGAGCAGCATCTCTGTCCCTGCCACCCGCTGGCCCTTGGAATGCACACATGAGCCCACGTATCACTTCAGGTGAAGCCAAGTGGCCGCCTCAGTTTGAAAGGGCGGCTGTTGTTTCACTGTTGCATTTCTTGGCTTGTTACAGCCCCTCCTGCCTGGACTACAGCCTGTGCTTGAAGACACAAAAGTGCCATGATGCCTGGAGGAAAGGCATCAAAAGCTTGACAAAGGCTGAAGGGAACACTCTGATCACCCCTTTTCCCAAGAGGGTTCTTTAGCTGAAGTTGCTAACCAGGAGCAGACTTGACACCCCGGCATGGGTTTGTGGTTCTTTTATTTCTCGAGTCCTCACTCCTGCGTGGGACTCGGCAACCGGGTGCTGCAGAGGCTCCGGCAAGGCATCAAAGACGCCCGCCCCGCAGCCAAGGGTGGCGCAAGATCTCCTCCAGCGCTGGCCTGTCCGCGGGGTGCTTGGACAAACACCAGCGGATCAGATGTTGGCACTCTGGGGAGAGAAGCCAGAAAGCGCCGGTCACTTGCAGAAGGCTCCTGCCCAGCTGCTCCCGGCGCCCGCAGGGCCCGGGCCGTGCTGCGTGTGCTCAGAGCTGTGCCGGCCTCCCGGCTGACTCTGCCCTTTGCGGGACAGCGGCACGGCAGGACACGCGCCACCTCCTGCAGCCAAGCGGGCCACACCGACCCCACCGTGGTCACGGGCCGCCGCCTGCGGCCAGCCCTTGAGGGCAGATCGACCTCCCGCGGAGCTGCGTGAGGGCCACGCTGGGCTGCGCGGTGCCATCTGCCAAAGCCTGCCTTCTTGAGGCCGGACACCAACCTGGAGAGACCTGCTGCCAGAAGAAGAGCTGCCCCGACACGATGCCACGGTCGTCCTGGAAGGGCTCGTTCCCGCAGACCATGACGTACAGCAGCACGCCCAGGGACCAGATGGTCGCCGAATGGCCGTGGTAGCAGCCAAGGCAGATCCACTCGGGTGGGCTGTACAGGTGTGTTCCTAGGGGACACAGGCGGCGCTGTCCAGGCGCAGGCTGCTGCCTTCCAGAGCCTGGTGCCAGCCTCCTGGCAGAAGCAGGGGCTGCACCAGTGGCCACAACTTCCCCCCGGGGCCAGCCGCCGTCCCCCAGCCAATTGGCCAAAGCCAGGAAACCGTTCTGCAAGGCAGACAAGGCCAGCGGAGCAGCCCAAGCCCTTGCGGGCCTGCCAAGCCGAGCGGCCGGGGCCTGGCTTTGGCAGCCCCCCTCTGTGGGCAGGGCCGGCAGCCGGCTCCTGGGGCACAGCATCTGGCCCGTGCCAAAGGGCAGCCGGCAGCCGGCTGAATGCCGCAGCCCGCAGCCCAGGAGGGAACGGGGCCGTGCAGTGCCTGGCACTGGGAGCGGGGCCCGGCCTGTGGGCTCACCGGCAAATTGCGTGAAGGCCTGCTCCTGGAGGAAGGTGCCGCAACCGAAGTCGATGAGCTTCAGGTCGCCACTCTCCGGGTCCACGAGGAGGTTCTCCGGCTTGATGTCCCGGTGCAGGACGCCGCAGGCGGTGCAGTGCCGCACGGCCTCCAGCACCTGGCAGAAAAGCCAGCGCGCCATCTCCTCGCACAGGAAGCCCTGCTCCAGCAGGAAGTCCAGGAGATCCTGCGATGACTCCGGACGCTCCATGACCAGCAGGAAGCTGTCAGGCAGCTCAAACCAGTCGAGGAGCTGGATGATGTTGTGGCAGCCAGAGCCCACCTTCTCCATGAGCACAATCTCCATGGGAACGCGGGTGCCGTCGGGCTGTGGGGAGGAGACAGTGCCTCCAGCAGGCCTGATGCTGCCCTGGGGCTGCTGTGCTGCCCCGTGCCTGGGATGCCCCAGTGCCCCCTTGGGCAGCCTCCCTGGTGCTTGGGCTTCCTCCCGCCCAGGGGATGCTTGGGGGGTGCCCCCCTGCCCGGCCCCACCACCGGTGTTTGGCATCCCCGGGCCCGCCCTGCTCCGGCTCGCACGCTGAGCCCACGCCCGCTCCCCCCGCCCTGCGCCGCCTCCCGCCCTCGGGGCCCGGCCTTATCCCTGCCCGCCACGCCCCGCTCTGGCGCTCTGGCGCCGTGGCCCCGCTCACTCACTCACCAGCTCGTACCACTGCACCACGCTCTCCCGGGCCACGCGTTTGATGGCCACCTGCAAGCCCACGAGAGACGGGGCTGAGCTCAAGCCCTGCCCCGCCCCTGGCCCTCGTCCCGCGCCCCGCCGTCCCGGCCACTTACCGGGCTCCCGTCCGAGAGGCGGATGCCCGAGAAAACGGTGCCGAAGCCACCGCTGCCCAGCTGCGGGCCCAGCTGGTACAGCTCCTGCAGCTTCTTCTTTTGCCCTGCGACCGAGACCGAGCCATCAGCCTTGCGCCCAGGGCCCCCCCGGCCAAGTGCCCGCGAGTGAAGCGGGCCGAGCCACCGCGGGCCACCTTGCTCTGACCTGCTTCCTGCTGCGCGCCGGGCAGCGGCCACCGCCTTGCAGCCGTCGGGCTGGCGAGCGCCAGAGCTGGGGCAGGGGAGCGCGCAGAGGCGGCTGCAGGAGCCGGAGGGCAGCGGGGCAGGGCGGCACCGTCGCTGTCCCCGGCGTCGTGGGCTGGACTCTGCTCTTGAGGACTGCCGGGGCTACAGCCCGAGGACTCGCACAGGGGGGTGTCAGGAGCAGCTGCAAACCAGAGAGGGGTTTTTTGAAGCTGTGGCATCAGAAGCACTGGAAACAGCCAGGGACTCGGCTGCTCTCAAGGGCCCTGGCCTGGCCTGCGGATGCCCCTCAAGAGCCCCAAGGGAGCCTCAGAGAGCTCCTCAGATCTCACCTGCTACCAGCAAGGCCTTCCTGGTAGTCGGTGGCCGTCTCGGAGCAGCTTCCTGGAGATGGAGGAACCTCCTGGGTGTCTTGAGGCTCGTCTCCGCCACCAGGCAAGAGCTGTTGCCAGCTGGCGCAGCCGGCACAGCGTCCTGGGAGCTGTGGGCCGGCAACTGCTGGCTCCAGCTCACTCGCTGCTCCAGCACCTGCTCCTGACAAGGCTCCCCTGGATGGGGCTGGTCTCCCACTTGGACTTCTGGGCTTTCCCTGGCAACGTCAGTTGTCAGGGTTGTGCCCGTGTTGTTGAAGTCCATGAGTCCAAGGGAGCTGGGAGACCTGTGCACAGGCTCTGCACTTTCTGCAGGCTGACTGCAGGTCTCATGGAGCGTCTGCGGGCGATGGAGGCTGTCAGAGATAGCGGATGCTCCTGGCGGGATGGAGGATCTCTGACAGCCTGAGCTTCTTGCCTGGATGGCGGCTCTCTGATGGTGTGCCATCCTTGCAAGGCTTGAGGCTCTCCCAGGGATGGAGAATCTTGCTGGGAGCAGCCTCTTGAAGGGATGGAGGCTCCTGGAGGAGCTGGCCGAGCCACAGCAGGGCAGGTGGCCTCGCTTCAGCAGCTCCTCCAGTTCTTTCCACAAGGCCTGCCACATCCCAGAGTAGAGCGGCACCCATGTCCCATTGCGAGCCCAGAGCAGCAGCATCAGTTCCTGCAGCTCCTGGGCCACTGCCACGCAGGGGCCGCAGCTGCAGGGGCTGTCCAGGGGGCTCGCGGGAGCACGTGGCCGCTTGCGAGGGGTGGCCCGAGGCCTGGAGGACCTGGGAGCCGCAGGGGCTCCTCGCTTCCTCCGTGAGCCTCTGGGCTGCACCCCGGGGCGCTTGCGCCTCTTCGCTGTCCTTGTCTGCCGCCTCCGTGGTTGCCAGTGGCCAACGGCCCACCAGACAGCCACAGCGGCCAACAGCAGGACAAGCACAATCACTGGGACAACACCGTCACACATGGCTCCGGCACGTCCCATCGCGACTGCACTGGCAGCTGCAGGTGCTGGCCCGTGTTACATAGCGACTGCGCGGTGATGTCACAGTGCTGTGGGCCAGGACAGCCGGGTGACATCCCAGCCCCGCCTCTCGCCAGCGCTCAGCCCCTTTGTGCTGTCATAGCCCTGGGCCCACCTCAGGGATCAGCAGAACCAGCTCATGCCTAAGGATGTACATGGCCAGAAAAAGCCTGGCAGCAAGAACAGGAGCTCAGCCTGCTGCAGTGAATCATTCCCTGCAGCAAGTGGCACATCAGGAAGAGTGCTGCTGCCACCAGTGTCAAGCCCATGGCTCCCAGGACACTGCAGCGGTACCAACTGGCAACAGCCACTACTCTGTGCCTGCGAAGATCTTCCAGAGACAAAGGGAGTTGAAGTTCCTGTGTCTCTGGGGAGCTCTCCTGAACTGGCTGTCGAGGGCAGGAAGAGTTTTCTGTAACAGCTCACCGACTTCTGCGTTGCCTCTGTTCTAAACAAGTCAGGATTTCCCAAGGAGCGCTCATGGTGCTCTCACTGCTCTGGTTTTGACGGGCATAGGGTTCCTTTTTTCCCAGTTGCTGGCACACACTGGGTTCAGATGCACCATGGGAATGCTGTGGATCAAACAGGGGTGGTTTGCTTTCTGCTGAGCAGGGCTTGCCCTCTTCAGGGACTTTGCAGTGTCCCTTGGTACAGTGCACGTTTTCCACGGCGAAGGGAGGGAGGAGTGTTGAAGACAGAGGCAAAGAATGCATTAAACACGTGTGCTGTGTCCCTGGCCCTGTTTGTCAGGTGACCATCCACATCCTGGAAGGGGACAATGTTACTTCTACAATGTTTCTTTCCATGCATATATTTAAAACCACTCTTTTTATTGGGCCCCACATTTCTGGCCACCTTCCTCTCCAGCTGAGCTTTCAGTGCACCAAAGTTCTCCGTACAGTGTCGAGAAACATCTCTGGGATAGGAATGAGAAGGAGGTGTCTTTACAAACTATCTGTGGGCCTGATGGTAGATAAAGCCAGATACTGATAGGTGAAAGAAGCAGCAAAGGGAGGAACCCTAAATTCCATAGGAATTCCACTAATTGACACAGACTGTTACTCACTCAAGACTCTGCTAATCCCTGGATTTAGAGAAAAAGAACAGAGACAGGAGCAAAAGAATGGGGGGGGGGGGGGGGGTAGGGGGGTAGACATTAGAAAGGGGGTTTGTATTAAGCCATTTGGGAAGTCTGTACCTCTCAAGTAGCTCAGCCAGTGGGGAAAGAGAGAGGGAAATGCAGCTGGGTAATTAGGAGATAAAGGAAGCTGCGTCCTCTATCAACTTGAGAGATCCCGTGGGAAATGCCCATGACCTCTCCCTTTATTCGATCAAAGTAACAGGACTGCTCTGTCTCTTGTTTGGACGTACAGCTGTGGTGTTTGAGGACTAATTTTCCTGACATCCGTATTCTTCTTGTGACCTTGCTTCCACTGGGCACACAGCTTCCTTTTCCATCCTCTTTGCCAGAGAAGAAGCCTTCTGCCTCGCCTGCTTGGCTTTCGACATTTGGGAATCTCCTGCTGCTGTGCCCTTAGGAGGTGATGTTTCAAAATTGACCAGCACGGATGGACCCCAGCACCTGCAAAAACATTGTCCCTGGAGACCCTGCTTAGCAGTTCCCTGAGCAGTCTGAAGTCTGCTCTCCTCATGGCCCGAGCTGAGGTTTTGCTGGCCCTTTTCCTCTTGTCAGAGGTTTGAAACTCGATTGATTTGTGGTCGCTGTGGCCAAGACGGCCGCCAGTCCCCACCTGGCTCAGGGCACGTGGGACTCAGAGGGCGGCCTGGCTCCAGGGGGGCTGAGCTGGAGAGTCCTGGGCTGCGGGGGGCTTCCCGCTTTCCTGGGAGGAGACTCCCTGGGGAGGAAGAAGGGTCTGGCATGAGCCACAAGGCCCCTGGCCGAGGGACGGTAGCGGGGGACGTGTGCGTAGCGGATGCTGTCTGGGAGGAGCTGTGGCAAGGAGTGGGTGTGGGGCTGGGGGTGTCCCAGAGCTCAGTGAGGGTGTTCCCCCAGCCCAGCAGGCAGAAAGCCCCTGGCTCACAGCAGGAGCCAAGTTCCAGGTCACCAGGAACAGCCCCCGCCCTCACCAGTGCTCCCAGCCTCCCACAAAGGTTGGTTATGCCCATGGGTGCTGCCAAGGTTCCCCATGGGAACAGGGCTGGACACCCTAAAAAGGGGGGTCAACACCCCAGGGGCAAAGCCAGCGCAGGGGAGAATGAGTGGGATGAGTGTGAGAGGACCACCTCTACCCCTCCCATCCCGCACCAGGGAGCAGGGACTTTCCTGGGACAGCTCCAGGAGGATATTCAGGACCATCCTTGCCTGGGACAGGGGTGCCAAGGAGATCCAGGAGGGATCAGTGTCCAGCTCTGTGTCCTGGGACACCCTGCACCCTGTTCCCCATAGCCCTGATTTTCAGGAAGGAGCCACAGGAGCCTCCTGGCCATTGCTGGATTTTTCTTTCAGGAATTCGCTGTGGAGCTCGTTTGTCTTTTTTTGCCTCTTTCGGAGCTCCTGTAAAAACGGCCTTGGAAGGGGCGGGGCGGGGCGGGGCGGGGCAGGGCGGAGAAGAGCCAGCTGGGGAAGTCTTGAGGGCTTCTGTGGCTCTGGCAGCCTGCTTTCCTCCTCTCCCTTTGGTGGAGGTGTGGGCTGGCAACGGAGCATCTTCCCCGGGTGGCCGCGGTGCCCCGGATCCCTGCCCTGAGCGGAGGGACAACACTGGGCGTCTCTGGCCTGCCGCACGCAGCCAGGCTGCCGCACAGAGCTCCTCCAAAGCCCTGCCCTTGGCCGCCGGGGGCCGAATTAGCGAGGCATTAAGGAGGGAGGAAGGAAGGGCGCTAATTAGGGAGGGGAGGGCGGGGAGCCGTTCCCAGCCGAGGGGGCGTGGCCAGGACGATGGGCGTGGGCAGGGCCTCAGCGGCGGCGAGGGGCCGTGGTCTGAGCGGGGCCGGGGCCAGCGCTGAGGGGAGCAAAGGGCGGGAAAAGGCTCGGTGCTGCTGAGGGGAAGCGTCGGGAAGGAGGGGACGGAGGGGATATCGTTGGGAAAAAGGGAGACACAAGAGCTCCTGGGGGCCTGAAACCACTAACAGTGGTGGAGGGGAGCCCAACACACTCCTCCTATGTATCCCTATGCTTTACAGAGGGGAAGGCGTGGCTAAAATCCAGGAGAAACAGTGCTGTGGATCCAAGGAATCAGAAGCAGGATCTGTGTGGAGGGCGTCCCTCACGGGAGGCACATGAATCGACCTGAGCGAGGCTGGGGCAGGAGGGTCACGGCCAGCAGAGAAGGGGGACCCTCTGTCCATGCCAAGGCCCAGGGCAGCCCTATCCCGGGAAGCGCGCAGGGAGCGGATCCTTGAGCTGCTGCACGTTGGCGCTGCCCTCGCTCAGCCGGCAGCCCCCTCATTGCCCAGGGGGAGCTGGTGGCAGTGGGGAGTGGGAGAGGGAAACATCTGTCCTACACCTCCATGGCTGCGGCACTGCCAAAGGTGAAGAACGTCAGAGAACTGCCAAACAAGATCCTCCAGCAGGAAAGGCAGACGTTCCCAGCTCCAGGGAATTCCCTGATGTCAGCAGTGGAGGAGCAGGATGAGGAAGATCTCCACGCTTGCGATACTTCTGGCAAGAGCCTCCGTCCCTGCCAGAGCCTCGGTGAGAGCTGCCGGAGCGCAGACGGAGGAAGGCCTTTGGACAGGTGCAAGGTATGAATGATGCACGGTCCCCAGTCGTGGTGTGAGCAGAAACATTTCTTCCAAGCACCTCTGGCTTTTAGAAGAGTTTCACTCTCAGGTTCGAATAGCGTGAGCCTGGAAAGCCAATAGTCGAAATGCTCCGATGTCTGCTACCCAATACTAGACATGAACTCGTGTCTCTCGTAGCAACATCAGGCTTTTTCCCTAAGCCAAGTGCTGGAAGGAGAATTTCTTCTGCAAAACTACTGTGCTTCTGCTGCTTGTTCCATTTTAGAAAGTTTCCTTCGTCGCCCCTGCCTTGATTGAACAGTCCTTTCTCTTCTAACTAGAAGCTCCAGGTTCTCTTCTTACAAGTTGTCTTTGTTTTCTTTGCCCACAGACAGGAGTCCCTGCTTCCCCAGAGCCACGTCGATCTGCAGAGCCTGCTTGTGGCTGAGGATGCAGATGGCCAGGAAAGGCCGGGAAGTAAAAATTGGTAACATTTCTAGTTCCTAGGAAAGAAATATTTCATGAGATCTGGAAAACAAGCATCCCAGCATCTGTGGCATTCCCAGCTGATCAGTCCCGCTGTAGCAAGATTGAGGATGCATCTCCCAGTTCTCCAAGAGCTGAGTAGGTATTAGTAGGGCATTGGACTGCAGCTGGGAACAGCAAAAGTGGCTGGCACAGCAAGTTCAATGTATGGCTGTCCAAGGTCTGTCTTTTGCAAGTTTCCAAGCTTTGCATCATGTTCTTGGGATTCCATTATCACTTTCAACCGAATACTCTACCAGTTAGAGCCATGATTGCCATCAAAAAGGTGAAGTCTGTAATAATAATCTGGTTTTTGGAGGGGAGATTTTCTCTCATCTCTTGCTCTGATCAGCTAGTGTAGTTTTAGAGGAGTTTGTGGTAAAGTCTGTTCTGTGCTGATTTTTTAATGGCTGTTTGACCACCAGACATGTCTGTGCCCTGAAGACATTTTCAGTTTTCATCCAGTTAGTCTAGAAGGTCCACTGAAAAAGTTATTTGATGTAACTCATCTCTCTGAAACCTGGGCAAACAAAATGCTCTGTTTTGGATTACAGGGAGGTGGACTGGTTTTCCTTGGCAAGCATCCTTTTCCTGCTCGTGTTTGCACCGCCGATCGTGTATTACTTCATCATGTCCTGTGACCAGTACCAGTGCTCTCTGACTGACCCACTGCTGGACTTGCTGACAGGGAATAAACATCTGTCTGACATCTGGAACAGGACTCCCACACTGACCTATAGGGCTGCTGGCATCTATTCCCTTTGGGTCACTTTCCAGGTACATTCTTGAGTTATGATCTGGATGCCGGGTCTGGTTTCTCACACGGCTGTTGGATGAATCCTTTTGCACAAAGGATAGTGGAATGTTGAACTGGCATTTACTCTTTGGTGTTTCCCACTTTCCAGGGCTTTTTGGAATCCAAAGGAAGCTTATGTACTTGGAAAAGAAGCATGTAGGGAATATACGCAAATATTCCTTGTGTGGCATATGCCTTAATGAGGTTTTGAAGAAAAAGCAACTTTATAGCAGTATCCGTTGGTTTTAAATTCATACACAAGAAATAGATAAAAATAAAACGACGAGGACCTGAATCTAGTTACCAACTGTCCTGCCTCCCCACCAAAAAAGGATGGCAGCCTTACATGAAGTACATCTTTGAGCTGTCTCAAAGCTTAGATGTATTACTAGTCTAAAATCCCAACAGCTAAATATTGCCATATTTGCTTACCCAATACTTAATAGAAACTTAATAGAAACATTCTATTTGGTATGTGTATGTAAGGAATAGTGTTTTTAGGGATTTTGTCTCGTCTGTATTTACTGTGAATACATCCTCTCTCTTCTAGGTGGTTTTGTACATGTCCATCCCTGACTTCTGCCATAAAGTTCTCCCTGGATATGTGGGAGGTGTACAAGAAGGTGCTGTCACCCCTGCTGGTAAGGTATTCCTTGGAATACACGGACACCGTGCAATCTTCTGAAATGATAGTATTTCTGTACCTAGAGTGTTTAATAGCCCATGTGTAGCCAGAGGAAACGTGGGCAGAAGTGCTCTCACCTTCCTCCCGTGTTCAGTTCAAACAAAAATAGAAAGCAATCGATGTCATCTTTTAGAAGAAGTGATAGCATTTCTATCTCTTAGAATTAGTATAACTGTTGATCTGGTAGGCACCATACCAGCAGTGAAAAAGTACTGGTTGATGACTTTGGCACTTGAAATTGTCAGTTGACTGTAGCTGTCCAGGACTATTGCTGGTATTCGACAAGATAGTTTTACCTGCTCAAGCTCCATGAAGCCAAGGGACTTGAACAAAATGTGGGATGTGAACTGTTAGGAGAAGTGGTTTGTTACTCTGGTCAGTTTTGGGGGAAAGCCTAAATTCAGTTTTGTGAGGAGAAAAACTCAGCCTAACAAAGCCTAATGGGTACAGCAGAGTTTAATGGAACACTCAGAAAAGTGCTTTAAGGTATTGAATTGGGAGGACGAGGAGAGAGAAGTTGTTTCATGAGCGCTTGATTGAGCTTCTGTGTATTCTGTGCATAGCCATGTGAATTAAAAGCTGCAGTAATGCGGGGTCAGTAACACTCGATTTTTTTTCTTCATCTTTTAGGTGTCGTGAATAAATATGAAAATCAATGGACTTCAGGCCTGGATCATGACCCATGTGCTTTGGTTTGCAAATGCTTCTTGCTTCCACTTCTTCTCACCTACCATCATTTTTGACAAGTGGATTCCTCTCCTGTGGTGTGCCAATAGCTTGGGATATGCAGTGTCCACGTTTGCAATGATTAAAGGCTACTTTTTCCCTCCCAATGCCAAAGAGTGGTATGTGAATTTTAGTAATGAGAGAAGACGAGGTAATCAGAGATTAAAACTGTTAAATAAAAACCGGGTCTATCAATTGAATGACAGAATATATTTCACTGGCAGAGAGAGCTGAGCCAGTGTATGACAGTGGTTCTTTGCTTCACTAGCACCATCCCCCGTGTTTCATGCTGCACACCATGGGACTGGCAGCCTCAGTGTCACAGATACACCCATCCTAGAAATAGTGAGACTGTTCAGAAGTGTTAGCAAGAGTAAACTCGGGCACTTCTGAAACTCTACAACTTATGTCTATTAATGTAATACTTCAGCTGGGTCAGCTTCTGTTACCTTGCACAGCGTTACATGCTTTGATGATTTTTATTATCACTACATCAAATTAATCTGAATTGTGTAGTCAGAGCAGTAATTACCTGTATTTGTGTAGAACTCTGTACATTTCCAATTTTTTTATGTTTTACAGCAAATTCACTGGAAACTTCTTTTACGACTACATGATGGGGATTGAATTTAACCCTCGAATAGGGAAGTGGTTTGATTTCAAGCTCTTTCTTCAGTGGGCGCCCTGGGATTGTGGCCTGGACTCTGATCAACCTTTCCTTTGCTGCCAAACAAGAGGAGCTGTATGGCGAAGCGACAAACTCCATGATCCTTGTCAATGTCCTTCAGGTAAATTCCAAGGAGGAAATTAGGAAACCAGCTAGCAAGTAAACTAATATTAAAGTAGGAAAAGAAGTCCTTCTATGGAAATGAAAATGAAGTGTTTTTTCCTGGCCTGAAACAAGCTCATTCAGTGATGGTGTGCTGGGACTTCTTTGGATTTATTGCCTGATCTGTGGAAATGGAAGCCTGCTCAATAGGAGCTCTATCGGCCCTCTTTGTAACGCTGTGACTCTAAGCTGAAGAGAGATTGGGCTGATCAACTGTGAGTTCACTTCCCAAGCGTTCGTCCTTGAGTTGTACACTTGCCTTAGTCATCCTACTGTTGCTTTATCTGTGTAGATAGATAGATAGGTAGGTAGATATTGTGTATCCACATAGCTTGTATTTATGTGATAGTTCTTCCTAACTGTGTTCAGAAACGTCTGGTTTTGAAGTGCTAACATAAAAACACCAATGAGTTGTGAGATCACATCACAAGGCAGCACAGACATTAGGCTGATGCTGTTAAACAGGGTAACTGGTGACAGTGCTCTGTTATTACTGTGAAATTATTCTGTTGCAGGGTATTTTTGTTCTGGACTTCTTTTGGAATGAAGCCTGGTACTTGAAAACCATTGCTATCTGCCATGATCATTTGGGATGGTATTTGGGCTGGGGAGACTGTGTTTGGTTGCCTTCCCTCTCTACTTTGCAGGTAAAAATGTGGACACTGTGGATTTGGGCTAAGAGGAAGGAAACTTTGCAGAAACATTCTTCTCAGCAGGTTAATGTGCATCTTAAATGTTTCTAGGCGGTTTGACTGTTGAGAAATCCTTGCAACATTCTTTGTAACAATTCCTGGGTAGGAAGGCTTCCTGTCCGTGCCCAGATTGGACATCTTTTCCTCTCCTGCCCTTCTTTTGTGCCTCTTTCTGTCACTGTCTGTTGTGTCTGTATACTTTTCTGAATCCTTTTGGTTTCCTTTTTTTCTAAATCCTTTCCGTTTCCTTTTTTTTTTACTCCTGCTTGTTGAGGGTCTTTTGGTTAGCGGTGGTTTGTTTGTGTTTTGTTCCTTGCTTTTTCCTTCTGTCCGGTTTGCATCCTTGCAACTTCTCTCTTCTTGTTTCAGGAAGAAGTGCAATTTTGGAGAGAGAAAGAGAGAAGGAAACTGTTGGATGCAGAGTTTTTTGAAAGTTTTCTGCAGTTTTACTGTTGCAGTAGATTTTTCTACTCTTTCTTCTGGTCTGTTGTGGGCCACTGTAGTCAAGGAATTGGTCTGGCATGCTGAGCCTCTGTTGGAAGTAAATGTCGGATTGTTTTTGTGCTCCCCAGGGTCTGTATTTGGTTTACCAGCCTGTCCAGCTGTGCACAGCCCATGCCGTAGGGGTCTTGATGCTGGGCTTGCTGGGCTATTCCATCTTCAGAATGACCAACCACCAGAAGGACCTCTTCCGTCGTACCAATGGCAAGTGCAGGATCTGGGGGAAGAAGCCGGAGTCCATCGAGTGCTCCTACGTGTCCGTGGATGGGCCCAAGCACTACAGCAAGCTGATGACCTCTGGCTTTTGGGGCTGGGCACGTCATTTCAACTGCACGGGAGACCTGATGGGCTCGCTGGCCTATTGCCTGGCTTGTGGCTTTGAGCACATCCTGCCTTACTTCTACATCGTTTACATGACCACTCTGCTCACCCAGCGCTGCATTCGGGACGAGCACGGTTGTTGCAGCAAAGATGGGAAGGACTGGAAGCACTACACTGCTGCAGTGCCCTACCGGCTCTACCCGGCAGATTTTAAAGCTAATGCAGGATCCAGGGGAAAGAAAAAAGAAGAAACATGCAGGCATGCCATGTTTAAAGTGTTTAAACTGAAGTGGGGCACTGAAATGTCCCATTTTTTTAGAGGATTCTTTTAATTGGAATTGAATCATGCCGCAACCGGGCCAGGAGACACTTCAGAGACAGAGTCAGAGAAGCGGGTATTTGCTTTATTCGGCGCGCCGGGTGTGTGGGGATCGCTCCTCCAAACACACACCTGGTGCTCTCTACAACACAAGTATTATGGGTTAAATTAGGAATATTCATCACATTCCTTGGGACAGGTGTGGTTATACAAATTATTTCTCGGAAGTCATTAGCATATGGGCCACGCATGCGCTGTGTGTCCTGGTGGCCGCGCTGAGGAAGGCCTCTCCTCTTCCTCGGGGGTCTTTTCTGATGAAGGCCAGTAGTCTTCCTCTCAGTGAACTTTTTCACCTTTCTCCCTGGGCATGCGTAGTCCTTTGAGGAATGTTTCAGCGGTCTCTGAGATGATCCTTGTGCCCTCTATCTTGACAAGAGTAGGGCAAATTTGGTTTCTTAGGTTTTGTAATTACAGTCTGCTGTCTGAACTAACGTTTGCTGTCTCCCAATAGTTAACTCGTGCTTCCATGAGTTAGCTATTGACTGCCCCTTCCTCATTTCTGAAGAAGTATGTTTTTTTCCCAAAGCCTGTAGTGGTAGGTCAGGGCAGTAGACAGAAGGTGGCACAGGTTTGCAGCTGGCACCTGCCCACAGGGCCAGGGAAGGCACCTGGGTGCTTTCCTGTGGCTAGACTGGTTACTGCACTTTCCATCTCTACCAGTTGTTTTGAGGGTAGAGAAAGGTATTTTGAGGGCTGCAATGGGCCCAGCACCATGGGAGCAACTCCAGCATCTCAACATTTCCTGTGGGCTCCATGCCCATGGCTTACGAGGCTGCAGACCCAGCTGGTCAAAGGCGCAGCCCTGCCTCCCATTTCAGGGGAAGAAAGAGGAAGAGTTTTGTCAGGGCTCAACCTGAAATGACCTTTTGCCATTTCTGATTCTTCTCCCAGCATTGGAGAGGAGCAGCATCTCTGTCCCTGCCACCCGCTGGCCCTTGGAATGCACACATGAGCCCACGTATCACTTCAGGTGAAGCCAAGTGGCCGCCTCAGTTTGAAAGGGCGGCTGTTGTTTCACTGTTGCATTTCTTGGCTTGTTACAGCCCCTCCTGCCTGGACTACAGCCTGTGCTTGAAGACACAAAAGTGCCATGATGCCTGGAGGAAAGGCATCAAAAGCTTGACAAAGGCTGAAGGGAACACTCTGATCACCCCTTTTCCCAAGAGGGTTCTTTAGCTGAAGTTGCTAACCAGGAGCAGACTTGACACCCCGGCATGGGTTTGTGGTTCTTTTATTTCTCGAGTCCTCACTCCTGCGTGGGACTCGGCAACCGGGTGCTGCAGAGGCTCCGGCAAGGCATCAAAGACGCCCGCCCCGCAGCCAAGGGTGGCGCAAGATCTCCTCCAGCGCTGGCCTGTCCGCGGGGTGCTTGGACAAACACCAGCGGATCAGATGTTGGCACTCTGGGGAGAGAAGCCAGAAAGCGCCGGTCACTTGCAGAAGGCTCCTGCCCAGCTGCTCCCGGCGCCCGCAGGGCCCGGGCCGTGCTGCGTGTGCTCAGAGCTGTGCCGGCCTCCCGGCTGACTCTGCCCTTTGCGGGACAGCGGCACGGCAGGACACGCGCCACCTCCTGCAGCCAAGCGGGCCACACCGACCCCACCGTGGTCACGGGCCGCCGCCTGCGGCCAGCCCTTGAGGGCAGATCGACCTCCCGCGGAGCTGCGTGAGGGCCACGCTGGGCTGCGCGGTGCCATCTGCCAAAGCCTGCCTTCTTGAGGCCGGACACCAACCTGGAGAGACCTGCTGCCAGAAGAAGAGCTGCCCCGACACGATGCCACGGTCGTCCTGGAAGGGCTCGTTCCCGCAGACCATGACATACAGCAGCACGCCCAGGGACCAGATGGTCGCCGAATGGCCGTGGTAGCAGCCAAGGCAGATCCACTCGGGTGGGCTGTACAGGTGTGTTCCTAGGGGACACAGGCGGCGCTGTCCAGGCGCAGGCTGCTGCCTTCCAGAGCCTGGTGCCAGCCTCCTGGCAGAAGCAGGGGCTGCACCAGTGGCCACAACTTCCCCCCGGGGCCAGCCGCCGTCCCCCAGCCAATTGGCCAAAGCCAGGAAACCGTTCTGCAAGGCAGACAAGGCCAGCGGAGCAGCCCAAGCCCTTGCGGGCCTGCCAAGCCGAGCGGCCGGGGCCTGGCTTTGGCAGCCCCCCTCTGTGGGCAGGGCCGGCAGCCGGCTCCTGGGGCACAGCATCTGGCCCGTGCCAAAGGGCAGCCGGCAGCCGGCTGAATGCCGCAGCCCGCAGCCCAGGAGGGAACGGGGCCGTGCAGTGCCTGGCACTGGGAGCGGGGCCCGGCCTGTGGGCTCACCGGCAAATTGCGTGAAGGCCTGCTCCTGGAGGAAGGTGCCGCAACCGAAGTCGATGAGCTTCAGGTCGCCACTCTCCGGGTCCACGAGGAGGTTCTCCGGCTTGATGTCCCGGTGCAGGACGCCGCAGGCGGTGCAGTGCCGCACGGCCTCCAGCACCTGGCAGAAAAGCCAGCGCGCCATCTCCTCGCACAGGAAGCCCTGCTCCAGCAGGAAGTCCAGGAGATCCTGCGATGACTCCGGACGCTCCATGACCAGCAGGAAGCTGTCAGGCAGCTCAAACCAGTCGAGGAGCTGGATGATGTTGTGGCAGCCAGAGCCCACCTTCTCCATGAGCACAATCTCCATGGGAACGCGGGTGCCGTCGGGCTGTGGGGAGGAGACAGTGCCTCCAGCAGGCCTGATGCTGCCCTGGGGCTGCTGTGCTGCCCCGTGCCTGGGATGCCCCAGTGCCCCCTTGGGCAGCCTCCCTGGTGCTTGGGCTTCCTCCCGCCCAGGGGATGCTTGGGGGGTGCCCCCCTGCCCGGCCCCACCACCGGTGTTTGGCATCCCCGGGCCCGCCCTGCTCCGGCTCGCACGCTGAGCCCACGCCCGCTCCCCCCGCCCTGCGCCGCCTCCCGCCCTCGGGGCCCGGCCTTATCCCTGCCCGCCACGCCCCGCTCTGGCGCTCTGGCGCCGTGGCCCCGCTCACTCACTCACCAGCTCGTACCACTGCACCACGCTCTCCCGGGCCACGCGTTTGATGGCCACCTGCAAGCCCACGAGAGACGGGGCTGAGCTCAAGCCCTGCCCCGCCCCTGGCCCTCGTCCCGCGCCCCGCCGTCCCGGCCACTTACCGGGCTCCCGTCCGAGAGGCGGATGCCCGAGAAAACGGTGCCGAAGCCACCGCTGCCCAGCTGCGGGCCCAGCTGGTACAGCTCCTGCAGCTTCTTCTTTTGCCCTGCGACCGAGACCGAGCCATCAGCCTTGCGCCCAGGGCCCCCCCGGCCAAGTGCCCGCGAGTGAAGCGGGCCGAGCCACCGCGGGCCACCTTGCTCTGACCTGCTTCCTGCTGCGCGCCGGGCAGCGGCCACCGCCTTGCAGCCGTCGGGCTGGCGAGCGCCAGAGCTGGGGCAGGGGAGCGCGCAGAGGCGGCTGCAGGAGCCGGAGGGCAGCGGGGCAGGGCGGCACCGTCGCTGTCCCCGGCGTCGTGGGCTGGACTCTGCTCTTGAGGACTGCCGGGGCTACAGCCCGAGGACTCGCACAGGGGGGTGTCAGGAGCAGCTGCAAACCAGAGAGGGGTTTTTTGAAGCTGTGGCATCAGAAGCACTGGAAACAGCCAGGGACTCGGCTGCTCTCAAGGGCCCTGGCCTGGCCTGCGGATGCCCCTCAAGAGCCCCAAGGGAGCCTCAGAGAGCTCCTCAGATCTCACCTGCTACCAGCAAGGCCTTCCTGGTAGTCGGTGGCCGTCTCGGAGCAGCTTCCTGGAGATGGAGGAACCTCCTGGGTGTCTTGAGGCTCGTCTCCGCCACCAGGCAAGAGCTGTTGCCAGCTGGCGCAGCCGGCACAGCGTCCTGGGAGCTGTGGGCCGGCAACTGCTGGCTCCAGCTCACTCGCTGCTCCAGCACCTGCTCCTGACAAGGCTCCCCTGGATGGGGCTGGTCTCCCACTTGGACTTCTGGGCTTTCCCTGGCAACGTCAGTTGTCAGGGTTGTGCCCGTGTTGTTGAAGTCCATGAGTCCAAGGGAGCTGGGAGACCTGTGCACAGGCTCTGCACTTTCTGCAGGCTGACTGCAGGTCTCATGGAGCGTCTGCGGGCGATGGAGGCTGTCAGAGATAGCGGATGCTCCTGGCGGGATGGAGGATCTCTGACAGCCTGAGCTTCTTGCCTAGATGGCGGCTCTCTGATGGTGTGCCATCCTTGCAAGGCTTGAGGCTCTCCCAGGGATGGAGAATCTTGCTGGGAGCAGCCTCTTGAAGGGATGGAGGCTCCTGGAGGAGCTGGCCGAGCCACAGCAGGGCAGGTGGCCTCGCTTCAGCAGCTCCTCCAGTTCTTTCCACAAGGCCTGCCACATCCCAGAGTAGAGCGGCACCCATGTCCCATTGCGAGCCCAGAGCAGCAGCATCAGTTCCTGCAGCTCCTGGGCCACTGCCACGCAGGGGCCGCAGCTGCAGGGGCTGTCCAGGGGGCTCGCGGGAGCACGTGGCCGCTTGCGAGGGGTGGCCCGAGGCCTGGAGGACCTGGGAGCCGCAGGGGCTCCTCGCTTCCTCCGTGAGCCTCTGGGCTGCACCCCGGGGCGCTTGCGCCTCTTCGCTGTCCTTGTCTGCCGCCTCCGTGGTTGCCAGTGGCCAACGGCCCACCAGACAGCCACAGCGGCCAACAGCAGGACAAGCACAATCACTGGGACAACACCGTCACACATGGCTCCGGCACGTCCCATCGCGACTGCACTGGCAGCTGCAGGTGCTGGCCCGTGTTACATAGCGACTGCGCGGTGATGTCACAGTGCTGTGGGCCAGGACAGCCGGGTGACATCCCAGCCCCGCCTCTCGCCAGCGCTCAGCCCCTTTGTGCCGTCATAGCCCTGGGCCCACCTCAGGGATCAGCAGAACCAGCTCATGCCTAAGGATGCACATGGCCAGAAAAAGCCTGGCAGCAAGAACAGGAGCTCAGCCTGCTGCAGTGAATCATTCCCTGCAGCAAGTGGCACATCAGGAAGAGTGCTGCTGCCACCAGTGTCAAGCCCATGGCTCCCAGGACACTGCAGCGGTACCAACTGGCAACAGCCACTACTCTGTGCCTGCGAAGATCTTCCAGAGACAAAGGGAGTTGAAGTTCCTGTGTCTCTGGGGAGCTCTCCTGAACTGGCTGTCGAGGGCAGGAAGAGTTTTCTGTAACAGCTCACCGACTTCTGCGTTGCCTCTGTTCTAAACAAGTCAGGATTTCCCAAGGAGCGCTCATGGTGCTCTCACTGCTCTGGTTTTGACGGGCATAGGGTTCCTTTTTTCCCAGTTGCTGGCACACACTGGGTTCAGATGCACCATGGGAATGCTGTGGATCAAACAGGGGTGGTTTGCTTTCTGCTGAGCAGGGCTTGCCCTCTTCAGGGACTTTGCAGTGTCCCTTGGTACAGTGCACGTTTTCCACGGCGAAGGGAGGGAAGAGTGTTGAAGACAGAGGCAAAGAATGCATTAAACACCTGTGCTGTGTCCCTGGCCCTGTTTGTCAGGTGACCATCCACATCCTGGAAGGGGACAATGTTACTTCTACAATGTTTCTTTCCATGCATATATTTAAAACCACTCTTTTTATTGGGCCCCACATTTCTGGCCACCTTCCTCTCCAGCTGAGCTTTCAGTGCACCAAAGTTCTCCCTACAGTGGCGAGAAACATCTCTGGGATAGGAATGAGAAGGAGGTGTCTTTACAAACTATCTGTGGGCCTGATGGTAGATAAAGCCAGATACTGATAGGTGAAAGAAGCAGCAAAGGGAGGAACCCTAAATTCCATAGGAATTCCACTAATTGACACAGACTGTTACTCACTCAAGACTCTGCTAATCCCTGGATTTAGAGAAAAAGAACAGAGACAGGAGCAAAAGAATGGGGGGGGGGGGAGGGGGGTAGACATTAGAAAGGGGGTTTGTATTAAGCCATTTGGGAAGTCTGTACCTCTCAAGTAGCTCAGCCAGTGGGGAAAGAGAGAGGGAAATGCAGCTGGGAAATTAGGAGATAAAGGAAGCTGCGTCCTCTATCAACTTGAGAGATCCCGTGGGAAATGCCCATGACCTCTCCCTTTATTCGATCAAAGTAACAGGACTGCTCTGTCTCTTGTTTGGACGTACAGCTGTGGTGTTTGAGGACTAATTTTCCTGACATCCGTATTCTTCTTGTGACCTTGCTTCCACTGGGCACACAGCTTCCTTTTCCATCCTCTTTGCCAGAGAAGAAGCCTTCTGCCTCGCCTGCTTGGCTTTCGACATTTGGGAATCTCCTGCTGCTGTGCCCTTAGGAGGTGATGTTTCAAAATTGACCAGCACGGATGGACCCCAGCACCTGCAAAAACATTGTCCCTGGAGACCCTGCTTAGCAGTTCCCTGAGCAGTCTGAAGTCTGCTCTCCTCATGGCCCGAGCTGAGGTTTTGCTGGCCCTTTTCCTCTTGTCAGAGGTTTGAAACTCGATTGATTTGTGGTCGCTGTGGCCAAGACGGCCGCCAGTCCCCACCTGGCTCAGGGCACGTGGGACTCAGAGGGCGGCCTGGCTCCAGGGGGGCTGAGCTGGAGAGTCCTGGGCTGCGGGGGGCTTCCCGCTTTCCTGGGAGGAGACTCCCTGGGGAGGAAGAAGGGTCTGGCATGAGCCACAAGGCCCCTGGCCGAGGGACGGTAGCGGGGGATGTGTGCGTAGCGGATGCTGTCTGGGAGGAGCTGTGGCAAGGAGTGGGTGTGGGGCTGGGGGTGTCCCAGAGCTCAGTGAGGGTGTTCCCCCAGCCCAGCAGGCAGAAAGCCCCTGGCTCACAGCAGGAGCCAAGTTCCAGGTCACCAGGAACAGCCCCCGCCCTCACCAGTGCTCCCAGCCTCCCACAAAGGTTGGTTATGCCCATGGGTGCTGCCAAGGTTCCCCATGGGAACAGGGCTGGACACCCTAAAAAGGGGGGTCAACACCCCAGGGGCAAAGCCAGCGCAGGGGAGAATGAGTGGGATGAGTGTGAGAGGACCACCTCTACCCCTCCCATCCCGCACCAGGGAGCAGGGACTTTCCTGGGACAGCTCCAGGAGGATATTCAGGACCATCCTTGCCTGGGACAGGGGTGCCAAGGAGATCCAGGAGGGATCAGTGTCCAGCTCTGTGTCCTGGGACACCCTGCACCCTGTTCCCCATAGCCCTGATTTTCAGGAAGGAGCCACAGGAGCCTCCTGACCATTGCTGGATTTTTCTTTCAGGAATTCGCTGTGGAGCTCGTTTGTCTTTTTTTGCCTCTTTCGGAGCTCCTGTAAAAACGGCCTTGGAAGGGGCGGGGCGGGGCGGGGCGGGGCAGGGCGGAGAAGAGCCAGCTGGGGAAGTCTTGAGGGCTTCTGTGGCTCTGGCAGCCTGCTTTCCTCCTCTCCCTTTGGTGGAGGTGTGGGCTGGCAACGGAGCATCTTCCCCGGGTGGCCGCGGTGCCCCGGATCCCTGCCCTGAGCGGAGGGACAACACTGGGCGTCTCTGGCCTGCCGCACGCAGCCAGGCTGCCGCACAGAGCTCCTCGAAAGCCCTGCCCTTGGCCGCAGGGGGCCGAATTAGTGAGGCATTAAGGAGGGAGGAAGGAAGGGCGCTAATTAGGGAGGGGAGGGCGGGGAGCCGTTCCCAGCCGAGGGGGCGTGGCCAGGACGATGGGCGTGGGCAGGGCCTCAGCGGCGGCGAGGGGCCGTGGTCTGAGCGGGGCCGGGGCCAGCGCTGAGGGGAGCAAAGGGCGGGAAAAGGCTCGGTGCTGCTGAGGGGAAGCGTCGGGAAGGAGGGGACGGAGGGGATATCGTTGGGAAAAAGGGAGACACAAGAGCTCCTGGGGGCCTGAAACCACTAACAGTGGTGGAGGGGAGCCCAACACACTCCTCCTATGTATCCCTATGCTTTACAGAGGGGAAGGCGTGGCTAAAATCCAGGAGAAACAGTGCTGTGGATCCAAGGAATCAGAAGCAGGATCTGTGTGGAGGGCGTCCCTCACGGGAGGCACATGAATCGACCTGAGCGAGGCTGGGGCAGGAGGGTCACGGCCAGCAGAGAAGGGGGACCCTCTGTCCATGCCAAGGCCCAGGGCAGCCCTATCCCGGGAAGCGCGCAGGGAGCGGATCCTTGAGCTGCTGCACGTTGGCGCTGCCCTCGCTCAGCCGGCAGCCCCCTCATTGCCCAGGGGGAGCTGGTGGCAGTGGGGAGTGGGAGAGGGAAACATCTGTCCTACACCTCCATGGCTGCGGCACTGCCAAAGGTGAAGAACGTCAGAGAACTGCCAAACAAGATCCTCCAGCAGGAAAGGCAGACGTTCCCAGCTCCAGGGAATTCCCTGATGTCAGCAGTGGAGGAGCAGGATGAGGAAGATCTCCACGCTTGCGATACTTCTGGCAAGAGCCTCCGTCCCTGCCAGAGCCTCGGTGAGAGCTGCCGGAGCGCAGACGGAGGAAGGCCTTTGGACAGGTGCAAGGTATGAATGATGCACGGTCCCCAGTCGTGGTGTGAGCAGAAACATTTCTTCCAAGCACCTCTGGCTTTTAGAAGAGTTTCACTCTCAGGTTCGAATAGCGTGAGCCTGGAAAGCCAATAGTCGAAATGCTCCGATGTCTGCTACCCAATACTAGACATGAACTCGTGTCTCTCGTAGCAACATCAGGCTTTTTCCCTAAGCCAAGTGCTGGAAGGAGAATTTCTTCTGCAAAACTACTGTGCTTCTGCTGCTTGTTCCATTTTAGAAAGTTTCCTTCGTCGCCCCTGCCTTGATTGAACAGTCCTTTCTCTTCTAACTAGAAGCTCCAGGTTCTCTTCTTACAAGTTGTCTTTGTTTTCTTTGCCCACAGACAGGAGTCCCTGCTTCCCCAGAGCCACGTCGATCTGCAGAGCCTGCTTGTGGCTGAGGATGCAGATGGCCAGGAAAGGCCGGGAAGTAAAAATTGGTAACATTTCTAGTTCCTAGGAAAGAAATATTTCATGAGATCTGGAAAACAAGCATCCCAGCATCTGTGGCATTCCCAGCTGATCAGTCCCGCTGTAGCAAGATTGAGGATGCATCTCCCAGTTCTCCAAGAGCTGAGTAGGTATTAGTAGGGCATTGGACTGCAGCTGGGAACAGCAAAAGTGGCTGGCACAGCAAGTTCAATGTATGGCTGTCCAAGGTCTGTCTTTTGCAAGTTTCCAAGCTTTGCATCATGTTCTTGGGATTCCATTATCACTTTCAACCGAATACTCTACCAGTTAGAGCCATGATTGCCATCAAAAAGGTGAAGTCTGTAATAATAATCTGGTTTTTGGAGGGGAGATTTTCTCTCATCTCTTGCTCTGATCAGCTAGTGTAGTTTTAGAGGAGTTTGTGGTAAAGTCTGTTCTGTGCTGATTTTTTAATGGCTGTTTGACCACCAGACATGTCTGTGCCCTGAAGACATTTTCAGTTTTCATCCAGTTAGTCTAGAAGGTCCACTGAAAAAGTTATTTGATGTAACTCATCTCTCTGAAACCTGGGCAAACAAAATGCTCTGTTTTGGATTACAGGGAGGTGGACTGGTTTTCCTTGGCAAGCATCCTTTTCCTGCTCGTGTTTGCACCGCCGATCGTGTATTACTTCATCATGTCCTGTGACCAGTACCAGTGCTCTCTGACTGACCCACTGCTGGACTTGCTGACAGGGAATAAACATCTGTCTGACATCTGGAACAGGACTCCCACACTGACCTATAGGGCTGCTGGCATCTATTCCCTTTGGGTCACTTTCCAGGTACATTCTTGAGTTATGATCTGGATGCCGGGTCTGGTTTCTCACACGGCTGTTGGATGAATCCTTTTGCACAAAGGATAGTGGAATGTTGAACTGGCATTTACTCTTTGGTGTTTCCCACTTTCCAGGGCTTTTTGGAATCCAAAGGAAGCTTATGTACTTGGAAAAGAAGCATGTAGGGAATATACGCAAATATTCCTTGTGTGGCATATGCCTTAATGAGGTTTTGAAGAAAAAGCAACTTTATAGCAGTATCCGTTGGTTTTAAATTCATACACAAGAAATAGATAAAAATAAAACGACGAGGACCTGAATCTAGTTACCAACTGTCCTGCCTCCCCACCAAAAAAGGATGGCAGCCTTACATGAAGTACATCTTTGAGCTGTCTCAAAGCTTAGATGTATTACTAGTCTAAAATCCCAACAGCTAAATATTGCCATATTTGCTTACCCAATACTTAATAGAAACTTAATAGAAACATTCTATTTGGTATGTGTATGTAAGGAATAGTGTTTTGAGGGATTTTGTCTCGTCTGTATTTACTGTGAATACATCCTCTCTCTTCTAGGTGGTTTTGTACATGTCCATCCCTGACTTCTGCCATAAAGTTCTCCCTGGATATGTGGGAGGTGTACAAGAAGGTGCTGTCACCCCTGCTGGTAAGGTATTCCTTGGAATACACGGACACCGTGCAATCTTCTGAAATGATAGTATTTCTGTACCTAGAGTGTTTAATAGCCCATGTGTAGCCAGAGGAAACGTGGGCAGAAGTGCTCTCACCTTCCTCCCGTGTTCAGTTCAAACAAAAATAGAAAGCAATCGATGTCATCTTTTAGAAGAAGTGATAGCATTTCTATCTCTTAGAATTAGTATAACTGTTGATCTGGTAGGCACCATACCAGCAGTGAAAAAGTACTGGTTGATGACTTTGGCACTTGAAATTGTCAGTTGACTGTAGCTGTCCAGGACTATTGCTGGTATTCGACAAGATAGTTTTACCTGCTCAAGCTCCATGAAGCCAAGGGACTTGAACAAAATGTGGGATGTGAACTGTTAGGAGAAGTGGTTTGTTACTCTGGTCAGTTTTGGGGGAAAGCCTAAATTCAGTTTTGTGAGGAGAAAAACTCAGCCTAACAAAGCCTAATGGGTACAGCAGAGTTTAATGGAACACTCAGAAAAGTGCTTTAAGGTATTGAATTGGGAGGACGAGGAGAGAGAAGTTGTTTCATGAGCGCTTGATTGAGCTTCTGTGTATTCTGTGCATAGCCATGTGAATTAAAAGCTGCAGTAATGCGGGGTCAGTAACACTCGATTTTTTTTCTTCATCTTTTAGGTGTCGTGAATAAATATGAAAATCAATGGACTTCAGGCCTGGATCATGACCCATGTGCTTTGGTTTGCAAATGCTTCTTGCTTCCACTTCTTCTCACCTACCATCATTTTTGACAAGTGGATTCCTCTCCTGTGGTGTGCCAATAGCTTGGGATATGCAGTGTCCACGTTTGCAATGATTAAAGGCTACTTTTTCCCTCCCAATGCCAAAGAGTGGTATGTGAATTTTAGTAATGAGAGAAGACGAGGTAATCAGAGATTAAAACTGTTAAATAAAAACCGGGTCTATCAATTGAATGACAGAATATATTTCACTGGCAGAGAGAGCTGAGCCAGTGTATGACAGTGGTTCTTTGCTTCACTAGCACCATCCCCCGTGTTTCATGCTGCACACCATGGGACTGGCAGCCTCAGTGTCACAGATACACCCATCCTAGAAATAGTGAGACTGTTCAGAAGTGTTAGCAAGAGTAAACTCGGGCACTTCTGAAACTCTACAACTTATGTCTATTAATGTAATACTTCAGCTGGGTCAGCTTCTGTTACCTTGCACAGCGTTACATGCTTTGATGATTTTTATTATCACTACATCAAATTAATCTGAATTGTGTAGTCAGAGCAGTAATTACCTGTATTTGTGTAGAACTCTGTACATTTCCAATTTTTTTATGTTTTACAGCAAATTCACTGGAAACTTCTTTTACGACTACATGATGGGGATTGAATTTAACCCTCGAATAGGGAAGTGGTTTGATTTCAAGCTCTTTCTTCAGTGGGCGCCCTGGGATTGTGGCCTGGACTCTGATCAACCTTTCCTTTGCTGCCAAACAAGAGGAGCTGTATGGCGAAGCGACAAACTCCATGATCCTTGTCAATGTCCTTCAGGTAAATTCCAAGGAGGAAATTAGGAAACCAGCTAGCAAGTAAACTAATATTAAAGTAGGAAAAGAAGTCCTTCTATGGAAATGAAAATGAAGTGTTTTTTCCTGGCCTGAAACAAGCTCATTCAGTGATGGTGTGCTGGGACTTCTTTGGATTTATTGCCTGATCTGTGGAAATGGAAGCCTGCTCAATAGGAGCTCTATCGGCCCTCTTTGTAACGCTGTGACTCTAAGCTGAAGAGAGATTGGGCTGATCAACTGTGAGTTCACTTCCCAAGCGTTCGTCCTTGAGTTGTACACTTGCCTTAGTCATCCTACTGTTGCTTTATCTGTGTAGATAGATAGATAGGTAGGTAGATATTGTGTATCCACATAGCTTGTATTTATGTGATAGTTCTTCCTAACTGTGTTCAGAAACGTCTGGTTTTGAAGTGCTAACATAAAAACACCAATGAGTTGTGAGATCACATCACAAGGCAGCACAGACATTAGGCTGATGCTGTTAAACAGGGTAACTGGTGACAGTGCTCTGTTATTACTGTGAAATTATTCTGTTGCAGGGTATTTTTGTTCTGGACTTCTTTTGGAATGAAGCCTGGTACTTGAAAACCATTGCTATCTGCCATGATCATTTGGGATGGTATTTGGGCTGGGGAGACTGTGTTTGGTTGCCTTCCCTCTCTACTTTGCAGGTAAAAATGTGGACACTGTGGATTTGGGCTAAGAGGAAGGAAACTTTGCAGAAACATTCTTCTCAGCAGGTTAATGTGCACCTTAAATGTTTCTAGGCGGTTTGACTGTTGAGAAATCCTTGCAACATTCTTTGTAACAATTCCTGGGTAGGAAGGCTTCCTGTCCGTGCCCAGATTGGACATCTTTTCCTCTCCTGCCCTTCTTTTGTGCCTCTTTCTGTCACTGTCTGTTGTGTCTGTATACTTTTCTGAATCCTTTTGGTTTCCTTTTTTTCTAAATCCTTTCCGTTTCCTTTTTTTTTTACTCCTGCTTGTTGAGGGTCTTTTGGTTAGCGGTGGTTTGTTTGTGTTTTGTTCCTTGCTTTTTCCTTCTGTCCGGTTTGCATCCTTGCAACTTCTCTCTTCTTGTTTCAGGAAGAAGTGCAATTTTGGAGAGAGAAAGAGAGAAGGAAACTGTTGGATGCAGAGTTTTTTGAAAGTTTTCTGCAGTTTTACTGTTGCAGTAGATTTTTCTACTCTTTCTTCTGGTCTGTTGTGGGCCACTGTAGTCAAGGAATTGGTCTGGCATGCTGAGCCTCTGTTGGAAGTAAATGTCGGATTGTTTTTGTGCTCCCCAGGGTCTGTATTTGGTTTACCAGCCTGTCCAGCTGTGCACAGCCCATGCCGTAGGGGTCTTGATGCTGGGCTTGCTGGGCTATTCCATCTTCAGAATGACCAACCACCAGAAGGACCTCTTCCGTCGTACCAATGGCAAGTGCAGGATCTGGGGGAAGAAGCCGGAGTCCATCGAGTGCTCCTACGTGTCCGTGGATGGGCCCAAGCACTACAGCAAGCTGATGACCTCTGGCTTTTGGGGCTGGGCACGTCATTTCAACTGCACGGGAGACCTGATGGGCTCGCTGGCCTATTGCCTGGCTTGTGGCTTTGAGCACATCCTGCCTTACTTCTACATCGTTTACATGACCACTCTGCTCACCCAGCGCTGCATTCGGGACGAGCACGGTTGTTGCAGCAAAGATGGGAAGGACTGGAAGCACTACACTGCTGCAGTGCCCTACCGGCTCTACCCGGCAGATTTTAAAGCTAATGCAGGATCCAGGGGAAAGAAAAAAGAAGAAACATGTAGGCATGCCATGTTTAAAGTGTTTAAACTGAAGTGGGGCACTGAAATGTCCCATTTTTTTAGAGGATTCTTTTAATTGGAATTGAATCATGCCGCAACCGGGCCAGGAGACACTTCAGAGACAGAGTCAGAGAAGCGGGTATTTGCTTTATTCGGCGCGCCGGGTGTGTGGGGATCGCTCCTCCAAACACACACCTGGTGCTCTCTACAACACAAGTATTATGGGTTAAATTAGGAATATTCATCACATTCCTTGGGACAGGTGTGGTTATACAAATTATTTCTCGGAAGTCATTAGCATATGGGCCACGCATGCGCTGTGTGTCCTGGTGGCCGCGCTGAGGAAGGCCTCTCCTCTTCCTCGGGGGTCTTTTCTGATGAAGGCCAGTAGTCTTCCTCTCAGTGAACTTTTTCACCTTTCTCCCTGGGCATGCGTAGTCCTTTGAGGAATGTTTCAGCGGTCTCTGAGATGATCCTTGTGCCCTCTATCTTGACAAGAGTAGGGCAAATTTGGTTTCTTAGGTTTTGTAATTACAGTCTGCTGTCTGAACTAACGTTTGCTGTCTCCCAATAGTTAACTCGTGCTTCCATGAGTTAGCTATTGACTGCCCCTTCCTCATTTCTGAAGAAGTATGTTTTTTTCCCAAAGCCTGTAGTGGTAGGTCAGGGCAGTAGACAGAAGGTGGCACAGGTTTGCAGCTGGCACCTGCCCACAGGGCCAGGGAAGGCACCTGGGTGCTTTCCTGTGGCTAGACTGGTTACTGCACTTTCCATCTCTACCAGTTGTTTTGAGGGTAGAGAAAGGTATTTTGAGGGCTGCAATGGGCCCAGCACCATGGGAGCAACTCCAGCATCTCAACATTTCCTGTGGGCTCCATGCCCATGGCTTACGAGGCTGCAGACCCAGCTGGTCAAAGGCGCAGCCCTGCCTCCCATTTCAGGGGAAGAAAGAGGAAGAGTTTTGTCAGGGCTCAACCTGAAATGACCTTTTGCCATTTCTGATTCTTCTCCCAGCATTGGAGAGGAGCAGCATCTCTGTCCCTGCCACCTGCTGGCCCTTGGAATGCACACATGAGCCCACGTATCACTTCAGGTGAAGCCAAGTGGCCGCCTCAGTTTGAAAGGGCGGCTGTTGTTTCACTGTTGCATTTCTTGGCTTGTTACAGCCCCTCCTGCCTGGACTACAGCCTGTGCTTGAAGACACAAAAGTGCCATGATGCCTGGAGGAAAGGCATCAAAAGCTTGACAAAGGCTGAAGGGAACACTCTGATCACCCCTTTTCCCAAGAGGGTTCTTTAGCTGAAGTTGCTAACCAGGAGCAGACTTGACACCCCGGCATGGGTTTGTGGTTCTTTTATTTCTCGAGTCCTCACTCCTGCGTGGGACTCGGCAACCGGGTGCTGCAGAGGCTCCGGCAAGGCATCAAAGACGCCCGCCCCGCAGCCAAGGGTGGCGCAAGATCTCCTCCAGCGCTGGCCTGTCCGCGGGGTGCTTGGACAAACACCAGCGGATCAGATGTTGGCACTCTGGGGAGAGAAGCCAGAAAGCGCCGGTCACTTGCAGAAGGCTCCTGCCCAGCTGCTCCCGGCGCCCGCAGGGCCCGGGCCGTGCTGCGTGTGCTCAGAGCTGTGCCGGCCTCCCGGCTGACTCTGCCCTTTGCGGGACAGCGGCACGGCAGGACACGCGCCACCTCCTGCAGCCAAGCGGGCCTGCGGCCAGCCCTTGAGGGCAGATCGACCTCCCGCGGAGCTGCGTGAGGGCCACGCTGGGCTGCGCGGTGCCATCTGCCAAAGCCTGCCTTCTTGAGGCCGGACACCAACCTGGAGAGACCTGCTGCCAGAAGAAGAGCTGCCCCGACACGATGCCACGGTCGTCCTGGAAGGGCTCGTTCCCGCAGACCATGACGTACAGCAGCACGCCCAGGGACCAGATGGTCGCCGAATGGCCGTGGTAGCAGCCAAGGCAGATCCACTCGGGTGGGCTGTACAGGTGTGTTCCTAGGGGACACAGGCGGCGCTGTCCAGGCGCAGGCTGCTGCCTTCCAGAGCCTGGTGCCAGCCTCCTGGCAGAAGCAGGGGCTGCACCAGTGGCCACAACTTCCCCCCCGGGGCCAGCCGCCGTCCCCCAGCCAATTGGCCAAAGCCAGGAAACCGTTCTGCAAGGCAGACAAGGCCAGCGGAGCAGCCCAAGCCCTTGCGGGCCTGCCAAGCCGAGCGGCCGGGGCCTGGCTTTGGCAGCCCCCCTCTGTGGGCAGGGCCGGCAGCCGGCTCCTGGGGCACAGCATCTGGCCCGTGCCAAAGGGCAGCCGGCAGCCGGCTGAATGCCGCAGCCCGCAGCCCAGGAGGGAACGGGGCCGTGCAGTGCCTGGCACTGGGAGCGGGGCCCGGCCTGTGGGCTCACCGGCAAATTGCGTGAAGGCCTGCTCCTGGAGGAAGGTGCCGCAACCGAAGTCGATGAGCTTCAGGTCGCCACTCTCCGGGTCCACGAGGAGGTTCTCCGGCTTGATGTCCCGGTGCAGGACGCCGCAGGCGGTGCAGTGCCGCACGGCCTCCAGCACCTGGCAGAAAAGCCAGCGCGCCATCTCCTCGCACAGGAAGCCCTGCTCCAGCAGGAAGTCCAGGAGATCCTGCGATGACTCCGGACGCTCCATGACCAGCAGGAAGCTGTCAGGCAGCTCAAACCAGTCGAGGAGCTGGATGATGTTGTGGCAGCCAGAGCCCACCTTCTCCATGAGCACAATCTCCATGGGAACGCGGGTGCCGTCGGGCTGTGGGGAGGAGACAGTGCCTCCAGCAGGCCTGATGCTGCCCTGGGGCTGCTGTGCTGCCCCGTGCCTGGGATGCCCCAGTGCCCCCTTGGGCAGCCTCCCTGGTGCTTGGGCTTCCTCCCGCCCAGGGGATGCTTGGGGGGTGCCCCCCTGCCCGGCCCCACCACCGGTGTTTGGCATCCCCGGGCCCGCCCTGCTCCGGCTCGCACGCTGAGCCCACGCCCGCTCCCCCCGCCCTGCGCCGCCTCCCGCCCTCGGGGCCCGGCCTTATCCCTGCCCGCCACGCCCCGCTCTGGCGCTCTGGCGCCGTGGCCCCGCTCACTCACTCACCAGCTCGTACCACTGCACCACGCTCTCCCGGGCCACGCGTTTGATGGCCACCTGCAAGCCCACGAGAGACGGGGCTGAGCTCAAGCCCTGCCCCGCCCCTGGCCCTCGTCCCGCGCCCCGCCGTCCCGGCCACTTACCGGGCTCCCGTCCGAGAGGCGGATGCCCGAGAAAACGGTGCCGAAGCCACCGCTGCCCAGCTGCGGGCCCAGCTGGTACAGCTCCTGCAGCTTCTTCTTTTGCCCTGCGACCGAGACCGAGCCATCAGCCTTGCGCCCAGGGCCCCCCCGGCCAAGTGCCCGCGAGTGAAGCGGGCCGAGCCACCGCGGGCCACCTTGCTCTGACCTGCTTCCTGCTGCGCGCCGGGCAGCGGCCACCGCCTTGCAGCCGTCGGGCTGGCGAGCGCCAGAGCTGGGGCAGGGGAGCGCGCAGAGGCGGCTGCAGGAGCCGGAGGGCAGCGGGGCAGGGCGGCACCGTCGCTGTCCCCGGCGTCGTGGGCTGGACTCTGCTCTTGAGGACTGCCGGGGCTACAGCCCGAGGACTCGCACAGGGGGGTGTCAGGAGCAGCTGCAAACCAGAGAGGGGTTTTTTGAAGCTGTGGCATCAGAAGCACTGGAAACAGCCAGGGACTCGGCTGCTCTCAAGGGCCCTGGCCTGGCCTGCGGATGCCCCTCAAGAGCCCCAAGGGAGCCTCAGAGAGCTCCTCAGATCTCACCTGCTACCAGCAAGGCCTTCCTGGTAGTCGGTGGCCGTCTCGGAGCAGCTTCCTGGAGATGGAGGAACCTCCTGGGTGTCTTGAGGCTCGTCTCCGCCACCAGGCAAGAGCTGTTGCCAGCTGGCGCAGCCGGCACAGCGTCCTGGGAGCTGTGGGCCGGCAACTGCTGGCTCCAGCTCACTCGCTGCTCCAGCACCTGCTCCTGACAAGGCTCCCCTGGATGGGGCTGGTCTCCCACTTGGACTTCTGGGCTTTCCCTGGCAACGTCAGTTGTCAGGGTTGTGCCCGTGTTGTTGAAGTCCATGAGTCCAAGGGAGCTGGGAGACCTGTGCACAGGCTCTGCACTTTCTGCAGGCTGACTGCAGGTCTCATGGAGCGTCTGCGGGCGATGGAGGCTGTCAGAGATAGCGGATGCTCCTGGCGGGATGGAGGATCTCTGACAGCCTGAGCTTCTTGCCTAGATGGCGGCTCTCTGATGGTGTGCCATCCTTGCAAGGCTTGAGGCTCTCCCAGGGATGGAGAATCTTGCTGGGAGCAGCCTCTTGAAGGGATGGAGGCTCCTGGAGGAGCTGGCCGAGCCACAGCAGGGCAGGTGGCCTCGCTTCAGCAGCTCCTCCAGTTCTTTCCACAAGGCCTGCCACATCCCAGAGTAGAGCGGCACCCATGTCCCATTGCGAGCCCAGAGCAGCAGCATCAGTTCCTGCAGCTCCTGGGCCACTGCCACGCAGGGGCCGCAGCTGCAGGGGCTGTCCAGGGGGCTCGCGGGAGCACGTGGCCGCTTGCGAGGGGTGGCCCGAGGCCTGGAGGACCTGGGAGCCGCAGGGGCTCCTCGCTTCCTCCGTGAGCCTCTGGGCTGCACCCCGGGGCGCTTGCGCCTCTTCGCTGTCCTTGTCTGCCGCCTCCGTGGTTGCCAGTGGCCAACGGCCCACCAGACAGCCACAGCGGCCAACAGCAGGACAAGCACAATCACTGGGACAACACCGTCACACATGGCTCCGGCACGTCCCATCGCGACTGCACTGGCAGCTGCAGGTGCTGGCCCGTGTTACATAGCGACTGCGCGGTGATGTCACAGTGCTGTGGGCCAGGACAGCCGGGTGACATCCCAGCCCCGCCTCTCGCCAGCGCTCAGCCCCTTTGTGCCGTCATAGCCCTGGGCCCACCTCAGGGATCAGCAGAACCAGCTCATGCCTAAGGATGCACATGGCCAGAAAAAGCCTGGCAGCAAGAACAGGAGCTCAGCCTGCTGCAGTGAATCATTCCCTGCAGCAAGTGGCACATCAGGAAGAGTGCTGCTGCCACCAGTGTCAAGCCCATGGCTCCCAGGACACTGCAGCGGTACCAACTGGCAACAGCCACTACTCTGTGCCTGCGAAGATCTTCCAGAGACAAAGGGAGTTGAAGTTCCTGTGTCTCTGGGGAGCTCTCCTGAACTGGCTGTCGAGGGCAGGAAGAGTTTTCTGTAACAGCTCACCGACTTCTGCGTTGCCTCTGTTCTAAACAAGTCAGGATTTCCCAAGGAGCGCTCATGGTGCTCTCACTGCTCTGGTTTTGACGGGCATAGGGTTCCTTTTTTCCCAGTTGCTGGCACACACTGGGTTCAGATGCACCATGGGAATGCTGTGGATCAAACAGGGGTGGTTTGCTTTCTGCTGAGCAGGGCTTGCCCTCTTCAGGGACTTTGCAGTGTCCCTTGGTACAGTGCACGTTTTCCACGGCGAAGGGAGGGAAGAGTGTTGAAGACAGAGGCAAAGAATGCATTAAACACCTGTGCTGTGTCCCTGGCCCTGTTTGTCAGGTGACCATCCACATCCTGGAAGGGGACAATGTTACTTCTACAATGTTTCTTTCCATGCATATATTTAAAACCACTCTTTTTATTGGGCCCCACATTTCTGGCCACCTTCCTCTCCAGCTGAGCTTTCAGTGCACCAAAGTTCTCCCTACAGTGGCGAGAAACATCTCTGGGGAAGGAATGAGAAGGAGGTGTCTTTACAAACTATCTGTGGGCCTGATGGTAGATAAAGCCAGATACTGATAGGTGAAAGAAGCAGCAAAGGGAGGAACCCTAAATTCCATAGGAATTCCACTAATTGACACAGACTGTTACTCACTCAAGACTCTGCTAATCCCTGGATTTAGAGAAAAAGAACAGAGACAGGAGCAAAAGAATGGGGGGGGGGGAGGGGGGTAGACATTAGAAAGGGGGTTTGTATTAAGCCATTTGGGAAGTCTGTACCTCTCAAGTAGCTCAGCCAGTGGGGAAAGAGAGAGGGAAATGCAGCTGGGAAATTAGGAGATAAAGGAAGCTGCGTCCTCTATCAACTTGAGAGATCCCGTGGGAAATGCCCATGACCTCTCCCTTTATTCGATCAAAGTAACAGGACTGCTCTGTCTCTTGTTTGGACGTACAGCTGTGGTGTTTGAGGACTAATTTTCCTGACATCCGTATTCTTCTTGTGACCTTGCTTCCACTGGGCACACAGCTTCCTTTTCCATCCTCTTTGCCAGAGAAGAAGCCTTCTGCCTCGCCTGCTTGGCTTTCGACATTTGGGAATCTCCTGCTGCTGTGCCCTTAGGAGGTGATGTTTCAAAATTGACCAGCACGGATGGACCCCAGCACCTGCAAAAACATTGTCCCTGGAGACCCTGCTTAGCAGTTCCCTGAGCAGTCTGAAGTCTGCTCTCCTCATGGCCCGAGCTGAGGTTTTGCTGGCCCTTTTCCTCTTGTCAGAGGTTTGAAACTCGATTGATTTGTGGTCGCTGTGGCCAAGACGGCCGCCAGTCCCCACCTGGCTCAGGGCACGTGGGACTCAGAGGGCGGCCTGGCTCCAGGGGGGCTGAGCTGGAGAGTCCTGGGCTGCGGGGGGCTTCCCGCTTTCCTGGGAGGAGACTCCCTGGGGAGGAAGAAGGGTCTGGCATGAGCCACAAGGCCCCTGGCCGAGGGACGGTAGCGGGGGACGTGTGCGTAGCGGATGCTGTCTGGGAGGAGCTGTGGCAAGGAGTGGGTGTGGGGCTGGGGGTGTCCCAGAGCTCAGTGAGGGTGTTCCCCCAGCCCAGCAGGCAGAAAGCCCCTGGCTCACAGCAGGAGCCAAGTTCCAGGTCACCAGGAACAGCCCCCGCCCTCACCAGTGCTCCCAGCCTCCCACAAAGGTTGGTTATGCCCATGGGTGCTGCCAAGGTTCCCCATGGGAACAGGGCTGGACACCCTAAAAAGGGGGGTCAACACCCCAGGGGCAAAGCCAGCGCAGGGGAGAATGAGTGGGATGAGTGTGAGAGGACCACCTCTACCCCTCCCATCCCGCACCAGGGAGCAGGGACTTTCCTGGGACAGCTCCAGGAGGATATTCAGGACCATCCTTGCCTGGGACAGGGGTGCCAAGGAGATCCAGGAGGGATCAGTGTCCAGCTCTGTGTCCTGGGACACCCTGCACCCTGTTCCCCATAGCCCTGATTTTCAGGAAGGAGCCACAGGAGCCTCCTGACCATTGCTGGATTTTTCTTTCAGGAATTCGCTGTGGAGCTCGTTTGTCTTTTTTTGCCTCTTTCGGAGCTCCTGTAAAAACGGCCTTGGAAGGGGCGGGGCGGGGCGGGGCGGGGCAGGGCGGAGAAGAGCCAGCTGGGGAAGTCTTGAGGGCTTCTGTGGCTCTGGCAGCCTGCTTTCCTCCTCTCCCTTTGGTGGAGGTGTGGGCTGGCAACGGAGCATCTTCCCCGGGTGGCCGCGGTGCCCCGGATCCCTGCCCTGAGCGGAGGGACAACACTGGGCGTCTCTGGCCTGCCGCACGCAGCCAGGCTGCCGCACAGAGCTCCTCGAAAGCCCTGCCCTTGGCCGCAGGGGGCCGAATTAGTGAGGCATTAAGGAGGGAGGAAGGAAGGGCGCTAATTAGGGAGGGGAGGGCGGGGAGCCGTTCCCAGCCGAGGGGGCGTGGCCAGGACGATGGGCGTGGGCAGGGCCTCAGCGGCGGCGAGGGGCCGTGGTCTGAGCGGGGCCGGGGCCAGCGCTGAGGGGAGCAAAGGGCGGGAAAAGGCTCGGTGCTGCTGAGGGGAAGCGTCGGGAAGGAGGGGACGGAGGGGATATCGTTGGGAAAAAGGGAGACACAAGAGCTCCTGGGGGCCTGAAACCACTAACAGTGGTGGAGGGGAGCCCAACACACTCCTCCTATGTATCCCTATGCTTTACAGAGGGGAAGGCGTGGCTAAAATCCAGGAGAAACAGTGCTGTGGATCCAAGGAATCAGAAGCAGGATCTGTGTGGAGGGCGTCCCTCACGGGAGGCACATGAATCGACCTGAGCGAGGCTGGGGCAGGAGGGTCACGGCCAGCAGAGAAGGGGGACCCTCTGTCCATGCCAAGGCCCAGGGCAGCCCTATCCCGGGAAGCGCGCAGGGAGCGGATCCTTGAGCTGCTGCACGTTGGCGCTGCCCTCGCTCAGCCGGCAGCCCCCTCATTGCCCAGGGGGAGCTGGTGGCAGTGGGGAGTGGGAGAGGGAAACATCTGTCCTACACCTCCATGGCTGCGGCACTGCCAAAGGTGAAGAACGTCAGAGAACTGCCAAACAAGATCCTCCAGCAGGAAAGGCAGACGTTCCCAGCTCCAGGGAATTCCCTGATGTCAGCAGTGGAGGAGCAGGATGAGGAAGATCTCCACGCTTGCGATACTTCTGGCAAGAGCCTCCGTCCCTGCCAGAGCCTCGGTGAGAGCTGCCGGAGCGCAGACGGAGGAAGGCCTTTGGACAGGTGCAAGGTATGAATGATGCACGGTCCCCAGTCGTGGTGTGAGCAGAAACATTTCTTCCAAGCACCTCTGGCTTTTAGAAGAGTTTCACTCTCAGGTTCGAATAGCGTGAGCCTGGAAAGCCAATAGTCGAAATGCTCCGATGTCTGCTACCCAATACTAGACATGAACTCGTGTCTCTCGTAGCAACATCAGGCTTTTTCCCTAAGCCAAGTGCTGGAAGGAGAATTTCTTCTGCAAAACTACTGTGCTTCTGCTGCTTGTTCCATTTTAGAAAGTTTCCTTCGTCGCCCCTGCCTTGATTGAACAGTCCTTTCTCTTCTAACTAGAAGCTCCAGGTTCTCTTCTTACAAGTTGTCTTTGTTTTCTTTGCCCACAGACAGGAGTCCCTGCTTCCCCAGAGCCACGTCGATCTGCAGAGCCTGCTTGTGGCTGAGGATGCAGATGGCCAGGAAAGGCCGGGAAGTAAAAATTGGTAACATTTCTAGTTCCTAGGAAAGAAATATTTCATGAGATCTGGAAAACAAGCATCCCAGCATCTGTGGCATTCCCAGCTGATCAGTCCCGCTGTAGCAAGATTGAGGATGCATCTCCCAGTTCTCCAAGAGCTGAGTAGGTATTAGTAGGGCATTGGACTGCAGCTGGGAACAGCAAAAGTGGCTGGCACAGCAAGTTCAATGTATGGCTGTCCAAGGTCTGTCTTTTGCAAGTTTCCAAGCTTTGCATCATGTTCTTGGGATTCCATTATCACTTTCAACCGAATACTCTACCAGTTAGAGCCATGATTGCCATCAAAAAGGTGAAGTCTGTAATAATAATCTGGTTTTTGGAGGGGAGATTTTCTCTCATCTCTTGCTCTGATCAGCTAGTGTAGTTTTAGAGGAGTTTGTGGTAAAGTCTGTTCTGTGCTGATTTTTTAATGGCTGTTTGACCACCAGACATGTCTGTGCCCTGAAGACATTTTCAGTTTTCATCCAGTTAGTCTAGAAGGTCCACTGAAAAAGTTATTTGATGTAACTCATCTCTCTGAAACCTGGGCAAACAAAATGCTCTGTTTTGGATTACAGGGAGGTGGACTGGTTTTCCTTGGCAAGCATCCTTTTCCTGCTCGTGTTTGCACCGCCGATCGTGTATTACTTCATCATGTCCTGTGACCAGTACCAGTGCTCTCTGACTGACCCACTGCTGGACTTGCTGACAGGGAATAAACATCTGTCTGACATCTGGAACAGGACTCCCACACTGACCTATAGGGCTGCTGGCATCTATTCCCTTTGGGTCACTTTCCAGGTACATTCTTGAGTTATGATCTGGATGCCGGGTCTGGTTTCTCACACGGCTGTTGGATGAATCCTTTTGCACAAAGGATAGTGGAATGTTGAACTGGCATTTACTCTTTGGTGTTTCCCACTTTCCAGGGCTTTTTGGAATCCAAAGGAAGCTTATGTACTTGGAAAAGAAGCATGTAGGGAATATACGCAAATATTCCTTGTGTGGCATATGCCTTAATGAGGTTTTGAAGAAAAAGCAACTTTATAGCAGTATCCGTTGGTTTTAAATTCATACACAAGAAATAGATAAAAATAAAACGACGAGGACCTGAATCTAGTTACCAACTGTCCTGCCTCCCCACCAAAAAAGGATGGCAGCCTTACATGAAGTACATCTTTGAGCTGTCTCAAAGCTTAGATGTATTACTAGTCTAAAATCCCAACAGCTAAATATTGCCATATTTGCTTACCCAATACTTAATAGAAACTTAATAGAAACATTCTATTTGGTATGTGTATGTAAGGAATAGTGTTTTGAGGGATTTTGTCTCGTCTGTATTTACTGTGAATACATCCTCTCTCTTCTAGGTGGTTTTGTACATGTCCATCCCTGACTTCTGCCATAAAGTTCTCCCTGGATATGTGGGAGGTGTACAAGAAGGTGCTGTCACCCCTGCTGGTAAGGTATTCCTTGGAATACACGGACACCGTGCAATCTTCTGAAATGATAGTATTTCTGTACCTAGAGTGTTTAATAGCCCATGTGTAGCCAGAGGAAACGTGGGCAGAAGTGCTCTCACCTTCCTCCCGTGTTCAGTTCAAACAAAAATAGAAAGCAATCAATGTCATCTTTTAGAAGAAGTGATAGCATTTCTATCTCTTAGAATTAGTATAACTGTTGATCTGGTAGGCACCATACCAGCAGTGAAAAAGTACTGGTTGATGACTTTGGCACTTGAAATTGTCAGTTGACTGTAGCTGTCCAGGACTATTGCTGGTATTCGACAAGATAGTTTTACCTGCTCAAGCTCCATGAAGCCAAGGGACTTGAACAAAATGTGGGATGTGAACTGTTAGGAGAAGTGGTTTGTTACTCTGGTCAGTTTTGGGGGAAAGCCTAAATTCAGTTTTGTGAGGAGAAAAACTCAGCCTAACAAAGCCTAATGGGTACAGCAGAGTTTAATGGAACACTCAGAAAAGTGCTTTAAGGTATTGAATTGGGAGGACGAGGAGAGAGAAGTTGTTTCATGAGCGCTTGATTGAGCTTCTGTGTATTCTGTGCATAGCCATGTGAATTAAAAGCTGCAGTAATGCGGGGTCAGTAACACTCGATTTTTTTTCTTCATCTTTTAGGTGTCGTGAATAAATATGAAAATCAATGGACTTCAGGCCTGGATCATGACCCATGTGCTTTGGTTTGCAAATGCTTCTTGCTTCCACTTCTTCTCACCTACCATCATTTTTGACAAGTGGATTCCTCTCCTGTGGTGTGCCAATAGCTTGGGATATGCAGTGTCCACGTTTGCAATGATTAAAGGCTACTTTTTCCCTCCCAATGCCAAAGAGTGGTATGTGAATTTTAGTAATGAGAGAAGACGAGGTAATCAGAGATTAAAACTGTTAAATAAAAACCGGGTCTATCAATTGAATGACAGAATATATTTCACTGGCAGAGAGAGCTGAGCCAGTGTATGACAGTGGTTCTTTGCTTCACTAGCACCATCCCCCGTGTTTCATGCTGCACACCATGGGACTGGCAGCCTCAGTGTCACAGATACACCCATCCTAGAAATAGTGAGACTGTTCAGAAGTGTTAGCAAGAGTAAACTCGGGCACTTCTGAAACTCTACAACTTATGTCTATTAATGTAATACTTCAGCTGGGTCAGCTTCTGTTACCTTGCACAGCGTTACATGCTTTGATGATTTTTATTATCACTACATCAAATTAATCTGAATTGTGTAGTCAGAGCAGTAATTACCTGTATTTGTGTAGAACTCTGTACATTTCCAATTTTTTTATGTTTTACAGCAAATTCACTGGAAACTTCTTTTACGACTACATGATGGGGATTGAATTTAACCCTCGAATAGGGAAGTGGTTTGATTTCAAGCTCTTTCTTCAGTGGGCGCCCTGGGATTGTGGCCTGGACTCTGATCAACCTTTCCTTTGCTGCCAAACAAGAGGAGCTGTATGGCGAAGCGACAAACTCCATGATCCTTGTCAATGTCCTTCAGGTAAATTCCAAGGAGGAAATTAGGAAACCAGCTAGGAAGTAAACTAATATTAAAGTAGGAAAAGAAGTCCTTCTATGGAAATGAAAATGAAGTGTTTTTTCCTGGCCTGAAACAAGCTCATTCAGTGATGGTGTGCTGGGACTTCTTTGGATTTATTGCCTGATCTGTGGAAATGGAAGCCTGCTCAATAGGAGCTCTATCGGCCCTCTTTGTAACGCTGTGACTCTAAGCTGAAGAGAGATTGGGCTGATCAACTGTGAGTTCACTTCCCAAGCGTTCGTCCTTGAGTTGTACACTTGCCTTAGTCATCCTACTGTTGCTTTATCTGTGTAGATAGATAGATAGGTAGGTAGATATTGTGTATCCACATAGCTTGTATTTATGTGATAGTTCTTCCTAACTGTGTTCAGAAACGTCTGGTTTTGAAGTGCTAACATAAAAACACCAATGAGTTGTGAGATCACATCACAAGGCAGCACAGACATTAGGCTGATGCTGTTAAACAGGGTAACTGGTGACAGTGCTCTGTTATTACTGTGAAATTATTCTGTTGCAGGGTATTTTTGTTCTGGACTTCTTTTGGAATGAAGCCTGGTACTTGAAAACCATTGCTATCTGCCATGATCATTTGGGATGGTATTTGGGCTGGGGAGACTGTGTTTGGTTGCCTTCCCTCTCTACTTTGCAGGTAAAAATGTGGACACTGTGGATTTGGGCTAAGAGGAAGGAAACTTTGCAGAAACATTCTTCTCAGCAGGTTAATGTGCACCTTAAATGTTTCTAGGCGGTTTGACTGTTGAGAAATCCTTGCAACATTCTTTGTAACAATTCCTGGGTAGGAAGGCTTCCTGTCCGTGCCCAGATTGGACATCTTTTCCTCTCCTGCCCTTCTTTTGTGCCTCTTTCTGTCACTGTCTGTTGTGTCTGTATACTTTTCTGAATCCTTTTGGTTTCCTTTTTTTCTAAATCCTTTCCGTTTCCTTTTTTTTTTACTCCTGCTTGTTGAGGGTCTTTTGGTTAGCGGTGGTTTGTTTGTGTTTTGTTCCTTGCTTTTTCCTTCTGTCCGGTTTGCATCCTTGCAACTTCTCTCTTCTTGTTTCAGGAAGAAGTGCAATTTTGGAGAGAGAAAGAGAGAAGGAAACTGTTGGATGCAGAGTTTTTTGAAAGTTTTCTGCAGTTTTACTGTTGCAGTAGATTTTTCTACTCTTTCTTCTGGTCTGTTGTGGGCCACTGTAGTCGAGGAATTGGTCTGGCATGCTGAGCCTCTGTTGGAAGTAAATGTCTGATTGTTTTTGTGCTCCCCAGGGTCTGTATTTGGTTTACCAGCCTGTCCAGCTGTGCACAGCCCATGCCGTAGGGGTCTTGATGCTGGGCTTGCTGGGCTATTCCATCTTCAGAATGACCAACCACCAGAAGGACCTCTTCCGTCGTACCAATGGCAAGTGCAGGATCTGGGGGAAGAAGCCGGAGTCCATCGAGTGCTCCTACGTGTCCGTGGATGGGCCCAAGCACTACAGCAAGCTGATGACCTCTGGCTTTTGGGGCTGGGCACGTCATTTCAACTGCACGGGAGACCTGATGGGCTCGCTGGCCTATTGCCTGGCTTGTGGCTTTGAGCACATCCTGCCTTACTTCTACATCGTTTACATGACCACTCTGCTCACCCAGCGCTGCATTCGGGACGAGCACGGTTGTTGCAGCAAAGATGGGAAGGACTGGAAGCACTACACTGCTGCAGTGCCCTACCGGCTCTACCCGGCAGATTTTAAGGCTAATGCAGGATCCAGGGGAAAGAAAAAAGAAGAAACATGCAGGCATGCCATGTTTAAAGTGTTTAAACTGAAGTGGGGCACTGAAATGTCCCATTTTTTTAGAGGATTCTTTTAATTGGAATTGAATCATGCCGCAACCGGGCCAGGAGACACTTCAGAGACAGAGTCAGAGAAGCGGGTATTTGCTTTATTCGGCGCGCCAGGTGTGTGGGGATCGCTCCTCCAAACACACACCTGGTGCTCTCTACAACACAAGTATTATGGGTTAAATTAGGAATATTCATCACATTCCTTGGGACAGGTGTGGTTATACAAATTATTTCTCGGAAGTCATTAGCATATGGGCCACGCATGCGCTGTGTGTCCTGGTGGCCGCGCTGAGGAAGGCCTCTCCTCTTCCTCGGGGGTCTTTTCTGATGAAGGCCAGTAGTCTTCCTCTCAGTGAACTTTTTCACCTTTCTCCCTGGGCATGCGTAGTCCTTTGAGGAATGTTTCAGCGGTCTCTGAGATGATCCTTGTGCCCTCTATCTTGACAAGAGTAGGGCAAATTTGGTTTCTTAGGTTTTGTAATTACAGTCTGCTGTCTGAACTAACGTTTGCTGTCTCCCAATAGTTAACTCGTGCTTCCATGAGTTAGCTATTGACTGCCCCTTCCTCATTTCTGAAGAAGTATGTTTTTTTCCCAAAGCCTGTAGTGGTAGGTCAGGGCAGTAGACAGAAGGTGGCACAGGTTTGCAGCTGGCACCTGCCCACAGGGCCAGGGAAGGCACCTGGGTGCTTTCCTGTGGCTAGACTGGTTACTGCACTTTCCATCTCTACCAGTTGTTTTGAGGGTAGAGAAAGGTATTTTGAGGGCTGCAATGGGCCCAGCACCATGGGAGCAACTCCAGCATCTCAACATTTCCTGTGGGCTCCATGCCCATGGCTTACGAGGCTGCAGACCCAGCTGGTCAAAGGCGCAGCCCTGCCTCCCATTTCAGGGGAAGAAAGAGGAAGAGTTTTGTCAGGGCTCAACCTGAAATGACCTTTTGCCATTTCTGATTCTTCTCCCAGCATTGGAGAGGAGCAGCATCTCTGTCCCTGCCACCTGCTGGCCCTTGGAATGCACACATGAGCCCACGTATCACTTCAGGTGAAGCCAAGTGGCCGCCTCAGTTTGAAAGGGCGGCTGTTGTTTCACTGTTGCATTTCTTGGCTTGTTACAGCCCCTCCTGCCTGGACTACAGCCTGTGCTTGAAGACACAAAAGTGCCATGATGCCTGGAGGAAAGGCATCAAAAGCTTGACAAAGGCTGAAGGGAACACTCTGATCACCCCTTTTCCCAAGAGGGTTCTTTAGCTGAAGTTGCTAACCAGGAGCAGACTTGACACCCCGGCATGGGTTTGTGGTTCTTTTATTTCTCCTTTTATTACTCCTGCGTGGGACTCGGCAACCGGGTGCTGCAGAGGCTCCGGCAAGGCATCAAAGACGCCCGCCCCGCAGCCAAGGGTGGCGCAAGATCTCCTCCAGCGCTGGCCTGTCCGCGGGGTGCTTGGACAAACACCAGCGGATCAGATGTTGGCACTCTGGGGAGAGAAGCCAGAAAGCGCCGGTCACTTGCAGAAGGCTCCTGCCCAGCTGCTCCCGGCGCCCGCAGGGCCCGGGCCGTGCTGCGTGTGCTCAGAGCTGTGCCGGCCTCCCGGCTGACTCTGCCCTTTGCGGGACAGCGGCACGGCAGGACACGCGCCACCTCCTGCAGCCAAGCGGGCCACACCGACCCCACCGTGGTCACGGGCCGCCGCCTGCGGCCAGCCCTTGAGGGCAGATCGACCTCCCGCGGAGCTGCGTGAGGGCCACGCTGGGCTGCGCGGTGCCATCTGCCAAAGCCTGCCTTCTTGAGGCCGGACACCAACCTGGAGAGACCTGCTGCCAGAAGAAGAGCTGCCCCGACACGATGCCACGGTCGTCCTGGAAGGGCTCGTTCCCGCAGACCATGACGTACAGCAGCACGCCCAGGGACCAGATGGTCGCCGAATGGCCGTGGTAGCAGCCAAGGCAGATCCACTCGGGTGGGCTGTACAGGTGTGTTCCTAGGGGACACAGGCGGCGCTGTCCAGGCGCAGGCTGCTGCCTTCCAGAGCCTGGTGCCAGCCTCCTGGCAGAAGCAGGGGCTGCACCAGTGGCCACAACTTCCCCCCCGGGGCCAGCCGCCGTCCCCCAGCCAATTGGCCAAAGCCAGGAAACCGTTCTGCAAGGCAGACAAGGCCAGCGGAGCAGCCCAAGCCCTTGCGGGCCTGCCAAGCCGAGCGGCCGGGGCCTGGCTTTGGCAGCCCCCCTCTGTGGGCAGGGCCGGCAGCCGGCTCCTGGGGCACAGCATCTGGCCCGTGCCAAAGGGCAGCCGGCAGCCGGCTGAATGCCGCAGCCCGCAGCCCAGGAGGGAACGGGGCCGTGCAGTGCCTGGCACTGGGAGCGGGGCCCGGCCTGTGGGCTCACCGGCAAATTGCGTGAAGGCCTGCTCCTGGAGGAAGGTGCCGCAACCGAAGTCGATGAGCTTCAGGTCGCCACTCTCCGGGTCCACGAGGAGGTTCTCCGGCTTGATGTCCCGGTGCAGGACGCCGCAGGCGGTGCAGTGCCGCACGGCCTCCAGCACCTGGCAGAAAAGCCAGCGCGCCATCTCCTCGCACAGGAAGCCCTGCTCCAGCAGGAAGTCCAGGAGATCCTGCGATGACTCCGGACGCTCCATGACCAGCAGGAAGCTGTCAGGCAGCTCAAACCAGTCGAGGAGCTGGATGATGTTGTGGCAGCCAGAGCCCACCTTCTCCATGAGCACAATCTCCATGGGAACGCGGGTGCCGTCGGGCTGTGGGGAGGAGACAGTGCCTCCAGCAGGCCTGATGCTGCCCTGGGGCTGCTGTGCTGCCCCGTGCCTGGGATGCCCCAGTGCCCCCTTGGGCAGCCTCCCTGGTGCTTGGGCTTCCTCCCGCCCAGGGGATGCTTGGGGGGTGCCCCCCTGCCCGGCCCCACCACCGGTGTTTGGCATCCCCGGGCCCGCCCTGCTCCGGCTCGCACGCTGAGCCCACGCCCGCTCCCCCCGCCCTGCGCCGCCTCCCGCCCTCGGGGCCCGGCCTTATCCCTGCCCGCCACGCCCCGCTCTGGCGCTCTGGCGCCGTGGCCCCGCTCACTCACTCACCAGCTCGTACCACTGCACCACGCTCTCCCGGGCCACGCGTTTGATGGCCACCTGCAAGCCCACGAGAGACGGGGCTGAGCTCAAGCCCTGCCCCGCCCCTGGCCCTCGTCCCGCGCCCCGCCGTCCCGGCCACTTACCGGGCTCCCGTCCGAGAGGCGGATGCCCGAGAAAACGGTGCCGAAGCCACCGCTGCCCAGCTGCGGGCCCAGCTGGTACAGCTCCTGCAGCTTCTTCTTTTGCCCTGCGACCGAGACCGAGCCATCAGCCTTGCGCCCAGGGCCCCCCCGGCCAAGTGCCCGCGAGTGAAGCGGGCCGAGCCACCGCGGGCCACCTTGCTCTGACCTGCTTCCTGCTGCGCGCCGGGCAGCGGCCACCGCCTTGCAGCCGTCGGGCTGGCGAGCGCCAGAGCTGGGGCAGGGGAGCGCGCAGAGGCGGCTGCAGGAGCCGGAGGGCAGCGGGGCAGGGCGGCACCGTCGCTGTCCCCGGCGTCGTGGGCTGGACTCTGCTCTTGAGGACTGCCGGGGCTACAGCCCGAGGACTCGCACAGGGGGGTGTCAGGAGCAGCTGCAAACCAGAGAGGGGTTTTTTGAAGCTGTGGCATCAGAAGCACTGGAAACAGCCAGGGACTCGGCTGCTCTCAAGGGCCCTGGCCTGGCCTGGGGATGCCCCTCAAGAGCCCCAAGGGAGCCTCAGAGAGCTCCTCAGATCTCACCTGCTACCAGCAAGGCCTTCCTGGTAGTCGGTGGCCGTCTCGGAGCAGCTTCCTGGAGATGGAGGAACCTCCTGGGTGTCTTGAGGCTCGTCTCCGCCACCAGGCAAGAGCTGTTGCCAGCTGGCGCAGCCGGCACAGCGTCCTGGGAGCTGTGGGCCGGCAACTGCTGGCTCCAGCTCACTCGCTGCTCCAGCACCTGCTCCTGACAAGGCTCCCCTGGATGGGGCTGGTCTCCCACTTGGACTTCTGGGCTTTCCCTGGCAACGTCAGTTGTCAGGGTTGTGCCCGTGTTGTTGAAGTCCATGAGTCCAAGGGAGCTGGGAGACCTGTGCACAGGCTCTGCACTTTCTGCAGGCTGACTGCAGGTCTCACGGAGCGTCTGCGGGCGATGGAGGCTGTCAGAGATAGCGGACGCTCCTGGCGGGATGGAGGATCTCTGACAGCCTGAGCTTCTTGCCTGGATGGCGGCTCTCTGATGGTGTGCCATCCTTGCAAGGCTTGAGGCTCTCCCAGGGATGGAGAATCTTGCTGGGAGCAGCCTCTTGAAGGGATGGAGGCTCCTGGAGGAGCTGGCCGAGCCACAGCAGGGCAGGTGGCCTTGCTTCAGCAGCTCCTCCAGTTCTTTCCACAAGGCCTGCCACATCCCAGAGTAGAGCGGCACCCATGTCCCATTGCGAGCCCAGAGCAGCAGCATCAGTTCCTGCAGCTCCTGGGCCACTGCCACGCAGGGGCCGCAGCTGCAGGGGCTGTCCAGGGGGCTCGCGGGAGCACGTGGCCGCTTGCGAGGGGTGGCCCGAGGCCTGGAGGACCTGGGAGCCGCAGGGGCTCCTCGCTTCCTCCGTGAGCCTCTGGGCTGCACCCCGGGGCGCTTGCGCCTCTTCGCTGTCCTTGTCTGCCGCCTCCGTGGTTGCCAGTGGCCAACGGCCCACCAGACAGCCACAGCGGCCAACAGCAGGACAAGCACAATCACTGGGACAACACCGTCACACATGGCTCCGGCACGTCCCATCGCGACTGCACTGGCAGCTGCAGGTGCTGGCCCGTGTTACATAGCGACTGCGCGGTGATGTCACAGTGCTGTGGGCCAGGACAGCCGGGTGACATCCCAGCCCCGCCTCTCACCAGCGCTCAGCCCCTTTGTGCCGTCATAGCCCTGGGCCCACCTCAGGGATCAGCAGAACCAGCTCATGCCTAAGGATGCACATGGCCAGAAAAAGCCTGGCAGCAAGAACAGGAGCTCAGCCTGCTGCAGTGAATCATTCCCTGCAGCAAGTGGCACATCAGGAAGAGTGCTGCTGCCACCAGTGTCAAGCCCATGGCTCCCAGGACACTGCAGCGGTACCAACTGGCAACAGCCACTACTCTGTGCCTGCGAAGATCTTCCAGAGACAAAGGGAGTTGAAGTTCCTGTGTCTCTGGGGAGCTCTCCTGAACTGGCTGTCGAGGGCAGGAAGAGTTTTCTGTAACAGCTCACCGACTTCTGCGTTGCCTCTGTTCTAAACAAGTCAGGATTTCCCAAGGAGCGCTCATGGTGCTCTCACTGCTCTGGTTTTGACGGGCATAGGGTTCCTTTTTTCCCAGTTGCTGGCACACACTGGGTTCAGATGCACCATGGGAATGCTGTGGATCAAACAGGGGTGGTTTGCTTTCTGCTGAGCAGGGCTTGCCCTCTTCAGGGACTTTGCAGTGTCCCTTGGTACAGTGCACGTTTTCCACGGCGAAGGGAGGGAAGAGTGTTGAAGACAGAGGCAAAGAATGCATTAAACACCTGTTCTGTGTCCCTGGCCCTGTTTGTCAGGTGACCATCCACATCCTGGAAGGGGACAATGTTACTTCTACAATGTTTCTTTCCATGCATATATTTAAAACCACTCTTTTTATTGGGCCCCACATTTCTGGCCACCTTCCTCTCCAGCTGAGCTTTCAGTGCACCAAAGTTCTCCCTACAGTGGCGAGAAACATCTCTGGGGAAGGAATGAGAAGGAGGTGTCTTTACAAACTATCTGTGGGCCTGATGGTAGATAAAGCCAGATACTGATAGGTGAAAGAAGCAGCAAAGGGAGGAACCCTAAATTCCATAGGAATTCCACTAATTGACACAGACTGTTACTCACTCAAGACTCTGCTAATCCCTGGATTTAGAGAAAAAGAACAGAGACAGGAGCAAAAGAATGGGGGGGGGGGGGGGGGGGGGTAGACATTAGAAAGGGGGTTTGTATTAAGCCATTTGGGAAGTCTGTACCTCTCAAGTAGCTCAGCCAGTGGGGAAAGAGAGAGGGAAATGCAGCTGGGAAATTAGGAGATAAAGGAAGCTGCGTCCTCTATCAACTTGAGAGATCCCGTGGGAAATGCCCATGACCTCTCCCTTTATTCGATCAAAGTAACAGGACTGCTCTGTCTCTTGTTTGGACGTACAGCTGTGGTGTTTGAGGACTAATTTTCCTGACATCCGTATTCTTCTTGTGACCTTGCTTCCACTGGGCACACAGCTTCCTTTTCCATCCTCTTTGCCAGAGAAGAAGCCTTCTGCCTCGCCTGCTTGGCTTTCGACATTTGGGAATCTCCTGCTGCTGTGCCCTTAGGAGGTGATGTTTCAAAATTGACCAGCACGGATGGACCCCAGCACCTGCAAAAACATTGTCCCTGGAGACCCTGCTTAGCAGTTCCCTGAGCAGTCTGAAGTCTGCTCTCCTCATGGCCCGAGCTGAGGTTTTGCTGGCCCTTTTCCTCTTGTCAGAGGTTTGAAACTCGATTGATTTGTGGTCGCTGTGGCCAAGACGGCCGCCAGTCCCCACCTGGCTCAGGGCACGTGGGACTCAGAGGGCGGCCTGGCTCCAGGGGGGCTGAGCTGGAGAGTCCTGGGCTGCGGGGGGCTTCCCGCTTTCCTGGGAGGAGACTCCCTGGGGAGGAAGAAGGGTCTGGCATGAGCCACAAGGCCCCTGGCCGAGGGACGGTAGCGGGGGACGTGTGCGTAGCGGATGCTGTCTGGGAGGAGCTGTGGCAAGGAGTGGGTGTGGGGCTGGGGGTGTCCCAGAGCTCAGTGAGGGTGTTCCCCCAGCCCAGCAGGCAGAAAGCCCCTGGCTCACAGCAGGAGCCAAGTTCCAGGTCACCAGGAACAGCCCCCGCCCTCACCAGTGCTCCCAGCCTCCCACAAAGGTTGGTTATGCCCATGGGTGCTGCCAAGGTTCCCCATGGGAACAGGGCTGGACACCCTAAAAAGGGGGGTCAACACCCCAGGGGCAAAGCCAGCGCAGGGGAGAATGAGTGGGATGAGTGTGAGAGGACCACCTCTACCCCTCCCATCCCGCACCAGGGAGCAGGGACTTTCCTGGGACAGCTCCAGGAGGATATTCAGGACCATCCTTGCCTGGGACAGGGGTGCCAAGGAGATCCAGGAGGGATCAGTGTCCAGCTCTGTGTCCTGGGACACCCTGCACCCTGTTCCCCATAGCCCTGATTTTCAGGAAGGAGCCACAGGAGCCTCCTGGCCATTGCTGGATTTTTCTTTCAGGAATTCGCTGTGGAGCTCGTTTGTCTTTTTTTGCCTCTTTCGGAGCTCCTGTAAAAACGGCCTTGGAAGGGGCGGGGCGGGGCGGGGCGGGGCAGGGCGGAGAAGAGCCAGCTGGGGAAGTCTTGAGGGCTTCTGTGGCTCTGGCAGCCTGCTTTCCTCCTCTCCCTTTGGTGGAGGTGTGGGCTGGCAACGGAGCATCTTCCCCGGGTGGCCGCGGTGCCCCGGATCCCTGCCCTGAGCGGAGGGACAACACTGGGCGTCTCTGGCCTGCCGCACGCAGCCAGGCTGCCGCACAGAGCTCCTCCAAAGCCCTGCCCTTGGCCGCAGGGGGCCGAATTAGTGAGGCATTAAGGAGGGAGGAAGGAAGGGCGCTAATTAGGGAGGGGAGGGCGGGGAGCCGTTCCCAGCCGAGGGGGCGTGGCCAGGACGATGGGCGTGGGCAGGGCCTCAGCGGCGGCGAGGGGCCGTGGTCTGAGCGGGGCCGGGGCCAGCGCTGAGGGGAGCAAAGGGCGGGAAAAGGCTCGGTGCTGCTGAGGGGAAGCGTCGGGAAGGAGGGGACGGAGGGGATATCGTTGGGAAAAAGGGAGACACAAGAGCTCCTGGGGGCCTGAAACCACTAACAGTGGTGGAGGGGAGCCCAACACACTCCTCCTATGTATCCCTATGCTTTACAGAGGGGAAGGCGTGGCTAAAATCCAGGAGAAACAGTGCTGTGGATCCAAGGAATCAGAAGCAGGATCTGTGTGGAGGGCGTCCCTCACGGGAGGCACATGAATCGACCTGAGCGAGGCTGGGGCAGGAGGGTCACGGCCAGCAGAGAAGGGGGACCCTCTGTCCATGCCAAGGCCCAGGGCAGCCCTATCCCGGGAAGCGCGCAGGGAGCGGATCCTTGAGCTGCTGCACGTTGGCGCTGCCCTCGCTCAGCCGGCAGCCCCCTCATTGCCCAGGGGGAGCTGGTGGCAGTGGGGAGTGGGAGAGGGAAACATCTGTCCTACACCTCCATGGCTGCGGCACTGCCAAAGGTGAAGAACGTCAGAGAACTGCCAAACAAGATCCTCCAGCAGGAAAGGCAGACGTTCCCAGCTCCAGGGAATTCCCTGATGTCAGCAGTGGAGGAGCAGGATGAGGAAGATCTCCACGCTTGCGATACTTCTGGCAAGAGCCTCCGTCCCTGCCAGAGCCTCGGTGAGAGCTGCCGGAGCGCAGACGGAGGAAGGCCTTTGGACAGGTGCAAGGTATGAATGATGCACGGTCCCCAGTCGTGGTGTGAGCAGAAACATTTCTTCCAAGCACCTCTGGCTTTTAGAAGAGTTTCACTCTCAGGTTCGAATAGCGTGAGCCTGGAAAGCCAATAGTCGAAATGCTCCGATGTCTGCTACCCAATACTAGACATGAACTCGTGTCTCTCGTAGCAACATCAGGCTTTTTCCCTAAGCCAAGTGCTGGAAGGAGAATTTCTTCTGCAAAACTACTGTGCTTCTGCTGCTTGTTCCATTTTAGAAAGTTTCCTTCGTCGCCCCTGCCTTGATTGAACAGTCCTTTCTCTTCTAACTAGAAGCTCCAGGTTCTCTTCTTACAAGTTGTCTTTGTTTTCTTTGCCCACAGACAGGAGTCCCTGCTTCCCCAGAGCCACGTCGATCTGCAGAGCCTGCTTGTGGCTGAGGATGCAGATGGCCAGGAAAGGCCGGGAAGTAAAAATTGGTAACATTTCTAGTTCCTAGGAAAGAAATATTTCATGAGATCTGGAAAACAAGCATCCCAGCATCTGTGGCATTCCCAGCTGATCAGTCCCGCTGTAGCAAGATTGAGGATGCATCTCCCAGTTCTCCAAGAGCTGAGTAGGTATTAGTAGGGCATTGGACTGCAGCTGGGAACAGCAAAAGTGGCTGGCACAGCAAGTTCAATGTATGGCTGTCCAAGGTCTGTCTTTTGCAAGTTTCCAAGCTTTGCATCATGTTCTTGGGATTCCATTATCACTTTCAACCGAATACTCTACCAGTTAGAGCCATGATTGCCATCAAAAAGGTGAAGTCTGTAATAATAATCTGGTTTTTGGAGGGGAGATTTTCTCTCATCTCTTGCTCTGATCAGCTAGTGTAGTTTTAGAGGAGTTTGTGGTAAAGTCTGTTCTGTGCTGATTTTTTAATGGCTGTTTGACCACCAGACATGTCTGTGCCCTGAAGACATTTTCAGTTTTCATCCAGTTAGTCTAGAAGGTCCACTGAAAAAGTTATTTGATGTAACTCATCTCTCTGAAACCTGGGCAAACAAAATGCTCTGTTTTGGATTACAGGGAGGTGGACTGGTTTTCCTTGGCAAGCATCCTTTTCCTGCTCGTGTTTGCACCACCGATCGTGTATTACTTCATCATGTCCTGTGACCAGTACCAGTGCTCTCTGACTGACCCACTGCTGGACTTGCTGACAGGGAATAAACATCTGTCTGACATCTGGAACAGGACTCCCACACTGACCTATAGGGCTGCTGGCATCTATTCCCTTTGGGTCACTTTCCAGGTACATTCTTGAGTTATGATCTGGATGCCGGGTCTGGTTTCTCACACGGCTGTTGGATGAATCCTTTTGCACAAAGGATAGTGGAATGTTGAACTGGCATTTACTCTTTGGTGTTTCCCACTTTCCAGGGCTTTTTGGAATCCAAAGGAAGCTTATGTACTTGGAAAAGAAGCATGTAGGGAATATACGCAAATATTCCTTGTGTGGCATATGCCTTAATGAGGTTTTGAAGAAAAAGCAACTTTATAGCAGTATCCGTTGGTTTTAAATTCATACACAAGAAATAGATAAAAATAAAACGACGAGGACCTGAATCTAGTTACCAACTGTCCTGCCTCCCCACCAAAAAAGGATGGCAGCCTTACATGAAGTACATCTTTGAGCTGTCTCAAAGCTTAGATGTATTACTAGTCTAAAATCCCAACAGCTAAATATTGCCATATTTGCTTACCCAATACTTAATAGAAACTTAATAGAAACATTCTATTTGGTATGTGTATGTAAGGAATAGTGTTTTGAGGGATTTTGTCTCGTCTGTATTTACTGTGAATACATCCTCTCTCTTCTAGGTGGTTTTGTACATGTCCATCCCTGACTTCTGCCATAAAGTTCTCCCTGGATATGTGGGAGGTGTACAAGAAGGTGCTGTCACCCCTGCTGGTAAGGTATTCCTTGGAATACACGGACACCGTGCAATCTTCTGAAATGATAGTATTTCTGTACCTAGAGTGTTTAATAGCCCATGTGTAGCCAGAGGAAACGTGGGCAGAAGTGCTCTCACCTTCCTCCCGTGTTCAGTTCAAACAAAAATAGAAAGCAATCGATGTCATCTTTTAGAAGAAGTGATAGCATTTCTATCTCTTAGAATTAGTATAACTGTTGATCTGGTAGGCACCATACCAGCAGTGAAAAAGTACTGGTTGATGACTTTGGCACTTGAAATTGTCAGTTGACTGTAGCTGTCCAGGACTATTGCTGGTATTCGACAAGATAGTTTTACCTGCTCAAGCTCCATGAAGCCAAGGGACTTGAACAAAATGTGGGATGTGAACTGTTAGGAGAAGTGGTTTGTTACTCTGGTCAGTTTTGGGGGAAAGCCTAAATTCAGTTTTGTGAGGAGAAAAACTCAGCCTAACAAAGCCTAATGGGTACAGCAGAGTTTAATGGAACACTCAGAAAAGTGCTTTAAGGTATTGAATTGGGAGGACGAGGAGAGAGAAGTTGTTTCATGAGCGCTTGATTGAGCTTCTGTGTATTCTGTGCATAGCCATGTGAATTAAAAGCTGCAGTAATGCGGGGTCAGTAACACTCGATTTTTTTTCTTCATCTTTTAGGTGTCGTGAATAAATATGAAAATCAATGGACTTCAGGCCTGGATCATGACCCATGTGCTTTGGTTTGCAAATGCTTCTTGCTTCCACTTCTTCTCACCTACCATCATTTTTGACAAGTGGATTCCTCTCCTGTGGTGTGCCAATAGCTTGGGATATGCAGTGTCCACGTTTGCAATGATTAAAGGCTACTTTTTCCCTCCCAATGCCAAAGAGTGGTATGTGAATTTTAGTAATGAGAGAAGACGAGGTAATCCGAGATTAAAACTGTTAAATAAAAACCGGGTCTATCAATTGAATGACAGAATATATTTCACTGGCAGAGAGAGCTGAGCCAGTGTATGACAGTGGTTCTTTGCTTCACTAGCACCATCCCCCGTGTTTCATGCTGCACACCATGGGACTGGCAGCCTCAGTGTCACAGATACACCCATCCTAGAAATAGTGAGACTGTTCAGAAGTGTTAGCAAGAGTAAACTCGGGCACTTCTGAAACTCTACAACTTATGTCTATTAATGTAATACTTCAGCTGGGTCAGCTTCTGTTACCTTGCACAGCGTTACATGCTTTGATGATTTTTATTATCACTACATCAAATTAATCTGAATTGTGTAGTCAGAGCAGTAATTACCTGTATTTGTGTAGAACTCTGTACATTTCCAATTTTTTTATGTTTTACAGCAAATTCACTGGAAACTTCTTTTACGACTACATGATGGGGATTGAATTTAACCCTCGAATAGGGAAGTGGTTTGATTTCAAGCTCTTTCTTCAGTGGGCGCCCTGGGATTGTGGCCTGGACTCTGATCAACCTTTCCTTTGCTGCCAAACAAGAGGAGCTGTATGGCGAAGCGACAAACTCCATGATCCTTGTCAATGTCCTTCAGGTAAATTCCAAGGAGGAAATTAGGAAACCAGCTAGCAAGTAAACTAATATTAAAGTAGGAAAAGAAGTCCTTCTATGGAAATGAAAATGAAGTGTTTTTTCCTGGCCTGAAACAAGCTCATTCAGTGATGGTGTGCTGGGACTTCTTTGGATTTATTGCCTGATCTGTGGAAATGGAAGCCTGCTCAATAGGAGCTCTATCGGCCCTCTTTGTAACGCTGTGACTCTAAGCTGAAGAGAGATTGGGCTGATCAACTGTGAGTTCACTTCCCAAGCGTTCGTCCTTGAGTTGTACACTTGCCTTAGTCATCCTACTGTTGCTTTATCTGTGTAGATAGATAGATAGGTAGGTAGATATTGTGTATCCACATAGCTTGTATTTATGTGATAGTTCTTCCTAACTGTGTTCAGAAACGTCTGGTTTTGAAGTGCTAACATAAAAACACCAATGAGTTGTGAGATCACATCACAAGGCAGCACAGACATTAGGCTGATGCTGTTAAACAGGGTAACTGGTGACAGTGCTCTGTTATTACTGTGAAATTATTCTGTTGCAGGGTATTTTTGTTCTGGACTTCTTTTGGAATGAAGCCTGGTACTTGAAAACCATTGCTATCTGCCATGATCATTTGGGATGGTATTTGGGCTGGGGAGACTGTGTTTGGTTGCCTTCCCTCTCTACTTTGCAGGTAAAAATGTGGACACTGTGGATTTGGGCTAAGAGGAAGGAAACTTTGCACAAACATTCTTCTCAGCAGGTTAATGTGCACCTTAAATGTTTCTAGGCGGTTTGACTGTTGAGAAATCCTTGCAACATTCTTTGTAACAATTCCTGGGTAGGAAGGCTTCCTGTCCGTGCCCAGATTGGACATCTTTTCCTCTCCTGCCCTTCTTTTGTGCCTCTTTCTGTCACTGTCTGTTGTGTCTGTATACTTTTCTGAATCCTTTTGGTTTCCTTTTTTTCTAAATCCTTTCCGTTTCCTTTTTTTTTTACTCCTGCTTGTTGAGGGTCTTTTGGTTAGCGGTGGTTTGTTTGTGTTTTGTTCCTTGCTTTTTCCTTCTGTCCGGTTTGCATCCTTGCAACTTCTCTCTTCTTGTTTCAGGAAGAAGTGCAATTTTGGAGAGAGAAAGAGAGAAGGAAACTGTTGGATGCAGAGTTTTTTGAAAGTTTTCTGCAGTTTTACTGTTGCAGTAGATTTTTCTACTCTTTCTTCTGGTCTGTTGTGGGCCACTGTAGTCAAGGAATTGGTCTGGCATGCTGAGCCTCTGTTGGAAGTAAATGTCTGATTGTTTTTGTGCTCCCCAGGGTCTGTATTTGGTTTACCAGCCTGTCCAGCTGTGCACAGCCCATGCCGTAGGGGTCTTGATGCTGGGCTTGCTGGGCTATTCCATCTTCAGAATGACCAACCACCAGAAGGACCTCTTCCGTCGTACCAATGGCAAGTGCAGGATCTGGGGGAAGAAGCCGGAGTCCATCGAGTGCTCCTACGTGTCCGTGGATGGGCCCAAGCACTACAGCAAGCTGATGACCTCTGGCTTTTGGGGCTGGGCACGTCATTTCAACTGCACGGGAGACCTGATGGGCTCGCTGGCCTATTGCCTGGCTTGTGGCTTTGAGCACATCCTGCCTTACTTCTACATCGTTTACATGACCACTCTGCTCACCCAGCGCTGCATTCGGGACGAGCACGGTTGTTGCAGCAAAGATGGGAAGGACTGGAAGCACTACACTGCTGCAGTGCCCTACCGGCTCTACCCGGCAGATTTTAAGGCTAATGCAGGATCCAGGGGAAAGAAAAAAGAAGAAACATGCAGGCATGCCATGTTTAAAGTGTTTAAACTGAAGTGGGGCACTGAAATGTCCCATTTTTTTAGAGGATTCTTTTAATTGGAATTGAATCATGCCGCAACCGGGCCAGGAGACACTTCAGAGACAGAGTCAGAGAAGCGGGTATTTGCTTTATTCGGCGCGCCAGGTGTGTGGGGATCGCTCCTCCAAACACACACCTGGTGCTCTCTACAACACAAGTATTATGGGTTAAATTAGGAATATTCATCACATTCCTTGGGACAGGTGTGGTTATACAAATTATTTCTCGGAAGTCATTAGCATATGGGCCACGCATGCGCTGTGTGTCCTGGTGGCCGCGCTGAGGAAGGCCTCTCCTCTTCCTCGGGGGTCTTTTCTGATGAAGGCCAGTAGTCTTCCTCTCAGTGAACTTTTTCACCTTTCTCCCTGGGCATGCGTAGTCCTTTGAGGAATGTTTCAGCGGTCTCTGAGATGATCCTTGTGCCCTCTATCTTGACAAGAGTAGGGCAAATTTGGTTTCTTAGGTTTTGTAATTACAGTCTGCTGTCTGAACTAACGTTTGCTGTCTCCCAATAGTTAACTCGTGCTTCCATGAGTTAGCTATTGACTGCCCCTTCCTCATTTCTGAAGAAGTATGTTTTTTTCCCAAAGCCTGTAGTGGTAGGTCAGGGCAGTAGACAGAAGGTGGCACAGGTTTGCAGCTGGCACCTGCCCACAGGGCCAGGGAAGGCACCTGGGTGCTTTCCTGTGGCTAGACTGGTTACTGCACTTTCCATCTCTACCAGTTGTTTTGAGGGTAGAGAAAGGTATTTTGAGGGCTGCAATGGGCCCAGCACCATGGGAGCAACTCCAGCATCTCAACATTTCCTGTGGGCTCCATGCCCATGGCTTACGAGGCTGCAGACCCAGCTGGTCAAAGGCGCAGCCCTGCCTCCCATTTCAGGGGAAGAAAGAGGAAGAGTTTTGTCAGGGCTCAACCTGAAATGACCTTTTGCCATTTCTGATTCTTCTCCCAGCATTGGAGAGGAGCAGCATCTCTGTCCCTGCCACCTGCTGGCCCTTGGAATGCACACATGAGCCCACGTATCACTTCAGGTGAAGCCAAGTGGCCGCCTCAGTTTGAAAGGGCGGCTGTTGTTTCACTGTTGCATTTCTTGGCTTGTTACAGCCCCTCCTGCCTGGACTACAGCCTGTGCTTGAAGACACAAAAGTGCCATGATGCCTGGAGGAAAGGCATCAAAAGCTTGACAAAGGCTGAAGGGAACACTCTGATCACCCCTTTTCCCAAGAGGGTTCTTTAGCTGAAGTTGCTAACCAGGAGCAGACTTGACACCCCGGCATGGGTTTGTGGTTCTTTTATTTCTCCTTTTATTACTCCTGCGTGGGACTCGGCAACCGGGTGCTGCAGAGGCTCCGGCAAGGCATCAAAGACGCCCGCCCCGCAGCCAAGGGTGGCGCAAGATCTCCTCCAGCGCTGGCCTGTCCGCGGGGTGCTTGGACAAACACCAGCGGATCAGATGTTGGCACTCTGGGGAGAGAAGCCAGAAAGCGCCGGTCACTTGCAGAAGGCTCCTGCCCAGCTGCTCCCGGCGCCCGCAGGGCCCGGGCCGTGCTGCGTGTGCTCAGAGCTGTGCCGGCCTCCCGGCTGACTCTGCCCTTTGCGGGACAGCGGCACGGCAGGACACGCGCCACCTCCTGCAGCCAAGCGGGCCACACCGACCCCACCGTGGTCACGGGCCGCCGCCTGCGGCCAGCCCTTGAGGGCAGATCGACCTCCCGCGGAGCTGCGTGAGGGCCACGCTGGGCTGCGCGGTGCCATCTGCCAAAGCCTGCCTTCTTGAGGCCGGACACCAACCTGGAGAGACCTGCTGCCAGAAGAAGAGCTGCCCCGACACGATGCCACGGTCGTCCTGGAAGGGCTCGTTCCCGCAGACCATGACGTACAGCAGCACGCCCAGGGACCAGATGGTCGCCGAATGGCCGTGGTAGCAGCCAAGGCAGATCCACTCGGGTGGGCTGTACAGGTGTGTTCCTAGGGGACACAGGCGGCGCTGTCCAGGCGCAGGCTGCTGCCTTCCAGAGCCTGGTGCCAGCCTCCTGGCAGAAGCAGGGGCTGCACCAGTGGCCACAACTTCCCCCCCGGGGCCAGCCGCCGTCCCCCAGCCAATTGGCCAAAGCCAGGAAACCGTTCTGCAAGGCAGACAAGGCCAGCGGAGCAGCCCAAGCCCTTGCGGGCCTGCCAAGCCGAGCGGCCGGGGCCTGGCTTTGGCAGCCCCCCTCTGTGGGCAGGGCCGGCAGCCGGCTCCTGGGGCACAGCATCTGGCCCGTGCCAAAGGGCAGCCGGCAGCCGGCTGAATGCCGCAGCCCGCAGCCCAGGAGGGAACGGGGCCGTGCAGTGCCTGGCACTGGGAGCGGGGCCCGGCCTGTGGGCTCACCGGCAAATTGCGTGAAGGCCTGCTCCTGGAGGAAGGTGCCGCAACCGAAGTCGATGAGCTTCAGGTCGCCACTCTCCGGGTCCACGAGGAGGTTCTCCGGCTTGATGTCCCGGTGCAGGACGCCGCAGGCGGTGCAGTGCCGCACGGCCTCCAGCACCTGGCAGAAAAGCCAGCGCGCCATCTCCTCGCACAGGAAGCCCTGCTCCAGCAGGAAGTCCAGGAGATCCTGCGATGACTCCGGACGCTCCATGACCAGCAGGAAGCTGTCAGGCAGCTCAAACCAGTCGAGGAGCTGGATGATGTTGTGGCAGCCAGAGCCCACCTTCTCCATGAGCACAATCTCCATGGGAACGCGGGTGCCGTCGGGCTGTGGGGAGGAGACAGTGCCTCCAGCAGGCCTGATGCTGCCCTGGGGCTGCTGTGCTGCCCCGTGCCTGGGATGCCCCAGTGCCCCCTTGGGCAGCCTCCCTGGTGCTTGGGCTTCCTCCCGCCCAGGGGATGCTTGGGGGGTGCCCCCCTGCCCGGCCCCACCACCGGTGTTTGGCATCCCCGGGCCCGCCCTGCTCCGGCTCGCACGCTGAGCCCACGCCCGCTCCCCCCGCCCTGCGCCGCCTCCCGCCCTCGGGGCCCGGCCTTATCCCTGCCCGCCACGCCCCGCTCTGGCGCTCTGGCGCCGTGGCCCCGCTCACTCACTCACCAGCTCGTACCACTGCACCACGCTCTCCCGGGCCACGCGTTTGATGGCCACCTGCAAGCCCACGAGAGACGGGGCTGAGCTCAAGCCCTGCCCCGCCCCTGGCCCTCGTCCCGCGCCCCGCCGTCCCGGCCACTTACCGGGCTCCCGTCCGAGAGGCGGATGCCCGAGAAAACGGTGCCGAAGCCACCGCTGCCCAGCTGCGGGCCCAGCTGGTACAGCTCCTGCAGCTTCTTCTTTTGCCCTGCGACCGAGACCGAGCCATCAGCCTTGCGCCCAGGGCCCCCCCGGCCAAGTGCCCGCGAGTGAAGCGGGCCGAGCCACCGCGGGCCACCTTGCTCTGACCTGCTTCCTGCTGCGCGCCGGGCAGCGGCCACCGCCTTGCAGCCGTCGGGCTGGCGAGCGCCAGAGCTGGGGCAGGGGAGCGCGCAGAGGCGGCTGCAGGAGCCGGAGGGCAGCGGGGCAGGGCGGCACCGTCGCTGTCCCCGGCGTCGTGGGCTGGACTCTGCTCTTGAGGACTGCCGGGGCTACAGCCCGAGGACTCGCACAGGGGGGTGTCAGGAGCAGCTGCAAACCAGAGAGGGGTTTTTTGAAGCTGTGGCATCAGAAGCACTGGAAACAGCCAGGGACTCGGCTGCTCTCAAGGGCCCTGGCCTGGCCTGGGGATGCCCCTCAAGAGCCCCAAGGGAGCCTCAGAGAGCTCCTCAGATCTCACCTGCTACCAGCAAGGCCTTCCTGGTAGTCGGTGGCCGTCTCGGAGCAGCTTCCTGGAGATGGAGGAACCTCCTGGGTGTCTTGAGGCTCGTCTCCGCCACCAGGCAAGAGCTGTTGCCAGCTGGCGCAGCCGGCACAGCGTCCTGGGAGCTGTGGGCCGGCAACTGCTGGCTCCAGCTCACTCGCTGCTCCAGCACCTGCTCCTGACAAGGCTCCCCTGGATCGGGCTGGGCTCCCACTTGGACTTCTGGGCTTTCCCTGGCAACGTCAGTTGTCAGGGTTGTGCCCGTGTTGTTGAAGTCCATGAGTCCAAGGGAGCTGGGAGACCTGTGCACAGGCTCTGCACTTTCTGCAGGCTGACTGCAGGTCTCACGGAGCGTCTGCGGGCGATGGAGGCTGTCAGAGATAGCGGACGCTCCTGGCGGGATGGAGGATCTCTGACAGCCTGAGCTTCTTGCCTGGATGGCGGCTCTCTGATGGTGTGCCATCCTTGCAAGGCTTGAGGCTCTCCCAGGGATGGAGAATCTTGCTGGGAGCAGCCTCTTGAAGGGATGGAGGCTCCTGGAGGAGCTGGCCGAGCCACAGCAGGGCAGGTGGCCTTGCTTCAGCAGCTCCTCCAGTTCTTTCCACAAGGCCTGCCACATCCCAGAGTAGAGCGGCACCCATGTCCCATTGCGAGCCCAGAGCAGCAGCATCAGTTCCTGCAGCTCCTGGGCCACTGCCACGCAGGGGCCGCAGCTGCAGGGGCTGTCCAGGGGGCTCGCGGGAGCACGTGGCCGCTTGCGAGGGGTGGCCCGAGGCCTGGAGGACCTGGGAGCCGCAGGGGCTCCTCGCTTCCTCCGTGAGCCTCTGGGCTGCACCCCGGGGCGCTTGCGCCTCTTCGCTGTCCTTGTCTGCCGCCTCCGTGGTTGCCAGTGGCCAACGGCCCACCAGACAGCCACAGCGGCCAACAGCAGGACAAGCACAATCACTGGGACAACACCGTCACACATGGCTCCGGCACGTCCCATCGCGACTGCACTGGCAGCTGCAGGTGCTGGCCCGTGTTACATAGCGACTGCGCGGTGATGTCACAGTGCTGTGGGCCAGGACAGCCGGGTGACATCCCAGCCCCGCCTCTCACCAGCGCTCAGCCCCTTTGTGCCGTCATAGCCCTGGGCCCACCTCAGGGATCAGCAGAACCAGCTCATGCCTAAGGATGCACATGGCCAGAAAAAGCCTGGCAGCAAGAACAGGAGCTCAGCCTGCTGCAGTGAATCATTCCCTGCAGCAAGTGGCACATCAGGAAGAGTGCTGCTGCCACCAGTGTCAAGCCCATGGCTCCCAGGACACTGCAGCGGTACCAACTGGCAACAGCCACTACTCTGTGCCTGCGAAGATCTTCCAGAGACAAAGGGAGTTGAAGTTCCTGTGTCTCTGGGGAGCTCTCCTGAACTGGCTGTCGAGGGCAGGAAGAGTTTTCTGTAACAGCTCACCGACTTCTGCGTTGCCTCTGTTCTAAACAAGTCAGGATTTCCCAAGGAGCGCTCATGGTGCTCTCACTGCTCTGGTTTTGACGGGCATAGGGTTCCTTTTTTCCCAGTTGCTGGCACACACTGGGTTCAGATGCACCATGGGAATGCTGTGGATCAAACAGGGGTGGTTTGCTTTCTGCTGAGCAGGGCTTGCCCTCTTCAGGGACTTTGCAGTGTCCCTTGGTACAGTGCACGTTTTCCACGGCGAAGGGAGGGAAGAGTGTTGAAGACAGAGGCAAAGAATGCATTAAACACCTGTTCTGTGTCCCTGGCCCTGTTTGTCAGGTGACCATCCACATCCTGGAAGGGGACAATGTTACTTCTACAATGTTTCTTTCCATGCATATATTTAAAACCACTCTTTTTATTGGGCCCCACATTTCTGGCCACCTTCCTCTCCAGCTGAGCTTTCAGTGCACCAAAGTTCTCCGTACAGTGGCGAGAAACATCTCTGGGGAAGGAATGAGAAGGAGGTGTCTTTACAAACTATCTGTGGGCCTGATGGTAGATAAAGCCAGATACTGATAGGTGAAAGAAGCAGCAAAGGGAGGAACCCTAAATTCCATAGGAATTCCACTAATTGACACAGACTGTTACTCACTCAAGACTCTGCTAATCCCTGGATTTAGAGAAAAAGAACAGAGACAGGAGCAAAAGAATGGGGGGGGGGGGGGGAGGGGGGTAGACATTAGAAAGGGGGTTTGTATTAAGCCATTTGGGAAGTCTGTACCTCTCAAGTAGCTCAGCCAGTGGGGAAAGAGAGAGGGAAATGCAGCTGGGAAATTAGGAGATAAAGGAAGCTGCGTCCTCTATCAACTTGAGAGATCCCGTGGGAAATGCCCATGACCTCTCCCTTTATTCGATCAAAGTAACAGGACTGCTCTGTCTCTTGTTTGGACGTACAGCTGTGGTGTTTGAGGACTAATTTTCCTGACATCCGTATTCTTCTTGTGACCTTGCTTCCACTGGGCACACAGCTTCCTTTTCCATCCTCTTTGCCAGAGAAGAAGCCTTCTGCCTCGCCTGCTTGGCTTTCGACATTTGGGAATCTCCTGCTGCTGTGCCCTTAGGAGGTGATGTTTCAAAATTGACCAGCACGGATGGACCCCAGCACCTGCAAAAACATTGTCCCTGGAGACCCTGCTTAGCAGTTCCCTGAGCAGTCTGAAGTCTGCTCTCCTCATGGCCCGAGCTGAGGTTTTGCTGGCCCTTTTCCTCTTGTCAGAGGTTTGAAACTCGATTGATTTGTGGTCGCTGTGGCCAAGACGGCCGCCAGTCCCCACCTGGCTCAGGGCACGTGGGACTCAGAGGGCGGCCTGGCTCCAGGGGGGCTGAGCTGGAGAGTCCTGGGCTGCGGGGGGCTTCCCGCTTTCCTGGGAGGAGACTCCCTGGGGAGGAAGAAGGGTCTGGCATGAGCCACAAGGCCCCTGGCCGAGGGACGGTAGCGGGGGACGTGTGCGTAGCGGATGCTGTCTGGGAGGAGCTGTGGCAAGGAGTGGGTGTGGGGCTGGGGGTGTCCCAGAGCTCAGTGAGGGTGTTCCCCCAGCCCAGCAGGCAGAAAGCCCCTGGCTCACAGCAGGAGCCAAGTTCCAGGTCACCAGGAACAGCCCCCGCCCTCACCAGTGCTCCCAGCCTCCCACAAAGGTTGGTTATGCCCATGGGTGCTGCCAAGGTTCCCCATGGGAACAGGGCTGGACACCCTAAAAAGGGGGGTCAACACCCCAGGGGCAAAGCCAGCGCAGGGGAGAATGAGTGGGATGAGTGTGAGAGGACCACCTCTACCCCTCCCATCCCGCACCAGGGAGCAGGGACTTTCCTGGGACAGCTCCAGGAGGATATTCAGGACCATCCTTGCCTGGGACAGGGGTGCCAAGGAGATCCAGGAGGGATCAGTGTCCAGCTCTGTGTCCTGGGACACCCTGCACCCTGTTCCCCATAGCCCTGATTTTCAGGAAGGAGCCACAGGAGCCTCCTGGCCATTGCTGGATTTTTCTTTCAGGAATTCGCTGTGGAGCTCGTTTGTCTTTTTTTGCCTCTTTCGGAGCTCCTGTAAAAACGGCCTTGGAAGGGGCGGGGCGGGGCGGGGCGGGGCAGGGCGGAGAAGAGCCAGCTGGGGAAGTCTTGAGGGCTTCTGTGGCTCTGGCAGCCTGCTTTCCTCCTCTCCCTTTGGTGGAGGTGTGGGCTGGCAACGGAGCATCTTCCCCGGGTGGCCGCGGTGCCCCGGATCCCTGCCCTGAGCGGAGGGACAACACTGGGCGTCTCTGGCCTGCCGCACGCAGCCAGGCTGCCGCACAGAGCTCCTCCAAAGCCCTGCCCTTGGCCGCAGGGGGCCGAATTAGTGAGGCATTAAGGAGGGAGGAAGGAAGGGCGCTAATTAGGGAGGGGAGGGCGGGGAGCCGTTCCCAGCCGAGGGGGCGTGGCCAGGACGATGGGCGTGGGCAGGGCCTCAGCGGCGGCGAGGGGCCGTGGTCTGAGCGGGGCCGGGGCCAGCGCTGAGGGGAGCAAAGGGCGGGAAAAGGCTCGGTGCTGCTGAGGGGAAGCGTCGGGAAGGAGGGGACGGAGGGGATATCGTTGGGAAAAAGGGAGACACAAGAGCTCCTGGGGGCCTGAAACCACTAACAGTGGTGGAGGGGAGCCCAACACACTCCTCCTATGTATCCCTATGCTTTACAGAGGGGAAGGCGTGGCTAAAATCCAGGAGAAACAGTGCTGTGGATCCAAGGAATCAGAAGCAGGATCTGTGTGGAGGGCGTCCCTCACGGGAGGCACATGAATCGACCTGAGCGAGGCTGGGGCAGGAGGGTCACGGCCAGCAGAGAAGGGGGACCCTCTGTCCATGCCAAGGCCCAGGGCAGCCCTATCCCGGGAAGCGCGCAGGGAGCGGATCCTTGAGCTGCTGCACGTTGGCGCTGCCCTCGCTCAGCCGGCAGCCCCCTCATTGCCCAGGGGGAGCTGGTGGCAGTGGGGAGTGGGAGAGGGAAACATCTGTCCTACACCTCCATGGCTGCGGCACTGCCAAAGGTGAAGAACGTCAGAGAACTGCCAAACAAGATCCTCCAGCAGGAAAGGCAGACGTTCCCAGCTCCAGGGAATTCCCTGATGTCAGCAGTGGAGGAGCAGGATGAGGAAGATCTCCACGCTTGCGATACTTCTGGCAAGAGCCTCCGTCCCTGCCAGAGCCTCGGTGAGAGCTGCCGGAGCGCAGACGGAGGAAGGCCTTTGGACAGGTGCAAGGTATGAATGATGCACGGTCCCCAGTCGTGGTGTGAGCAGAAACATTTCTTCCAAGCACCTCTGGCTTTTAGAAGAGTTTCACTCTCAGGTTCGAATAGCGTGAGCCTGGAAAGCCAATAGTCGAAATGCTCCGATGTCTGCTACCCAATACTAGACATGAACTCGTGTCTCTCGTAGCAACATCAGGCTTTTTCCCTAAGCCAAGTGCTGGAAGGAGAATTTCTTCTGCAAAACTACTGTGCTTCTGCTGCTTGTTCCATTTTAGAAAGTTTCCTTCGTCGCCCCTGCCTTGATTGAACAGTCCTTTCTCTTCTAACTAGAAGCTCCAGGTTCTCTTCTTACAAGTTGTCTTTGTTTTCTTTGCCCACAGACAGGAGTCCCTGCTTCCCCAGAGCCACGTCGATCTGCAGAGCCTGCTTGTGGCTGAGGATGCAGATGGCCAGGAAAGGCCGGGAAGTAAAAATTGGTAACATTTCTAGTTCCTAGGAAAGAAATATTTCATGAGATCTGGAAAACAAGCATCCCAGCATCTGTGGCATTCCCAGCTGATCAGTCCCGCTGTAGCAAGATTGAGGATGCATCTCCCAGTTCTCCAAGAGCTGAGTAGGTATTAGTAGGGCATTGGACTGCAGCTGGGAACAGCAAAAGTGGCTGGCACAGCAAGTTCAATGTATGGCTGTCCAAGGTCTGTCTTTTGCAAGTTTCCAAGCTTTGCATCATGTTCTTGGGATTCCATTATCACTTTCAACCGAATACTCTACCAGTTAGAGCCATGATTGCCATCAAAAAGGTGAAGTCTGTAATAATAATCTGGTTTTTGGAGGGGAGATTTTCTCTCATCTCTTGCTCTGATCAGCTAGTGTAGTTTTAGAGGAGTTTGTGGTAAAGTCTGTTCTGTGCTGATTTTTTAATGGCTGTTTGACCACCAGACATGTCTGTGCCCTGAAGACATTTTCAGTTTTCATCCAGTTAGTCTAGAAGGTCCACTGAAAAAGTTATTTGATGTAACTCATCTCTCTGAAACCTGGGCAAACAAAATGCTCTGTTTTGGATTACAGGGAGGTGGACTGGTTTTCCTTGGCAAGCATCCTTTTCCTGCTCGTGTTTGCACCGCCGATCGTGTATTACTTCATCATGTCCTGTGACCAGTACCAGTGCTCTCTGACTGACCCACTGCTGGACTTGCTGACAGGGAATAAACATCTGTCTGACATCTGGAACAGGACTCCCACACTGACCTATAGGGCTGCTGGCATCTATTCCCTTTGGGTCACTTTCCAGGTACATTCTTGAGTTATGATCTGGATGCCGGGTCTGGTTTCTCACACGGCTGTTGGATGAATCCTTTTGCACAAAGGATAGTGGAATGTTGAACTGGCATTTACTCTTTGGTGTTTCCCACTTTCCAGGGCTTTTTGGAATCCAAAGGAAGCTTATGTACTTGGAAAAGAAGCATGTAGGGAATATACGCAAATATTCCTTGTGTGGCATATGCCTTAATGAGGTTTTGAAGAAAAAGCAACTTTATAGCAGTATCCGTTGGTTTTAAATTCATACACAAGAAATAGATAAAAATAAAACGACGAGGACCTGAATCTAGTTACCAACTGTCCTGCCTCCCCACCAAAAAAGGATGGCAGCCTTACATGAAGTACATCTTTGAGCTGTCTCAAAGCTTAGATGTATTACTAGTCTAAAATCCCAACAGCTAAATATTGCCATATTTGCTTACCCAATACTTAATAGAAACTTAATAGAAACATTCTATTTGGTATGTGTATGTAAGGAATAGTGTTTTGAGGGATTTTGTCTCGTCTGTATTTACTGTGAATACATCCTCTCTCTTCTAGGTGGTTTTGTACATGTCCATCCCTGACTTCTGCCATAAAGTTCTCCCTGGATATGTGGGAGGTGTACAAGAAGGTGCTGTCACCCCTGCTGGTAAGGTATTCCTTGGAATACACGGACACCGTGCAATCTTCTGAAATGATAGTATTTCTGTACCTAGAGTGTTTAATAGCCCATGTGTAGCCAGAGGAAACGTGGGCAGAAGTGCTCTCACCTTCCTCCCGTGTTCAGTTCAAACAAAAATAGAAAGCAATCGATGTCATCTTTTAGAAGAAGTGATAGCATTTCTATCTCTTAGAATTAGTATAACTGTTGATCTGGTAGGCACCATACCAGCAGTGAAAAAGTACTGGTTGATGACTTTGGCACTTGAAATTGTCAGTTGACTGTAGCTGTCCAGGACTATTGCTGGTATTCGACAAGATAGTTTTACCTGCTCAAGCTCCATGAAGCCAAGGGACTTGAACAAAATGTGGGATGTGAACTGTTAGGAGAAGTGGTTTGTTACTCTGGTCAGTTTTGGGGGAAAGCCTAAATTCAGTTTTGTGAGGAGAAAAACTCAGCCTAACAAAGCCTAATGGGTACAGCAGAGTTTAATGGAACACTCAGAAAAGTGCTTTAAGGTATTGAATTGGGAGGACGAGGAGAGAGAAGTTGTTTCATGAGCGCTTGATTGAGCTTCTGTGTATTCTGTGCATAGCCATGTGAATTAAAAGCTGCAGTAATGCGGGGTCAGTAACACTCGATTTTTTTTCTTCATCTTTTAGGTGTCGTGAATAAATATGAAAATCAATGGACTTCAGGCCTGGATCATGACCCATGTGCTTTGGTTTGCAAATGCTTCTTGCTTCCACTTCTTCTCACCTACCATCATTTTTGACAAGTGGATTCCTCTCCTGTGGTGTGCCAATAGCTTGGGATATGCAGTGTCCACGTTTGCAATGATTAAAGGCTACTTTTTCCCTCCCAATGCCAAAGAGTGGTATGTGAATTTTAGTAATGAGAGAAGACGAGGTAATCCGAGATTAAAACTGTTAAATAAAAACCGGGTCTATCAATTGAATGACAGAATATATTTCACTGGCAGAGAGAGCTGAGCCAGTGTATGACAGTGGTTCTTTGCTTCACTAGCACCATCCCCCGTGTTTCATGCTGCACACCATGGGACTGGCAGCCTCAGTGTCACAGATACACCCATCCTAGAAATAGTGAGACTGTTCAGAAGTGTTAGCAAGAGTAAACTCGGGCACTTCTGAAACTCTACAACTTATGTCTATTAATGTAATACTTCAGCTGGGTCAGCTTCTGTTACCTTGCACAGCGTTACATGCTTTGATGATTTTTATTATCACTACATCAAATTAATCTGAATTGTGTAGTCAGAGCAGTAATTACCTGTATTTGTGTAGAACTCTGTACATTTCCAATTTTTTTATGTTTTACAGCAAATTCACTGGAAACTTCTTTTACGACTACATGATGGGGATTGAATTTAACCCTCGAATAGGGAAGTGGTTTGATTTCAAGCTCTTTCTTCAGTGGGCGCCCTGGGATTGTGGCCTGGACTCTGATCAACCTTTCCTTTGCTGCCAAACAAGAGGAGCTGTATGGCGAAGCGACAAACTCCATGATCCTTGTCAATGTCCTTCAGGTAAATTCCAAGGAGGAAATTAGGAAACCAGCTAGCAAGTAAACTAATATTAAAGTAGGAAAAGAAGTCCTTCTATGGAAATGAAAATGAAGTGTTTTTTCCTGGCCTGAAACAAGCTCATTCAGTGATGGTGTGCTGGGACTTCTTTGGATTTATTGCCTGATCTGTGGAAATGGAAGCCTGCTCAATAGGAGCTCTATCGGCCCTCTTTGTAACGCTGTGACTCTAAGCTGAAGAGAGATTGGGCTGATCAACTGTGAGTTCACTTCCCAAGCGTTCGTCCTTGAGTTGTACACTTGCCTTAGTCATCCTACTGTTGCTTTATCTGTGTAGATAGATAGATAGGTAGGTAGATATTGTGTATCCACATAGCTTGTATTTATGTGATAGTTCTTCCTAACTGTGTTCAGAAACGTCTGGTTTTGAAGTGCTAACATAAAAACACCAATGAGTTGTGAGATCACATCACAAGGCAGCACAGACATTAGGCTGATGCTGTTAAACAGGGTAACTGGTGACAGTGCTCTGTTATTACTGTGAAATTATTCTGTTGCAGGGTATTTTTGTTCTGGACTTCTTTTGGAATGAAGCCTGGTACTTGAAAACCATTGCTATCTGCCATGATCATTTGGGATGGTATTTGGGCTGGGGAGACTGTGTTTGGTTGCCTTCCCTCTCTACTTTGCAGGTAAAAATGTGGACACTGTGGATTTGGGCTAAGAGGAAGGAAACTTTGCACAAACATTCTTCTCAGCAGGTTAATGTGCACCTTAAATGTTTCTAGGCGGTTTGACTGTTGAGAAATCCTTGCAACATTCTTTGTAACAATTCCTGGGTAGGAAGGCTTCCTGTCCGTGCCCAGATTGGACATCTTTTCCTCTCCTGCCCTTCTTTTGTGCCTCTTTCTGTCACTGTCTGTTGTGTCTGTATACTTTTCTGAATCCTTTTGGTTTCCTTTTTTTCTAAATCCTTTCCGTTTCCTTTTTTTTTTACTCCTGCTTGTTGAGGGTCTTTTGGTTAGCGGTGGTTTGTTTGTGTTTTGTTCCTTGCTTTTTCCTTCTGTCCGGTTTGCATCCTTGCAACTTCTCTCTTCTTGTTTCAGGAAGAAGTGCAATTTTGGAGAGAGAAAGAGAGAAGGAAACTGTTGGATGCAGAGTTTTTTGAAAGTTTTCTGCAGTTTTACTGTTGCAGTAGATTTTTCTACTCTTTCTTCTGGTCTGTTGTGGGCCACTGTAGTCAAGGAATTGGTCTGGCATGCTGAGCCTCTGTTGGAAGTAAATGTCTGATTGTTTTTGTGCTCCCCAGGGTCTGTATTTGGTTTACCAGCCTGTCCAGCTGTGCACAGCCCATGCCGTAGGGGTCTTGATGCTGGGCTTGCTGGGCTATTCCATCTTCAGAATGACCAACCACCAGAAGGACCTCTTCCGTCGTACCAATGGCAAGTGCAGGATCTGGGGGAAGAAGCCGGAGTCCATCGAGTGCTCCTACGTGTCCGTGGATGGGCCCAAGCACTACAGCAAGCTGATGACCTCTGGCTTTTGGGGCTGGGCACGTCATTTCAACTGCACGGGAGACCTGATGGGCTCGCTGGCCTATTGCCTGGCTTGTGGCTTTGAGCACATCCTGCCTTACTTCTACATCGTTTACATGACCACTCTGCTCACCCAGCGCTGCATTCGGGACGAGCACGGTTGTTGCAGCAAAGATGGGAAGGACTGGAAGCACTACACTGCTGCAGTGCCCTACCGGCTCTACCCGGCAGATTTTAAGGCTAATGCAGGATCCAGGGGAAAGAAAAAAGAAGAAACATGCAGGCATGCCATGTTTAAAGTGTTTAAACTGAAGTGGGGCACTGAAATGTCCCATTTTTTTAGAGGATTCTTTTAATTGGAATTGAATCATGCCGCAACCGGGCCAGGAGACACTTCAGAGACAGAGTCAGAGAAGCGGGTATTTGCTTTATTCGGCGCGCCGGGTGTGTGGGGATCGCTCCTCCAAACACACACCTGGTGCTCTCTACAACACAAGTATTATGGGTTAAATTAGGAATATTCATCACATTCCTTGGGACAGGTGTGGTTATACAAATTATTTCTCGGAAGTCATTAGCATATGGGCCACGCATGCGCTGTGTGTCCTGGTGGCCGCGCTGAGGAAGGCCTCTCCTCTTCCTCGGGGGTCTTTTCTGATGAAGGCCAGTAGTCTTCCTCTCAGTGAACTTTTTCACCTTTCTCCCTGGGCATGCGTAGTCCTTTGAGGAATGTTTCAGCGGTCTCTGAGATGATCCTTGTGCCCTCTATCTTGACAAGAGTAGGGCAAATTTGGTTTCTTAGGTTTTGTAATTACAGTCTGCTGTCTGAACTAACGTTTGCTGTCTCCCAATAGTTAACTCGTGCTTCCATGAGTTAGCTATTGACTGCCCCTTCCTCATTTCTGAAGAAGTATGTTTTTTTCCCAAAGCCTGTAGTGGTAGGTCAGGGCAGTAGACAGAAGGTGGCACAGGTTTGCAGCTGGCACCTGCCCACAGGGCCAGGGAAGGCACCTGGGTGCTTTCCTGTGGCTAGACTGGTTACTGCACTTTCCATCTCTACCAGTTGTTTTGAGGGTAGAGAAAGGTATTTTGAGGGCTGCAATGGGCCCAGCACCATGGGAGCAACTCCAGCATCTCAACATTTCCTGTGGGCTCCATGCCCATGGCTTACGAGGCTGCAGACCCAGCTGGTCAAAGGCGCAGCCCTGCCTCCCATTTCAGGGGAAGAAAGAGGAAGAGTTTTGTCAGGGCTCAACCTGAAATGACCTTTTGCCATTTCTGATTCTTCTCCCAGCATTGGAGAGGAGCAGCATCTCTGTCCCTGCCACCCGCTGGCCCTTGGAATGCACACATGAGCCCACGTATCACTTCAGGTGAAGCCAAGTGGCCGCCTCAGTTTGAAAGGGCGGCTGTTGTTTCACTGTTGCATTTCTTGGCTTGTTACAGCCCCTCCTGCCTGGACTACAGCCTGTGCTTGAAGACACAAAAGTGCCATGATGCCTGGAGGAAAGGCATCAAAAGCTTGACAAAGGCTGAAGGGAACACTCTGATCACCCCTTTTCCCAAGAGGGTTCTTTAGCTGAAGTTGCTAACCAGGAGCAGACTTGACACCCCGGCATGGGTTTGTGGTTCTTTTATTTCTCGAGTCCTCACTCCTGCGTGGGACTCGGCAACCGGGTGCTGCAGAGGCTCCGGCAAGGCATCAAAGACGCCCGCCCCGCAGCCAAGGGTGGCGCAAGATCTCCTCCAGCGCTGGCCTGTCCGCGGGGTGCTTGGACAAACACCAGCGGATCAGATGTTGGCACTCTGGGGAGAGAAGCCAGAAAGCGCCGGTCACTTGCAGAAGGCTCCTGCCCAGCTGCTCCCGGCGCCCGCAGGGCCCGGGCCGTGCTGCGTGTGCTCAGAGCTGTGCCGGCCTCCCGGCTGACTCTGCCCTTTGCGGGACAGCGGCACGGCAGGACACGCGCCACCTCCTGCAGCCAAGCGGGCCACACCGACCCCACCGTGGTCACGGGCCGCCGCCTGCGGCCAGCCCTTGAGGGCAGATCGACCTCCCGCGGAGCTGCGTGAGGGCCACGCTGGGCTGCGCGGTGCCATCTGCCAAAGCCTGCCTTCTTGAGGCCGGACACCAACCTGGAGAGACCTGCTGCCAGAAGAAGAGCTGCCCCGACACGATGCCACGGTCGTCCTGGAAGGGCTCGTTCCCGCAGACCATGACGTACAGCAGCACGCCCAGGGACCAGATGGTCGCCGAATGGCCGTGGTAGCAGCCAAGGCAGATCCACTCGGGTGGGCTGTACAGGTGTGTTCCTAGGGGACACAGGCGGCGCTGTCCAGGCGCAGGCTGCTGCCTTCCAGAGCCTGGTGCCAGCCTCCTGGCAGAAGCAGGGGCTGCACCAGTGGCCACAACTTCCCCCCGGGGCCAGCCGCCGTCCCCCAGCCAATTGGCCAAAGCCAGGAAACCGTTCTGCAAGGCAGACAAGGCCAGCGGAGCAGCCCAAGCCCTTGCGGGCCTGCCAAGCCGAGCGGCCGGGGCCTGGCTTTGGCAGCCCCCCTCTGTGGGCAGGGCCGGCAGCCGGCTCCTGGGGCACAGCATCTGGCCCGTGCCAAAGGGCAGCCGGCAGCCGGCTGAATGCCGCAGCCCGCAGCCCAGGAGGGAACGGGGCCGTGCAGTGCCTGGCACTGGGAGCGGGGCCCGGCCTGTGGGCTCACCGGCAAATTGCGTGAAGGCCTGCTCCTGGAGGAAGGTGCCGCAACCGAAGTCGATGAGCTTCAGGTCGCCACTCTCCGGGTCCACGAGGAGGTTCTCCGGCTTGATGTCCCGGTGCAGGACGCCGCAGGCGGTGCAGTGCCGCACGGCCTCCAGCACCTGGCAGAAAAGCCAGCGCGCCATCTCCTCGCACAGGAAGCCCTGCTCCAGCAGGAAGTCCAGGAGATCCTGCGATGACTCCGGACGCTCCATGACCAGCAGGAAGCTGTCAGGCAGCTCAAACCAGTCGAGGAGCTGGATGATGTTGTGGCAGCCAGAGCCCACCTTCTCCATGAGCACAATCTCCATGGGAACGCGGGTGCCGTCGGGCTGTGGGGAGGAGACAGTGCCTCCAGCAGGCCTGATGCTGCCCTGGGGCTGCTGTGCTGCCCCGTGCCTGGGATGCCCCAGTGCCCCCTTGGGCAGCCTCCCTGGTGCTTGGGCTTCCTCCCGCCCAGGGGATGCTTGGGGGGTGCCCCCCTGCCCGGCCCCACCACCGGTGTTTGGCATCCCCGGGCCCGCCCTGCTCCGGCTCGCACGCTGAGCCCACGCCCGCTCCCCCCGCCCTGCGCCGCCTCCCGCCCTCGGGGCCCGGCCTTATCCCTGCCCGCCACGCCCCGCTCTGGCGCTCTGGCGCCGTGGCCCCGCTCACTCACTCACCAGCTCGTACCACTGCACCACGCTCTCCCGGGCCACGCGTTTGATGGCCACCTGCAAGCCCACGAGAGACGGGGCTGAGCTCAAGCCCTGCCCCGCCCCTGGCCCTCGTCCCGCGCCCCGCCGTCCCGGCCACTTACCGGGCTCCCGTCCGAGAGGCGGATGCCCGAGAAAACGGTGCCGAAGCCACCGCTGCCCAGCTGCGGGCCCAGCTGGTACAGCTCCTGCAGCTTCTTCTTTTGCCCTGCGACCGAGACCGAGCCATCAGCCTTGCGCCCAGGGCCCCCCCGGCCAAGTGCCCGCGAGTGAAGCGGGCCGAGCCACCGCGGGCCACCTTGCTCTGACCTGCTTCCTGCTGCGCGCCGGGCAGCGGCCACCGCCTTGCAGCCGTCGGGCTGGCGAGCGCCAGAGCTGGGGCAGGGGAGCGCGCAGAGGCGGCTGCAGGAGCCGGAGGGCAGCGGGGCAGGGCGGCACCGTCGCTGTCCCCGGCGTCGTGGGCTGGACTCTGCTCTTGAGGACTGCCGGGGCTACAGCCCGAGGACTCGCACAGGGGGGTGTCAGGAGCAGCTGCAAACCAGAGAGGGGTTTTTTGAAGCTGTGGCATCAGAAGCACTGGAAACAGCCAGGGACTCGGCTGCTCTCAAGGGCCCTGGCCTGGCCTGGGGATGCCCCTCAAGAGCCCCAAGGGAGCCTCAGAGAGCTCCTCAGATCTCACCTGCTACCAGCAAGGCCTTCCTGGTAGTCGGTGGCCGTCTCGGAGCAGCTTCCTGGAGATGGAGGAACCTCCTGGGTGTCTTGAGGCTCGTCTCCGCCACCAGGCAAGAGCTGTTGCCAGCTGGCGCAGCCGGCACAGCGTCCTGGGAGCTGTGGGCCGGCAACTGCTGGCTCCAGCTCACTCGCTGCTCCAGCACCTGCTCCTGACAAGGCTCCCCTGGATCGGGCTGGGCTCCCACTTGGACTTCTGGGCTTTCCCTGGCAACGTCAGTTGTCAGGGTTGTGCCCGTGTTGTTGAAGTCCATGAGTCCAAGGGAGCTGGGAGACCTGTGCACAGGCTCTGCACTTTCTGCAGGCTGACTGCAGGTCTCACGGAGCGTCTGCGGGCGATGGAGGCTGTCAGAGATAGCGGACGCTCCTGGCGGGATGGAGGATCTCTGACAGCCTGAGCTTCTTGCCTGGATGGCGGCTCTCTGATGGTGTGCCATCCTTGCAAGGCTTGAGGCTCTCCCAGGGATGGAGAATCTTGCTGGGAGCAGCCTCTTGAAGGGATGGAGGCTCCTGGAGGAGCTGGCCGAGCCACAGCAGGGCAGGTGGCCTCGCTTCAGCAGCTCCTCCAGTTCTTTCCACAAGGCCTGCCACATCCCAGAGTAGAGCGGCACCCATGTCCCATTGCGAGCCCAGAGCAGCAGCATCAGTTCCTGCAGCTCCTGGGCCACTGCCACGCAGGGGCCGCAGCTGCAGGGGCTGTCCAGGGGGCTCGCGGGAGCACGTGGCCGCTTGCGAGGGGTGGCCCGAGGCCTGGAGGACCTGGGAGCCGCAGGGGCTCCTCGCTTCCTCCGTGAGCCTCTGGGCTGCACCCCGGGGCGCTTGCGCCTCTTCGCTGTCCTTGTCTGCCGCCTCCGTGGTTGCCAGTGGCCAACGGCCCACCAGACAGCCACAGCGGCCAACAGCAGGACAAGCACAATCACTGGGACAACACCGTCACACATGGCTCCGGCACGTCCCATCGCGACTGCACTGGCAGCTGCAGGTGCTGGCCCGTGTTACATAGCGACTGCGCGGTGATGTCACAGTGCTGTGGGCCAGGACAGCCGGGTGACATCCCAGCCCCGCCTCTCACCAGCGCTCAGCCCCTTTGTGCCGTCATAGCCCTGGGCCCACCTCAGGGATCAGCAGAACCAGCTCATGCCTAAGGATGCACATGGCCAGAAAAAGCCTGGCAGCAAGAACAGGAGCTCAGCCTGCTGCAGTGAATCATTCCCTGCAGCAAGTGGCACATCAGGAAGAGTGCTGCTGCCACCAGTGTCAAGCCCATGGCTCCCAGGACACTGCAGCGGTACCAACTGGCAACAGCCACTACTCTGTGCCTGCGAAGATCTTCCAGAGACAAAGGGAGTTGAAGTTCCTGTGTCTCTGGGGAGCTCTCCTGAACTGGCTGTCGAGGGCAGGAAGAGTTTTCTGTAACAGCTCACCGACTTCTGCGTTGCCTCTGTTCTAAACAAGTCAGGATTTCCCAAGGAGCGCTCATGGTGCTCTCACTGCTCTGGTTTTGACGGGCATAGGGTTCCTTTTTTCCCAGTTGCTGGCACACACTGGGTTCAGATGCACCATGGGAATGCTGTGGATCAAACAGGGGTGGTTTGCTTTCTGCTGAGCAGGGCTTGCCCTCTTCAGGGACTTTGCAGTGTCCCTTGGTACAGTGCACGTTTTCCACGGCGAAGGGAGGGAAGAGTGTTGAAGACAGAGGCAAAGAATGCATTAAACACCTGTTCTGTGTCCCTGGCCCTGTTTGTCAGGTGACCATCCACATCCTGGAAGGGGACAATGTTACTTCTACAATGTTTCTTTCCATGCATATATTTAAAACCACTCTTTTTATTGGGCCCCACATTTCTGGCCACCTTCCTCTCCAGCTGAGCTTTCAGTGCACCAAAGTTCTCCGTACAGTGGCGAGAAACATCTCTGGGGAAGGAATGAGAAGGAGGTGTCTTTACAAACTATCTGTGGGCCTGATGGTAGATAAAGCCAGATACTGATAGGTGAAAGAAGCAGCAAAGGGAGGAACCCTAAATTCCATAGGAATTCCACTAATTGACACAGACTGTTACTCACTCAAGACTCTGCTAATCCCTGGATTTAGAGAAAAAGAACAGAGACAGGAGCAAAAGAATGGGGGGGGGGGGGAGGGGGGTAGACATTAGAAAGGGGGTTTGTATTAAGCCATTTGGGAAGTCTGTACCTCTCAAGTAGCTCAGCCAGTGGGGAAAGAGAGAGGGAAATGCAGCTGGGAAATTAGGAGATAAAGGAAGCTGCGTCCTCTATCAACTTGAGAGATCCCGTGGGAAATGCCCATGACCTCTCCCTTTATTCGATCAAAGTAACAGGACTGCTCTGTCTCTTGTTTGGACGTACAGCTGTGGTGTTTGAGGACTAATTTTCCTGACATCCGTATTCTTCTTGTGACCTTGCTTCCACTGGGCACACAGCTTCCTTTTCCATCCTCTTTGCCAGAGAAGAAGCCTTCTGCCTCGCCTGCTTGGCTTTCGACATTTGGGAATCTCCTGCTGCTGTGCCCTTAGGAGGTGATGTTTCAAAATTGACCAGCACGGATGGACCCCAGCACCTGCAAAAACATTGTCCCTGGAGACCCTGCTTAGCAGTTCCCTGAGCAGTCTGAAGTCTGCTCTCCTCATGGCCCGAGCTGAGGTTTTGCTGGCCCTTTTCCTCTTGTCAGAGGTTTGAAACTCGATTGATTTGTGGTCGCTGTGGCCAAGACGGCCGCCAGTCCCCACCTGGCTCAGGGCACGTGGGACTCAGAGGGCGGCCTGGCTCCAGGGGGGCTGAGCTGGAGAGTCCTGGGCTGCGGGGGGCTTCCCGCTTTCCTGGGAGGAGACTCCCTGGGGAGGAAGAAGGGTCTGGCATGAGCCACAAGGCCCCTGGCCGAGGGACGGTAGCGGGGGACGTGTGCGTAGCGGATGCTGTCTGGGAGGAGCTGTGGCAAGGAGTGGGTGTGGGGCTGGGGGTGTCCCAGAGCTCAGTGAGGGTGTTCCCCCAGCCCAGCAGGCAGAAAGCCCCTGGCTCACAGCAGGAGCCAAGTTCCAGGTCACCAGGAACAGCCCCCGCCCTCACCAGTGCTCCCAGCCTCCCACAAAGGTTGGTTATGCCCATGGGTGCTGCCAAGGTTCCCCATGGGAACAGGGCTGGACACCCTAAAAAGGGGGGTCAACACCCCAGGGGCAAAGCCAGCGCAGGGGAGAATGAGTGGGATGAGTGTGAGAGGACCACCTCTACCCCTCCCATCCCGCACCAGGGAGCAGGGACTTTCCTGGGACAGCTCCAGGAGGATATTCAGGACCATCCTTGCCTGGGACAGGGGTGCCAAGGAGATCCAGGAGGGATCAGTGTCCAGCTCTGTGTCCTGGGACACCCTGCACCCTGTTCCCCATAGCCCTGATTTTCAGGAAGGAGCCACAGGAGCCTCCTGGCCATTGCTGGATTTTTCTTTCAGGAATTCGCTGTGGAGCTCGTTTGTCTTTTTTTGCCTCTTTCGGAGCTCCTGTAAAAACGGCCTTGGAAGGGGCGGGGCGGGGCGGGGCGGGGCAGGGCGGAGAAGAGCCAGCTGGGGAAGTCTTGAGGGCTTCTGTGGCTCTGGCAGCCTGCTTTCCTCCTCTCCCTTTGGTGGAGGTGTGGGCTGGCAACGGAGCATCTTCCCCGGGTGGCCGCGGTGCCCCGGATCCCTGCCCTGAGCGGAGGGACAACACTGGGCGTCTCTGGCCTGCCGCACGCAGCCAGGCTGCCGCACAGAGCTCCTCCAAAGCCCTGCCCTTGGCCGCAGGGGGCCGAATTAGTGAGGCATTAAGGAGGGAGGAAGGAAGGGCGCTAATTAGGGAGGGGAGGGCGGGGAGCCGTTCCCAGCCGAGGGGGCGTGGCCAGGACGATGGGCGTGGGCAGGGCCTCAGCGGCGGCGAGGGGCCGTGGTCTGAGCGGGGCCGGGGCCAGCGCTGAGGGGAGCAAAGGGCGGGAAAAGGCTCGGTGCTGCTGAGGGGAAGCGTCGGGAAGGAGGGGACGGAGGGGATATCGTTGGGAAAAAGGGAGACACAAGAGCTCCTGGGGGCCTGAAACCACTAACAGTGGTGGAGGGGAGCCCAACACACTCCTCCTATGTATCCCTATGCTTTACAGAGGGGAAGGCGTGGCTAAAATCCAGGAGAAACAGTGCTGTGGATCCAAGGAATCAGAAGCAGGATCTGTGTGGAGGGCGTCCCTCACGGGAGGCACATGAATCGACCTGAGCGAGGCTGGGGCAGGAGGGTCACGGCCAGCAGAGAAGGGGGACCCTCTGTCCATGCCAAGGCCCAGGGCAGCCCTATCCCGGGAAGCGCGCAGGGAGCGGATCCTTGAGCTGCTGCACGTTGGCGCTGCCCTCGCTCAGCCGGCAGCCCCCTCATTGCCCAGGGGGAGCTGGTGGCAGTGGGGAGTGGGAGAGGGAAACATCTGTCCTACACCTCCATGGCTGCGGCACTGCCAAAGGTGAAGAACGTCAGAGAACTGCCAAACAAGATCCTCCAGCAGGAAAGGCAGACGTTCCCAGCTCCAGGGAATTCCCTGATGTCAGCAGTGGAGGAGCAGGATGAGGAAGATCTCCACGCTTGCGATACTTCTGGCAAGAGCCTCCGTCCCTGCCAGAGCCTCGGTGAGAGCTGCCGGAGCGCAGACGGAGGAAGGCCTTTGGACAGGTGCAAGGTATGAATGATGCACGGTCCCCAGTCGTGGTGTGAGCAGAAACATTTCTTCCAAGCACCTCTGGCTTTTAGAAGAGTTTCACTCTCAGGTTCGAATAGCGTGAGCCTGGAAAGCCAATAGTCGAAATGCTCCGATGTCTGCTACCCAATACTAGACATGAACTCGTGTCTCTCGTAGCAACATCAGGCTTTTTCCCTAAGCCAAGTGCTGGAAGGAGAATTTCTTCTGCAAAACTACTGTGCTTCTGCTGCTTGTTCCATTTTAGAAAGTTTCCTTCGTCGCCCCTGCCTTGATTGAACAGTCCTTTCTCTTCTAACTAGAAGCTCCAGGTTCTCTTCTTACAAGTTGTCTTTGTTTTCTTTGCCCACAGACAGGAGTCCCTGCTTCCCCAGAGCCACGTCGATCTGCAGAGCCTGCTTGTGGCTGAGGATGCAGATGGCCAGGAAAGGCCGGGAAGTAAAAATTGGTAACATTTCTAGTTCCTAGGAAAGAAATATTTCATGAGATCTGGAAAACAAGCATCCCAGCATCTGTGGCATTCCCAGCTGATCAGTCCCGCTGTAGCAAGATTGAGGATGCATCTCCCAGTTCTCCAAGAGCTGAGTAGGTATTAGTAGGGCATTGGACTGCAGCTGGGAACAGCAAAAGTGGCTGGCACAGCAAGTTCAATGTATGGCTGTCCAAGGTCTGTCTTTTGCAAGTTTCCAAGCTTTGCATCATGTTCTTGGGATTCCATTATCACTTTCAACCGAATACTCTACCAGTTAGAGCCATGATTGCCATCAAAAAGGTGAAGTCTGTAATAATAATCTGGTTTTTGGAGGGGAGATTTTCTCTCATCTCTTGCTCTGATCAGCTAGTGTAGTTTTAGAGGAGTTTGTGGTAAAGTCTGTTCTGTGCTGATTTTTTAATGGCTGTTTGACCACCAGACATGTCTGTGCCCTGAAGACATTTTCAGTTTTCATCCAGTTAGTCTAGAAGGTCCACTGAAAAAGTTATTTGATGTAACTCATCTCTCTGAAACCTGGGCAAACAAAATGCTCTGTTTTGGATTACAGGGAGGTGGACTGGTTTTCCTTGGCAAGCATCCTTTTCCTGCTCGTGTTTGCACCGCCGATCGTGTATTACTTCATCATGTCCTGTGACCAGTACCAGTGCTCTCTGACTGACCCACTGCTGGACTTGCTGACAGGGAATAAACATCTGTCTGACATCTGGAACAGGACTCCCACACTGACCTATAGGGCTGCTGGCATCTATTCCCTTTGGGTCACTTTCCAGGTACATTCTTGAGTTATGATCTGGATGCCGGGTCTGGTTTCTCACACGGCTGTTGGATGAATCCTTTTGCACAAAGGATAGTGGAATGTTGAACTGGCATTTACTCTTTGGTGTTTCCCACTTTCCAGGGCTTTTTGGAATCCAAAGGAAGCTTATGTACTTGGAAAAGAAGCATGTAGGGAATATACGCAAATATTCCTTGTGTGGCATATGCCTTAATGAGGTTTTGAAGAAAAAGCAACTTTATAGCAGTATCCGTTGGTTTTAAATTCATACACAAGAAATAGATAAAAATAAAACGACGAGGACCTGAATCTAGTTACCAACTGTCCTGCCTCCCCACCAAAAAAGGATGGCAGCCTTACATGAAGTACATCTTTGAGCTGTCTCAAAGCTTAGATGTATTACTAGTCTAAAATCCCAACAGCTAAATATTGCCATATTTGCTTACCCAATACTTAATAGAAACTTAATAGAAACATTCTATTTGGTATGTGTATGTAAGGAATAGTGTTTTGAGGGATTTTGTCTCGTCTGTATTTACTGTGAATACATCCTCTCTCTTCTAGGTGGTTTTGTACATGTCCATCCCTGACTTCTGCCATAAAGTTCTCCCTGGATATGTGGGAGGTGTACAAGAAGGTGCTGTCACCCCTGCTGGTAAGGTATTCCTTGGAATACACGGACACCGTGCAATCTTCTGAAATGATAGTATTTCTGTACCTAGAGTGTTTAATAGCCCATGTGTAGCCAGAGGAAACGTGGGCAGAAGTGCTCTCACCTTCCTCCCGTGTTCAGTTCAAACAAAAATAGAAAGCAATCGATGTCATCTTTTAGAAGAAGTGATAGCATTTCTATCTCTTAGAATTAGTATAACTGTTGATCTGGTAGGCACCATACCAGCAGTGAAAAAGTACTGGTTGATGACTTTGGCACTTGAAATTGTCAGTTGACTGTAGCTGTCCAGGACTATTGCTGGTATTCGACAAGATAGTTTTACCTGCTCAAGCTCCATGAAGCCAAGGGACTTGAACAAAATGTGGGATGTGAACTGTTAGGAGAAGTGGTTTGTTACTCTGGTCAGTTTTGGGGGAAAGCCTAAATTCAGTTTTGTGAGGAGAAAAACTCAGCCTAACAAAGCCTAATGGGTACAGCAGAGTTTAATGGAACACTCAGAAAAGTGCTTTAAGGTATTGAATTGGGAGGACGAGGAGAGAGAAGTTGTTTCATGAGCGCTTGATTGAGCTTCTGTGTATTCTGTGCATAGCCATGTGAATTAAAAGCTGCAGTAATGCGGGGTCAGTAACACTCGATTTTTTTTCTTCATCTTTTAGGTGTCGTGAATAAATATGAAAATCAATGGACTTCAGGCCTGGATCATGACCCATGTGCTTTGGTTTGCAAATGCTTCTTGCTTCCACTTCTTCTCACCTACCATCATTTTTGACAAGTGGATTCCTCTCCTGTGGTGTGCCAATAGCTTGGGATATGCAGTGTCCACGTTTGCAATGATTAAAGGCTACTTTTTCCCTCCCAATGCCAAAGAGTGGTATGTGAATTTTAGTAATGAGAGAAGACGAGGTAATCCGAGATTAAAACTGTTAAATAAAAACCGGGTCTATCAATTGAATGACAGAATATATTTCACTGGCAGAGAGAGCTGAGCCAGTGTATGACAGTGGTTCTTTGCTTCACTAGCACCATCCCCCGTGTTTCATGCTGCACACCATGGGACTGGCAGCCTCAGTGTCACAGATACACCCATCCTAGAAATAGTGAGACTGTTCAGAAGTGTTAGCAAGAGTAAACTCGGGCACTTCTGAAACTCTACAACTTATGTCTATTAATGTAATACTTCAGCTGGGTCAGCTTCTGTTACCTTGCACAGCGTTACATGCTTTGATGATTTTTATTATCACTACATCAAATTAATCTGAATTGTGTAGTCAGAGCAGTAATTACCTGTATTTGTGTAGAACTCTGTACATTTCCAATTTTTTTATGTTTTACAGCAAATTCACTGGAAACTTCTTTTACGACTACATGATGGGGATTGAATTTAACCCTCGAATAGGGAAGTGGTTTGATTTCAAGCTCTTTCTTCAGTGGGTGCCCTGGGATTTTGGCCTGGACTCTGATCAACCTTTCCTTTGCTGCCAAACAAGAGGAGCTGTATGGCGAAGCGACAAACTCCATGATCCTTGTCAATGTCCTTCAGGTAAATTCCAAGGAGGAAATTAGGAAACCAGCTAGCAAGTAAACTAATATTAAAGTAGGAAAAGAAGTCCTTCTATGGAAATGAAAATGAAGTGTTTTTTCCTGGCCTGAAACAAGCTCATTCAGTGATGGTGTGCTGGGACTTCTTTGGATTTATTGCCTGATCTGTGGAAATGGAAGCCTGCTCAATAGGAGCTCTATCGGCCCTCTTTGTAACGCTGTGACTCTAAGCTGAAGAGAGATTGGGCTGATCAACTGTGAGTTCACTTCCCAAGCGTTCGTCCTTGAGTTGTACACTTGCCTTAGTCATCCTACTGTTGCTTTATCTGTGTAGATAGATAGATAGGTAGGTAGATATTGTGTATCCACATAGCTTGTATTTATGTGATAGTTCTTCCTAACTGTGTTCAGAAACGTCTGGTTTTGAAGTGCTAACATAAAAACACCAATGAGTTGTGAGATCACATCACAAGGCAGCACAGACATTAGGCTGATGCTGTTAAACAGGGTAACTGGTGACAGTGCTCTGTTATTACTGTGAAATTATTCTGTTGCAGGGTATTTTTGTTCTGGACTTCTTTTGGAATGAAGCCTGGTACTTGAAAACCATTGCTATCTGCCATGATCATTTGGGATGGTATTTGGGCTGGGGAGACTGTGTTTGGTTGCCTTCCCTCTCTACTTTGCAGGTAAAAATGTGGACACTGTGGATTTGGGCTAAGAGGAAGGAAACTTTGCACAAACATTCTTCTCAGCAGGTTAATGTGCACCTTAAATGTTTCTAGGCGGTTTGACTGTTGAGAAATCCTTGCAACATTCTTTGTAACAATTCCTGGGTAGGAAGGCTTCCTGTCCGTGCCCAGATTGGACATCTTTTCCTCTCCTGCCCTTCTTTTGTGCCTCTTTCTGTCACTGTCTGTTGTGTCTGTATACTTTTCTGAATCCTTTTGGTTTCCTTTTTTTCTAAATCCTTTCCGTTTCCTTTTTTTTTTACTCCTGCTTGTTGAGGGTCTTTTGGTTAGCGGTGGTTTGTTTGTGTTTTGTTCCTTGCTTTTTCCTTCTGTCCGGTTTGCATCCTTGCAACTTCTCTCTTCTTGTTTCAGGAAGAAGTGCAATTTTGGAGAGAGAAAGAGAGAAGGAAACTGTTGGATGCAGAGTTTTTTGAAAGTTTTCTGCAGTTTTACTGTTGCAGTAGATTTTTCTACTCTTTCTTCTGGTCTGTTGTGGGCCACTGTAGTCAAGGAATTGGTCTGGCATGCTGAGCCTCTGTTGGAAGTAAATGTCTGATTGTTTTTGTGCTCCCCAGGGTCTGTATTTGGTTTACCAGCCTGTCCAGCTGTGCACAGCCCATGCCGTAGGGGTCTTGATGCTGGGCTTGCTGGGCTATTCCATCTTCAGAATGACCAACCACCAGAAGGACCTCTTCCGTCGTACCAATGGCAAGTGCAGGATCTGGGGGAAGAAGCCGGAGTCCATCGAGTGCTCCTACGTGTCCGTGGATGGGCCCAAGCACTACAGCAAGCTGATGACCTCTGGCTTTTGGGGCTGGGCACGTCATTTCAACTGCACGGGAGACCTGATGGGCTCGCTGGCCTATTGCCTGGCTTGTGGCTTTGAGCACATCCTGCCTTACTTCTACATCGTTTACATGACCACTCTGCTCACCCAGCGCTGCATTCGGGACGAGCACGGTTGTTGCAGCAAAGATGGGAAGGACTGGAAGCACTACACTGCTGCAGTGCCCTACCGGCTCTACCCGGCAGATTTTAAGGCTAATGCAGGATCCAGGGGAAAGAAAAAAGAAGAAACATGCAGGCATGCCATGTTTAAAGTGTTTAAACTGAAGTGGGGCACTGAAATGTCCCATTTTTTTAGAGGATTCTTTTAATTGGAATTGAATCATGCCGCAACCGGGCCAGGAGACACTTCAGAGACAGAGTCAGAGAAGCGGGTATTTGCTTTATTCGGCGCGCCGGGTGTGTGGGGATCGCTCCTCCAAACACACACCTGGTGCTCTCTACAACACAAGTATTATGGGTTAAATTAGGAATATTCATCACATTCCTTGGGACAGGTGTGGTTATACAAATTATTTCTCGGAAGTCATTAGCATATGGGCCACGCATGCGCTGTGTGTCCTGGTGGCCGCGCTGAGGAAGGCCTCTCCTCTTCCTCGGGGGTCTTTTCTGATGAAGGCCAGTAGTCTTCCTCTCAGTGAACTTTTTCACCTTTCTCCCTGGGCATGCGTAGTCCTTTGAGGAATGTTTCAGCGGTCTCTGAGATGATCCTTGTGCCCTCTATCTTGACAAGAGTAGGGCAAATTTGGTTTCTTAGGTTTTGTAATTACAGTCTGCTGTCTGAACTAACGTTTGCTGTCTCCCAATAGTTAACTCGTGCTTCCATGAGTTAGCTATTGACTGCCCCTTCCTCATTTCTGAAGAAGTATGTTTTTTTCCCAAAGCCTGTAGTGGTAGGTCAGGGCAGTAGACAGAAGGTGGCACAGGTTTGCAGCTGGCACCTGCCCACAGGGCCAGGGAAGGCACCTGGGTGCTTTCCTGTGGCTAGACTGGTTACTGCACTTTCCATCTCTACCAGTTGTTTTGAGGGTAGAGAAAGGTATTTTGAGGGCTGCAATGGGCCCAGCACCATGGGAGCAACTCCAGCATCTCAACATTTCCTGTGGGCTCCATGCCCATGGCTTACGAGGCTGCAGACCCAGCTGGTCAAAGGCGCAGCCCTGCCTCCCATTTCAGGGGAAGAAAGAGGAAGAGTTTTGTCAGGGCTCAACCTGAAATGACCTTTTGCCATTTCTGATTCTTCTCCCAGCATTGGAGAGGAGCAGCATCTCTGTCCCTGCCACCCGCTGGCCCTTGGAATGCACACATGAGCCCACGTATCACTTCAGGTGAAGCCAAGTGGCCGCCTCAGTTTGAAAGGGCGGCTGTTGTTTCACTGTTGCATTTCTTGGCTTGTTACAGCCCCTCCTGCCTGGACTACAGCCTGTGCTTGAAGACACAAAAGTGCCATGATGCCTGGAGGAAAGGCATCAAAAGCTTGACAAAGGCTGAAGGGAACACTCTGATCACCCCTTTTCCCAAGAGGGTTCTTTAGCTGAAGTTGCTAACCAGGAGCAGACTTGACACCCCGGCATGGGTTTGTGGTTCTTTTATTTCTCGAGTCCTCACTCCTGCGTGGGACTCGGCAACCGGGTGCTGCAGAGGCTCCGGCAAGGCATCAAAGACGCCCGCCCCGCAGCCAAGGGTGGCGCAAGATCTCCTCCAGCGCTGGCCTGTCCGCGGGGTGCTTGGACAAACACCAGCGGATCAGATGTTGGCACTCTGGGGAGAGAAGCCAGAAAGCGCCGGTCACTTGCAGAAGGCTCCTGCCCAGCTGCTCCCGGCGCCCGCAGGGCCCGGGCCGTGCTGCGTGTGCTCAGAGCTGTGCCGGCCTCCCGGCTGACTCTGCCCTTTGCGGGACAGCGGCACGGCAGGACACGCGCCACCTCCTGCAGCCAAGCGGGCCACACCGACCCCACCGTGGTCACGGGCCGCCGCCTGCGGCCAGCCCTTGAGGGCAGATCGACCTCCCGCGGAGCTGCGTGAGGGCCACGCTGGGCTGCGCGGTGCCATCTGCCAAAGCCTGCCTTCTTGAGGCCGGACACCAACCTGGAGAGACCTGCTGCCAGAAGAAGAGCTGCCCCGACACGATGCCACGGTCGTCCTGGAAGGGCTCGTTCCCGCAGACCATGACGTACAGCAGCACGCCCAGGGACCAGATGGTCGCCGAATGGCCGTGGTAGCAGCCAAGGCAGATCCACTCGGGTGGGCTGTACAGGTGTGTTCCTAGGGGACACAGGCGGCGCTGTCCAGGCGCAGGCTGCTGCCTTCCAGAGCCTGGTGCCAGCCTCCTGGCAGAAGCAGGGGCTGCACCAGTGGCCACAACTTCCCCCCCGGGGCCAGCCGCCGTCCCCCAGCCAATTGGCCAAAGCCAGGAAACCGTTCTGCAAGGCAGACAAGGCCAGCGGAGCAGCCCAAGCCCTTGCGGGCCTGCCAAGCCGAGCGGCCGGGGCCTGGCTTTGGCAGCCCCCCTCTGTGGGCAGGGCCGGCAGCCGGCTCCTGGGGCACAGCATCTGGCCCGTGCCAAAGGGCAGCCGGCAGCCGGCTGAATGCCGCAGCCCGCAGCCCAGGAGGGAACGGGGCCGTGCAGTGCCTGGCACTGGGAGCGGGGCCCGGCCTGTGGGCTCACCGGCAAATTGCGTGAAGGCCTGCTCCTGGAGGAAGGTGCCGCAACCGAAGTCGATGAGCTTCAGGTCGCCACTCTCCGGGTCCACGAGGAGGTTCTCCGGCTTGATGTCCCGGTGCAGGACGCCGCAGGCGGTGCAGTGCCGCACGGCCTCCAGCACCTGGCAGAAAAGCCAGCGCGCCATCTCCTCGCACAGGAAGCCCTGCTCCAGCAGGAAGTCCAGGAGATCCTGCGATGACTCCGGACGCTCCATGACCAGCAGGAAGCTGTCAGGCAGCTCAAACCAGTCGAGGAGCTGGATGATGTTGTGGCAGCCAGAGCCCACCTTCTCCATGAGCACAATCTCCATGGGAACGCGGGTGCCGTCGGGCTGTGGGGAGGAGACAGTGCCTCCAGCAGGCCTGATGCTGCCCTGGGGCTGCTGTGCTGCCCCGTGCCTGGGATGCCCCAGTGCCCCCTTGGGCAGCCTCCCTGGTGCTTGGGCTTCCTCCCGCCCAGGGGATGCTTGGGGGGTGCCCCCCTGCCCGGCCCCACCACCGGTGTTTGGCATCCCCGGGCCCGCCCTGCTCCGGCTCGCACGCTGAGCCCACGCCCGCTCCCCCCGCCCTGCGCCGCCTCCCGCCCTCGGGGCCCGGCCTTATCCCTGCCCGCCACGCCCCGCTCTGGCGCTCTGGCGCCGTGGCCCCGCTCACTCACTCACCAGCTCGTACCACTGCACCACGCTCTCCCGGGCCACGCGTTTGATGGCCACCTGCAAGCCCACGAGAGACGGGGCTGAGCTCAAGCCCTGCCCCGCCCCTGGCCCTCGTCCCGCGCCCCGCCGTCCCGGCCACTTACCGGGCTCCCGTCCGAGAGGCAGATGCCCGAGAAAACGGTGCCGAAGCCACCGCTGCCCAGCTGCGGGCCCAGCTGGTACAGCTCCTGCAGCTTCTTCTTTTGCCCTGCGACCGAGACCGAGCCATCAGCCTTGCGCCCAGGGCCCCCCCGGCCAAGTGCCCGCGAGTGAAGCGGGCCGAGCCACCGCGGGCCACCTTGCTCTGACCTGCTTCCTGCTGCGCGCCGGGCAGCGGCCACCGCCTTGCAGCCGTCGGGCTGGCGAGCGCCAGAGCTGGGGCAGGGGAGCGCGCAGAGGCGGCTGCAGGAGCCGGAGGGCAGCGGGGCAGGGCGGCACCGTCGCTGTCCCCGGCGTCGTGGGCTGGACTCTGCTCTTGAGGACTGCCGGGGCTACAGCCCGAGGACTCGCACAGGGGGGTGTCAGGAGCAGCTGCAAACCAGAGAGGGGTTTTTTGAAGCTGTGGCATCAGAAGCACTGGAAACAGCCAGGGACTCGGCTGCTCTCAAGGGCCCTGGCCTGGCCTGGGGATGCCCCTCAAGAGCCCCAAGGGAGCCTCAGAGAGCTCCTCAGATCTCACCTGCTACCAGCAAGGCCTTCCTGGTAGTCGGTGGCCGTCTCGGAGCAGCTTCCTGGAGATGGAGGAACCTCCTGGGTGTCTTGAGGCTCGTCTCCGCCACCAGGCAAGAGCTGTTGCCAGCTGGCGCAGCCGGCACAGCGTCCTGGGAGCTGTGGGCCGGCAACTGCTGGCTCCAGCTCACTCGCTGCTCCAGCACCTGCTCCTGACAAGGCTCCCCTGGATCGGGCTGGGCTCCCACTTGGACTTCTGGGCTTTCCCTGGCAACGTCAGTTGTCAGGGTTGTGCCCGTGTTGTTGAAGTCCATGAGTCCAAGGGAGCTGGGAGACCTGTGCACAGGCTCTGCACTTTCTGCAGGCTGACTGCAGGTCTCACGGAGCGTCTGCGGGCGATGGAGGCTGTCAGAGATAGCGGACGCTCCTGGCGGGATGGAGGATCTCTGACAGCCTGAGCTTCTTGCCTGGATGGCGGCTCTCTGATGGTGTGCCATCCTTGCAAGGCTTGAGGCTCTCCCAGGGATGGAGAATCTTGCTGGGAGCAGCCTCTTGAAGGGATGGAGGCTCCTGGAGGAGCTGGCCGAGCCACAGCAGGGCAGGTGGCCTCGCTTCAGCAGCTCCTCCAGTTCTTTCCACAAGGCCTGCCACATCCCAGAGTAGAGCGGCACCCATGTCCCATTGCGAGCCCAGAGCAGCAGCATCAGTTCCTGCAGCTCCTGGGCCACTGCCACGCAGGGGCCGCAGCTGCAGGGGCTGTCCAGGGGGCTCGCGGGAGCACGTGGCCGCTTGCGAGGGGTGGCCCGAGGCCTGGAGGACCTGGGAGCCGCAGGGGCTCCTCGCTTCCTCCGTGAGCCTCTGGGCTGCACCCCGGGGCGCTTGCGCCTCTTCGCTGTCCTTGTCTGCCGCCTCCGTGGTTGCCAGTGGCCAACGGCCCACCAGACAGCCACAGCGGCCAACAGCAGGACAAGCACAATCACTGGGACAACACCGTCACACATGGCTCCGGCACGTCCCATCGCGACTGCACTGGCAGCTGCAGGTGCTGGCCCGTGTTACATAGCGACTGCGCGGTGATGTCACAGTGCTGTGGGCCAGGACAGCCGGGTGACATCCCAGCCCCGCCTCTCACCAGCGCTCAGCCCCTTTGTGCCGTCATAGCCCTGGGCCCACCTCAGGGATCAGCAGAACCAGCTCATGCCTAAGGATGCACATGGCCAGAAAAAGCCTGGCAGCAAGAACAGGAGCTCAGCCTGCTGCAGTGAATCATTCCCTGCAGCAAGTGGCACATCAGGAAGAGTGCTGCTGCCACCAGTGTCAAGCCCATGGCTCCCAGGACACTGCAGCGGTACCAACTGGCAACAGCCACTACTCTGTGCCTGCGAAGATCTTCCAGAGACAAAGGGAGTTGAAGTTCCTGTGTCTCTGGGGAGCTCTCCTGAACTGGCTGTCGAGGGCAGGAAGAGTTTTCTGTAACAGCTCACCGACTTCTGCGTTGCCTCTGTTCTAAACAAGTCAGGATTTCCCAAGGAGCGCTCATGGTGCTCTCACTGCTCTGGTTTTGACGGGCATAGGGTTCCTTTTTTCCCAGTTGCTGGCACACACTGGGTTCAGATGCACCATGGGAATGCTGTGGATCAAACAGGGGTGGTTTGCTTTCTGCTGAGCAGGGCTTGCCCTCTTCAGGGACTTTGCAGTGTCCCTTGGTACAGTGCACGTTTTCCACGGCGAAGGGAGGGAAGAGTGTTGAAGACAGAGGCAAAGAATGCATTAAACACCTGTTCTGTGTCCCTGGCCCTGTTTGTCAGGTGACCATCCACATCCTGGAAGGGGACAATGTTACTTCTACAATGTTTCTTTCCATGCATATATTTAAAACCACTCTTTTTATTGGGCCCCACATTTCTGGCCACCTTCCTCTCCAGCTGAGCTTTCAGTGCACCAAAGTTCTCCGTACAGTGGCGAGAAACATCTCTGGGGAAGGAATGAGAAGGAGGTGTCTTTACAAACTATCTGTGGGCCTGATGGTAGATAAAGCCAGATACTGATAGGTGAAAGAAGCAGCAAAGGGAGGAACCCTAAATTCCATAGGAATTCCACTAATTGACACAGACTGTTACTCACTCAAGACTCTGCTAATCCCTGGATTTAGAGAAAAAGAACAGAGACAGGAGCAAAAGAATGGGGGGGGGGGGAGGGGGGTAGACATTAGAAAGGGGGTTTGTATTAAGCCATTTGGGAAGTCTGTACCTCTCAAGTAGCTCAGCCAGTGGGGAAAGAGAGAGGGAAATGCAGCTGGGAAATTAGGAGATAAAGGAAGCTGCGTCCTCTATCAACTTGAGAGATCCCGTGGGAAATGCCCATGACCTCTCCCTTTATTCGATCAAAGTAACAGGACTGCTCTGTCTCTTGTTTGGACGTACAGCTGTGGTGTTTGAGGACTAATTTTCCTGACATCCGTATTCTTCTTGTGACCTTGCTTCCACTGGGCACACAGCTTCCTTTTCCATCCTCTTTGCCAGAGAAGAAGCCTTCTGCCTCGCCTGCTTGGCTTTCGACATTTGGGAATCTCCTGCTGCTGTGCCCTTAGGAGGTGATGTTTCAAAATTGACCAGCACGGATGGACCCCAGCACCTGCAAAAACATTGTCCCTGGAGACCCTGCTTAGCAGTTCCCTGAGCAGTCTGAAGTCTGCTCTCCTCATGGCCCGAGCTGAGGTTTTGCTGGCCCTTTTCCTCTTGTCAGAGGTTTGAAACTCGATTGATTTGTGGTCGCTGTGGCCAAGACGGCCGCCAGTCCCCACCTGGCTCAGGGCACGTGGGACTCAGAGGGCGGCCTGGCTCCAGGGGGGCTGAGCTGGAGAGTCCTGGGCTGCGGGGGGCTTCCCGCTTTCCTGGGAGGAGACTCCCTGGGGAGGAAGAAGGGTCTGGCATGAGCCACAAGGCCCCTGGCCGAGGGACGGTAGCGGGGGACGTGTGCGTAGCGGATGCTGTCTGGGAGGAGCTGTGGCAAGGAGTGGGTGTGGGGCTGGGGGTGTCCCAGAGCTCAGTGAGGGTGTTCCCCCAGCCCAGCAGGCAGAAAGCCCCTGGCTCACAGCAGGAGCCAAGTTCCAGGTCACCAGGAACAGCCCCCGCCCTCACCAGTGCTCCCAGCCTCCCACAAAGGTTGGTTATGCCCATGGGTGCTGCCAAGGTTCCCCATGGGAACAGGGCTGGACACCCTAAAAAGGGGGGTCAACACCCCAGGGGCAAAGCCAGCGCAGGGGAGAATGAGTGGGATGAGTGTGAGAGGACCACCTCTACCCCTCCCATCCCGCACCAGGGAGCAGGGACTTTCCTGGGACAGCTCCAGGAGGATATTCAGGACCATCCTTGCCTGGGACAGGGGTGCCAAGGAGATCCAGGAGGGATCAGTGTCCAGCTCTGTGTCCTGGGACACCCTGCACCCTGTTCCCCATAGCCCTGATTTTCAGGAAGGAGCCACAGGAGCCTCCTGGCCATTGCTGGATTTTTCTTTCAGGAATTCGCTGTGGAGCTCGTTTGTCTTTTTTTGCCTCTTTCGGAGCTCCTGTAAAAACGGCCTTGGAAGGGGCGGGGCGGGGCGGGGCGGGGCAGGGCGGAGAAGAGCCAGCTGGGGAAGTCTTGAGGGCTTCTGTGGCTCTGGCAGCCTGCTTTCCTCCTCTCCCTTTGGTGGAGGTGTGGGCTGGCAACGGAGCATCTTCCCCGGGTGGCCGCGGTGCCCCGGATCCCTGCCCTGAGCGGAGGGACAACACTGGGCGTCTCTGGCCTGCCGCACGCAGCCAGGCTGCCGCACAGAGCTCCTCCAAAGCCCTGCCCTTGGCCGCAGGGGGCCGAATTAGTGAGGCATTAAGGAGGGAGGAAGGAAGGGCGCTAATTAGGGAGGGGAGGGCGGGGAGCCGTTCCCAGCCGAGGGGGCGTGGCCAGGACGATGGGCGTGGGCAGGGCCTCAGCGGCGGCGAGGGGCCGTGGTCTGAGCGGGGCCGGGGCCAGCGCTGAGGGGAGCAAAGGGCGGGAAAAGGCTCGGTGCTGCTGAGGGGAAGCGTCGGGAAGGAGGGGACGGAGGGGATATCGTTGGGAAAAAGGGAGACACAAGAGCTCCTGGGGGCCTGAAACCACTAACAGTGGTGGAGGGGAGCCCAACACACTCCTCCTATGTATCCCTATGCTTTACAGAGGGGAAGGCGTGGCTAAAATCCAGGAGAAACAGTGCTGTGGATCCAAGGAATCAGAAGCAGGATCTGTGTGGAGGGCGTCCCTCACGGGAGGCACATGAATCGACCTGAGCGAGGCTGGGGCAGGAGGGTCACGGCCAGCAGAGAAGGGGGACCCTCTGTCCATGCCAAGGCCCAGGGCAGCCCTATCCCGGGAAGCGCGCAGGGAGCGGATCCTTGAGCTGCTGCACGTTGGCGCTGCCCTCGCTCAGCCGGCAGCCCCCTCATTGCCCAGGGGGAGCTGGTGGCAGTGGGGAGTGGGAGAGGGAAACATCTGTCCTACACCTCCATGGCTGCGGCACTGCCAAAGGTGAAGAACGTCAGAGAACTGCCAAACAAGATCCTCCAGCAGGAAAGGCAGACGTTCCCAGCTCCAGGGAATTCCCTGATGTCAGCAGTGGAGGAGCAGGATGAGGAAGATCTCCACGCTTGCGATACTTCTGGCAAGAGCCTCCGTCCCTGCCAGAGCCTCGGTGAGAGCTGCCGGAGCGCAGACGGAGGAAGGCCTTTGGACAGGTGCAAGGTATGAATGATGCACGGTCCCCAGTCGTGGTGTGAGCAGAAACATTTCTTCCAAGCACCTCTGGCTTTTAGAAGAGTTTCACTCTCAGGTTCGAATAGCGTGAGCCTGGAAAGCCAATAGTCGAAATGCTCCGATGTCTGCTACCCAATACTAGACATGAACTCGTGTCTCTCGTAGCAACATCAGGCTTTTTCCCTAAGCCAAGTGCTGGAAGGAGAATTTCTTCTGCAAAACTACTGTGCTTCTGCTGCTTGTTCCATTTTAGAAAGTTTCCTTCGTCGCCCCTGCCTTGATTGAACAGTCCTTTCTCTTCTAACTAGAAGCTCCAGGTTCTCTTCTTACAAGTTGTCTTTGTTTTCTTTGCCCACAGACAGGAGTCCCTGCTTCCCCAGAGCCACGTCGATCTGCAGAGCCTGCTTGTGGCTGAGGATGCAGATGGCCAGGAAAGGCCGGGAAGTAAAAATTGGTAACATTTCTAGTTCCTAGGAAAGAAATATTTCATGAGATCTGGAAAACAAGCATCCCAGCATCTGTGGCATTCCCAGCTGATCAGTCCCGCTGTAGCAAGATTGAGGATGCATCTCCCAGTTCTCCAAGAGCTGAGTAGGTATTAGTAGGGCATTGGACTGCAGCTGGGAACAGCAAAAGTGGCTGGCACAGCAAGTTCAATGTATGGCTGTCCAAGGTCTGTCTTTTGCAAGTTTCCAAGCTTTGCATCATGTTCTTGGGATTCCATTATCACTTTCAACCGAATACTCTACCAGTTAGAGCCATGATTGCCATCAAAAAGGTGAAGTCTGTAATAATAATCTGGTTTTTGGAGGGGAGATTTTCTCTCATCTCTTGCTCTGATCAGCTAGTGTAGTTTTAGAGGAGTTTGTGGTAAAGTCTGTTCTGTGCTGATTTTTTAATGGCTGTTTGACCACCAGACATGTCTGTGCCCTGAAGACATTTTCAGTTTTCATCCAGTTAGTCTAGAAGGTCCACTGAAAAAGTTATTTGATGTAACTCATCTCTCTGAAACCTGGGCAAACAAAGTGCTCTGTTTTGGATTACAGGGAGGTGGACTGGTTTTCCTTGGCAAGCATCCTTTTCCTGCTCGTGTTTGCACCGCCGATCGTGTATTACTTCATCATGTCCTGTGACCAGTACCAGTGCTCTCTGACTGACCCACTGCTGGACTTGCTGACAGGGAATAAACATCTGTCTGACATCTGGAACAGGACTCCCACACTGACCTATAGGGCTGCTGGCATCTATTCCCTTTGGGTCACTTTCCAGGTACATTCTTGAGTTATGATCTGGATGCCGGGTCTGGTTTCTCACACGGCTGTTGGATGAATCCTTTTGCACAAAGGATAGTGGAATGTTGAACTGGCATTTACTCTTTGGTGTTTCCCACTTTCCAGGGCTTTTTGGAATCCAAAGGAAGCTTATGTACTTGGAAAAGAAGCATGTAGGGAATATACGCAAATATTCCTTGTGTGGCATATGCCTTAATGAGGTTTTGAAGAAAAAGCAACTTTATAGCAGTATCCGTTGGTTTTAAATTCATACACAAGAAATAGATAAAAATAAAACGACGAGGACCTGAATCTAGTTACCAACTGTCCTGCCTCCCCACCAAAAAAGGATGGCAGCCTTACATGAAGTACATCTTTGAGCTGTCTCAAAGCTTAGATGTATTACTAGTCTAAAATCCCAACAGCTAAATATTGCCATATTTGCTTACCCAATACTTAATAGAAACTTAATAGAAACATTCTATTTGGTATGTGTATGTAAGGAATAGTGTTTTGAGGGATTTTGTCTCGTCTGTATTTACTGTGAATACATCCTCTCTCTTCTAGGTGGTTTTGTACATGTCCATCCCTGACTTCTGCCATAAAGTTCTCCCTGGATATGTGGGAGGTGTACAAGAAGGTGCTGTCACCCCTGCTGGTAAGGTATTCCTTGGAATACACGGACACCGTGCAATCTTCTGAAATGATAGTATTTCTGTACCTAGAGTGTTTAATAGCCCATGTGTAGCCAGAGGAAACGTGGGCAGAAGTGCTCTCACCTTCCTCCCGTGTTCAGTTCAAACAAAAATAGAAAGCAATCGATGTCATCTTTTAGAAGAAGTGATAGCATTTCTATCTCTTAGAATTAGTATAACTGTTGATCTGGTAGGCACCATACCAGCAGTGAAAAAGTACTGGTTGATGACTTTGGCACTTGAAATTGTCAGTTGACTGTAGCTGTCCAGGACTATTGCTGGTATTCGACAAGATAGTTTTACCTGCTCAAGCTCCATGAAGCCAAGGGACTTGAACAAAATGTGGGATGTGAACTGTTAGGAGAAGTGGTTTGTTACTCTGGTCAGTTTTGGGGGAAAGCCTAAATTCAGTTTTGTGAGGAGAAAAACTCAGCCTAACAAAGCCTAATGGGTACAGCAGAGTTTAATGGAACACTCAGAAAAGTGCTTTAAGGTATTGAATTGGGAGGACGAGGAGAGAGAAGTTGTTTCATGAGCGCTTGATTGAGCTTCTGTGTATTCTGTGCATAGCCATGTGAATTAAAAGCTGCAGTAATGCGGGGTCAGTAACACTCGATTTTTTTTCTTCATCTTTTAGGTGTCGTGAATAAATATGAAAATCAATGGACTTCAGGCCTGGATCATGACCCATGTGCTTTGGTTTGCAAATGCTTCTTGCTTCCACTTCTTCTCACCTACCATCATTTTTGACAAGTGGATTCCTCTCCTGTGGTGTGCCAATAGCTTGGGATATGCAGTGTCCACGTTTGCAATGATTAAAGGCTACTTTTTCCCTCCCAATGCCAAAGAGTGGTATGTGAATTTTAGTAATGAGAGAAGACGAGGTAATCCGAGATTAAAACTGTTAAATAAAAACCGGGTCTATCAATTGAATGACAGAATATATTTCACTGGCAGAGAGAGCTGAGCCAGTGTATGACAGTGGTTCTTTGCTTCACTAGCACCATCCCCCGTGTTTCATGCTGCACACCATGGGACTGGCAGCCTCAGTGTCACAGATACACCCATCCTAGAAATAGTGAGACTGTTCAGAAGTGTTAGCAAGAGTAAACTCGGGCACTTCTGAAACTCTACAACTTATGTCTATTAATGTAATACTTCAGCTGGGTCAGCTTCTGTTACCTTGCACAGCGTTACATGCTTTGATGATTTTTATTATCACTACATCAAATTAATCTGAATTGTGTAGTCAGAGCAGTAATTACCTGTATTTGTGTAGAACTCTGTACATTTCCAATTTTTTTATGTTTTACAGCAAATTCACTGGAAACTTCTTTTACGACTACATGATGGGGATTGAATTTAACCCTCGAATAGGGAAGTGGTTTGATTTCAAGCTCTTTCTTCAGTGGGCGCCCTGGGATTGTGGCCTGGACTCTGATCAACCTTTCCTTTGCTGCCAAACAAGAGGAGCTGTATGGCGAAGCGACAAACTCCATGATCCTTGTCAATGTCCTTCAGGTAAATTCCAAGGAGGAAATTAGGAAACCAGCTAGCAAGTAAACTAATATTAAAGTAGGAAAAGAAGTCCTTCTATGGAAATGAAAATGAAGTGTTTTTTCCTGGCCTGAAACAAGCTCATTCAGTGATGGTGTGCTGGGACTTCTTTGGATTTATTGCCTGATCTGTGGAAATGGAAGCCTGCTCAATAGGAGCTCTATCGGCCCTCTTTGTAACGCTGTGACTCTAAGCTGAAGAGAGATTGGGCTGATCAACTGTGAGTTCACTTCCCAAGCGTTCGTCCTTGAGTTGTACACTTGCCTTAGTCATCCTACTGTTGCTTTATCTGTGTAGATAGATAGATAGATAGGTAGGTAGATATTGTGTATCCACATAGCTTGTATTTATGTGATAGTTCTTCCTAACTGTGTTCAGAAACGTCTGGTTTTGAAGTGCTAACATAAAAACACCAATGAGTTGTGAGATCACATCACAAGGCAGCACAGACATTAGGCTGATGCTGTTAAACAGGGTAACTGGTGACAGTGCTCTGTTATTACTGTGAAATTATTCTGTTGCAGGGTATTTTTGTTCTGGACTTCTTTTGGAATGAAGCCTGGTACTTGAAAACCATTGCTATCTGCCATGATCATTTGGGATGGTATTTGGGCTGGGGAGACTGTGTTTGGTTGCCTTCCCTCTCTACTTTGCAGGTAAAAATGTGGACACTGTGGATTTGGGCTAAGAGGAAGGAAACTTTGCAGAAACATTCTTCTCAGCAGGTTAATGTGCACCTTAAATGTTTCTAGGCGGTTTGACTGTTGAGAAATCCTTGCAACATTCTTTGTAACAATTCCTGGGTAGGAAGGCTTCCTGTCCGTGCCCAGATTGGACATCTTTTCCTCTCCTGCCCTTCTTTTGTGCCTCTTTCTGTCACTGTCTGTTGTGTCTGTATACTTTTCTGAATCCTTTCGGTTTCCTTTTTTTCTAAATCCTTTCCGTTTCCTTTTTTTTTTTACTCCTGCTTGTTGAGGGTCTTTTGGTTAGCGGTGGTTTGTTTGTGTTTTGTTCCTTGCTTTTTCCTTCTGTCCGGTTTGCATCCTTGCAACTTCTCTCTTCTTGTTTCAGGAAGAAGTGCAATTTTGGAGAGAGAAAGAGAGAAGGAAACTGTTGGATGCAGAGTTTTTTGAAAGTTTTCTGCAGTTTTACTGTTGCAGTAGATTTTTCTACTCTTTCTTCTGGTCTGTTGTGGGCCACTGTAGTCGAGGAATTGGTCTGGCATGCTGAGCCTCTGTTGGAAGTAAATGTCGGATTGTTTTTGTGCTCCCCAGGGTCTGTATTTGGTTTACCAGCCTGTCCAGCTGTGCACAGCCCATGCCGTAGGGGTCTTGATGCTGGGCTTGCTGGGCTATTCCATCTTCAGAATGACCAACCACCAGAAGGACCTCTTCCGTCGTACCGATGGCAAGTGCAGGATCTGGGGGAAGAAGCCGGAGTCCATCGAGTGCTCCTACGTGTCCGTGGATGGGCCCAAGCACTACAGCAAGCTGATGACCTCTGGCTTTTGGGGCTGGGCACGTCATTTCAACTGCACGGGAGACCTGATGGGCTCGCTGGCCTATTGCCTGGCTTGTGGCTTTGAGCACATCCTGCCTTACTTCTACATCGTTTACATGACCACTCTGCTCACCCAGCGCTGCATTCGGGACGAGCACGGTTGTTGCAGCAAAGATGGGAAGGACTGGAAGCACTACACTGCTGCAGTGCCCTACCGGCTCTACCCGGCAGATTTTAAGGCTAATGCAGGATCCAGGGGAAAGAAAAAAGAAGAAACATGCAGGCATGCCATGTTTAAAGTGTTTAAACTGAAGTGGGGCACTGAAATGTCCCATTTTTTTAGAGGATTCTTTTAATTGGAATTGAATCATGCCGCAACCGGGCCAGGAGACACTTCAGAGACAGAGTCAGAGAAGCGGGTATTTGCTTTATTCGGCGCGCCGGGTGTGTGGGGATCGCTCCTCCAAACACACACCTGGTGCTCTCTACAACACAAGTATTATGGGTTAAATTAGGAATATTCATCACATTCCTTGGGACAGGTGTGGTTATACAAATTATTTCTCGGAAGTCATTAGCATATGGGCCACGCATGCGCTGTGTGTCCTGGTGGCCGCGCTGAGGAAGGCCTCTCCTCTTCCTCGGGGGTCTTTTCTGATGAAGGCCAGTAGTCTTCCTCTCAGTGAACTTTTTCACCTTTCTCCCTGGGCATGCGTAGTCCTTTGAGGAATGTTTCAGCGGTCTCTGAGATGATCCTTGTGCCCTCTATCTTGACAAGAGTAGGGCAAATTTGGTTTCTTAGGTTTTGTAATTACAGTCTGCTGTCTGAACTAACGTTTGCTGTCTCCCAATAGTTAACTCGTGCTTCCATGAGTTAGCTATTGACTGCCCCTTCCTCATTTCTGAAGAAGTATGTTTTTTTCCCAAAGCCTGTAGTGGTAGGTCAGGGCAGTAGACAGAAGGTGGCACAGGTTTGCAGCTGGCACCTGCCCACAGGGCCAGGGAAGGCACCTGGGTGCTTTCCTGTGGCTAGACTGGTTACTGCACTTTCCATCTCTACCAGTTGTTTTGAGGGTAGAGAAAGGTATTTTGAGGGCTGCAATGGGCCCAGCACCATGGGAGCAACTCCAGCATCTCAACATTTCCTGTGGGCTCCATGCCCATGGCTTACGAGGCTGCAGACCCAGCTGGTCAAAGGCGCAGCCCTGCCTCCCATTTCAGGGGAAGAAAGAGGAAGAGTTTTGTCAGGGCTCAACCTGAAATGACCTTTTGCCATTTCTGATTCTTCTCCCAGCATTGGAGAGGAGCAGCATCTCTGTCCCTGCCACCCGCTGGCCCTTGGAATGCACACATGAGCCCACGTATCACTTCAGGTGAAGCCAAGTGGCCGCCTCAGTTTGAAAGGGCGGCTGTTGTTTCACTGTTGCATTTCTTGGCTTGTTACAGCCCCTCCTGCCTGGACTACAGCCTGTGCTTGAAGACACAAAAGTGCCATGATGCCTGGAGGAAAGGCATCAAAAGCTTGACAAAGGCTGAAGGGAACACTCTGATCACCCCTTTTCCCAAGAGGGTTCTTTAGCTGAAGTTGCTAACCAGGAGCAGACTTGACACCCCGGCATGGGTTTGTGGTTCTTTTATTTCTCGAGTCCTCACTCCTGCGTGGGACTCGGCAACCGGGTGCTGCAGAGGCTCCGGCAAGGCATCAAAGACGCCCGCCCCGCAGCCAAGGGTGGCGCAAGATCTCCTCCAGCGCTGGCCTGTCCGCGGGGTGCTTGGACAAACACCAGCGGATCAGATGTTGGCACTCTGGGGAGAGAAGCCAGAAAGCGCCGGTCACTTGCAGAAGGCTCCTGCCCAGCTGCTCCCGGCGCCCGCAGGGCCCGGGCCGTGCTGCGTGTGCTCAGAGCTGTGCCGGCCTCCCGGCTGACTCTGCCCTTTGCGGGACAGCGGCACGGCAGGACACGCGCCACCTCCTGCAGCCAAGCGGGCCACACCGACCCCACCGTGGTCACGGGCCGCCGCCTGCGGCCAGCCCTTGAGGGCAGATCGACCTCCCGCGGAGCTGCGTGAGGGCCACGCTGGGCTGCGCGGTGCCATCTGCCAAAGCCTGCCTTCTTGAGGCCGGACACCAACCTGGAGAGACCTGCTGCCAGAAGAAGAGCTGCCCCGACACGATGCCACGGTCGTCCTGGAAGGGCTCGTTCCCGCAGACCATGACGTACAGCAGCACGCCCAGGGACCAGATGGTCGCCGAATGGCCGTGGTAGCAGCCAAGGCAGATCCACTCGGGTGGGCTGTACAGGTGTGTTCCTAGGGGACACAGGCGGCGCTGTCCAGGCGCAGGCTGCTGCCTTCCAGAGCCTGGTGCCAGCCTCCTGGCAGAAGCAGGGGCTGCACCAGTGGCCACAACTTCCCCCCGGGGCCAGCCGGCGTCCCCCAGCCAATTGGCCAAAGCCAGGAAACCGTTCTGCAAGGCAGACAAGGCCAGCGGAGCAGCCCAAGCCCTTGCGGGCCTGCCAAGCCGAGCGGCCGGGGCCTGGCTTTGGCAGCCCCCCTCTGTGGGCAGGGCCGGCAGCCGGCTCCTGGGGCACAGCATCTGGCCCGTGCCAAAGGGCAGCCGGCAGCCGGCTGAATGCCGCAGCCCGCAGCCCAGGAGGGAACGGGGCCGTGCAGTGCCTGGCACTGGGAGCGGGGCCCGGCCTGTGGGCTCACCGGCAAATTGCGTGAAGGCCTGCTCCTGGAGGAAGGTGCCGCAACCGAAGTCGATGAGCTTCAGGTCGCCACTCTCCGGGTCCACGAGGAGGTTCTCCGGCTTGATGTCCCGGTGCAGGACGCCGCAGGCGGTGCAGTGCCGCACGGCCTCCAGCACCTGGCAGAAAAGCCAGCGCGCCATCTCCTCGCACAGGAAGCCCTGCTCCAGCAGGAAGTCCAGGAGATCCTGCGATGACTCCGGACGCTCCATGACCAGCAGGAAGCTGTCAGGCAGCTCAAACCAGTCGAGGAGCTGGATGATGTTGTGGCAGCCAGAGCCCACCTTCTCCATGAGCACAATCTCCATGGGAACGCGGGTGCCGTCGGGCTGTGGGGAGGAGACAGTGCCTCCAGCAGGCCTGATGCTGCCCTGGGGCTGCTGTGCTGCCCCGTGCCTGGGATGCCCCAGTGCCCCCTTGGGCAGCCTCCCTGGTGCTTGGGCTTCCTCCCGCCCAGGGGATGCTTGGGGGGTGCCCCCCTGCCCGGCCCCACCACCGGTGTTTGGCATCCCCGGGCCCGCCCTGCTCCGGCTCGCACGCTGAGCCCACGCCCGCTCCCCCCGCCCTGCGCCGCCTCCCGCCCTCGGGGCCCGGCCTTATCCCTGCCCGCCACGCCCCGCTCTGGCGCTCTGGCGCCGTGGCCCCGCTCGCTCACTCACCAGCTCGTACCACTGCACCACGCTCTCCCTGGCCACGCGTTTGATGGCCACCTGCAAGCCCACGAGAGACGGGGCTGAGCTCAAGCCCTGCCCCGCCCCTGGCCCTCGTCCCGCGCCCCGCCGTCCCGGCCACTTACCGGGCTCCCGTCCGAGAGGCGGATGCCCGAGAAAACGGTGCCGAAGCCACCGCTGCCCAGCTGCGGGCCCAGCTGGTACAGCTCCTGCAGCTTCTTCTTTTGCCCTGCGACCGAGACCGAGCCATCAGCCTTGCGCCCAGGGCCCCCCCGGCCAAGTGCCCGCAAGTGAAGCGGGCCGAGCCACCGCGGGCCACCTTGCTCTGACCTGCTTCCTGCTGCGCGCCGGGCAGCGGCCACCGCCTTGCAGCCGTCGGGCTGGCGAGCGCCAGAGCTGGGGCAGGGGAGCGCGCAGAGGCGGCTGCAGGAGCCGGAGGGCAGCGGGGCAGGGCGGCACCGTCGCTGTCCCCGGCGTCGTGGGCTGGACTCTGCTCTTGAGGACTGCCGGGGCTACAGCCCGAGGACTCGCACAGGGGGGTGTCAGGAGCAGCTGCAAACCAGAGAGGGGTTTTTTGAAGCTGTGGCATCAGAAGCACTGGAAACAGCCAGGGACTCGGCTGCTCTCAAGGGCCCTGGCCTGGCCTGGGGATGCCCCTCAAGAGCCCCAAGGGAGCCTCAGAGAGCTCCTCAGATCTCACCTGCTACCAGCAAGGCCTTCCTGGTAGTCGGTGGCCGTCTCGGAGCAGCTTCCTGGAGATGGAGGAACCTCCTGGGTGTCTTGAGGCTCGTCTCCGCCACCAGGCAAGAGCTGTTGCCAGCTGGCGCAGCCGGCACAGCGTCCTGGGAGCTGTGGGCCGGCAACTGCTGGCTCCAGCTCACTCGCTGCTCCAGCACCTGCTCCTGACAAGGCTCCCCTGGATCGGGCTGGGCTCCCACTTGGACTTCTGGGCTTTCCCTGGCAACGTCAGTTGTCAGGGTTGTGCCCGTGTTGTTGAAGTCCATGAGTCCAAGGGAGCTGGGAGACCTGTGCACAGGCTCTGCACTTTCTGCAGGCTGACTGCAGGTCTCACGGAGCGTCTGCGGGCGATGGAGGCTGTCAGAGATAGCGGACGCTCCTGGCGGGATGGAGGATCTCTGACAGCCTGAGCTTCTTGCCTGGATGGCGGCTCTCTGATGGTGTGCCATCCTTGCAAGGCTTGAGGCTCTCCCAGGGATGGAGAATCTTGCTGGGAGCAGCCTCTTGAAGGGATGGAGGCTCCTGGAGGAGCTGGCCGAGCCACAGCAGGGCAGGTGGCCTCGCTTCAGCAGCTCCTCCAGTTCTTTCCACAAGGCCTGCCACATCCCAGAGTAGAGCGGCACCCATGTCCCATTGCGAGCCCAGAGCAGCAGCATCAGTTCCTGCAGCTCCTGGGCCACTGCCACGCAGGGGCCGCAGCTGCAGGGGCTGTCCAGGGGGCTCGCGGGAGCACGTGGCCGCTTGCGAGGGGTGGCCCGAGGCCTGGAGGACCTGGGAGCCGCAGGGGCTCCTCGCTTCCTCCGTGAGCCTCTGGGCTGCACCCCGGGGCGCTTGCGCCTCTTCGCTGTCCTTGTCTGCCGCCTCCGTGGTTGCCAGTGGCCAACGGCCCACCAGACAGCCACAGCGGCCAACAGCAGGACAAGCACAATCACTGGGACAACACCGTCACACATGGCTCCGGCACGTCCCATCGCGACTGCACTGGCAGCTGCAGGTGCTGGCCCGTGTTACATAGCGACTGCGCGGTGATGTCACAGTGCTGTGGGCCAGGACAGCCGGGTGACATCCCAGCCCCGCCTCTCACCAGCGCTCAGCCCCTTTGTGCCGTCATAGCCCTGGGCCCACCTCAGGGATCAGCAGAACCAGCTCATGCCTAAGGATGCACATGGCCAGAAAAAGCCTGGCAGCAAGAACAGGAGCTCAGCCTGCTGCAGTGAATCATTCCCTGCAGCAAGTGGCACATCAGGAAGAGTGCTGCTGCCACCAGTGTCAAGCCCATGGCTCCCAGGACACTGCAGCGGTACCAACTGGCAACAGCCACTACTCTGTGCCTGCGAAGATCTTCCAGAGACAAAGGGAGTTGAAGTTCCTGTGTCTCTGGGGAGCTCTCCTGAACTGGCTGTCGAGGGCAGGAAGAGTTTTCTGTAACAGCTCACCGACTTCTGCGTTGCCTCTGTTCTAAACAAGTCAGGATTTCCCAAGGAGCGCTCATGGTGCTCTCACTGCTCTGGTTTTGACGGGCATAGGGTTCCTTTTTTCCCAGTTGCTGGCACACACTGGGTTCAGATCCACCATGGGAATGCTGTGGATCAAACAGGGGTGGTTTGCTTTCTGCTGAGCAGGGCTTGCCCTCTTCAGGGACTTTGCAGTGTCCCTTGGTACAGTGCACGTTTTCCACGGCGAAGGGAGGGAAGAGTGTTGAAGACAGAGGCAAAGAATGCATTAAACACCTGTGCTGTGTCCCTGGCCCTGTTTGTCAGGTGACCATCCACATCCTGGAAGGGGACAATGTTACTTCTACAATGTTTCTTTCCATGCATATATTTAAAACCACTCTTTTTATTGGGCCCCACATTTCTGGCCACCTTCCTCTCCAGCTGAGCTTTCAGTGCACCAAAGTTCTCCCTACAGTGGCGAGAAACATCTCTGGGGAAGGAATGAGAAGGAGGTGTCTTTACAAACTATCTGTGGGCCTGATGGTAGATAAAGCCAGATACTGATAGGTGAAAGAAGCAGCAAAGGGAGGAACCCTAAATTCCATAGGAATTCCACTAATTGACACAGACTGTTACTCACTCAAGACTCTGCTAATCCCTGGATTTAGAGAAAAAGAACAGAGACAGGAGCAAAAGAATGGGGGGGGGGGGAGGGGGGTAGACATTAGAAAGGGGGTTTGTATTAAGCCATTTGGGAAGTCTGTACCTCTCAAGTAGCTCAGCCAGTGGGGAAAGAGAGAGGGAAATGCAGCTGGGAAATTAGGAGATAAAGGAAGCTGCGTCCTCTATCAACTTGAGAGATCCCGTGGGAAATGCCCATGACCTCTCCCTTTATTCGATCAAAGTAACAGGACTGCTCTGTCTCTTGTTTGGACGTACAGCTGTGGTGTTTGAGGACTAATTTTCCTGACATCCGTATTCTTCTTGTGACCTTGCTTCCACTGGGCACACAGCTTCCTTTTCCATCCTCTTTGCCAGAGAAGAAGCCTTCTGCCTCGCCTGCTTGGCTTTCGACATTTGGGAATCTCCTGCTGCTGTGCCCTTAGGAGGTGATGTTTCAAAATTGACCAGCACGGATGGACCCCAGCACCTGCAAAAACATTGTCCCTGGAGACCCTGCTTAGCAGTTCCCTGAGCAGTCTGAAGTCTGCTCTCCTCATGGCCCGAGCTGAGGTTTTGCTGGCCCTTTTCCTCTTGTCAGAGGTTTGAAACTCGATTGATTGTGGTCGCTGTGGCCAAGACGGCCGCCAGTCCCCACCTGGCTCAGGGCACGTGGGACTCAGAGGGCGGCCTGGCTCCAGGGGGGCTGAGCTGGAGAGTCCTGGGCTGCGGGGGGCTTCCCGCTTTCCTGGGAGGAGACTCCCTGGGGAGGAAGAAGGGTCTGGCATGAGCCACAAGGCCCCTGGCCGAGGGACGGTAGCGGGGGACGTGTGCGTAGCGGATGCTGTCTGGGAGGAGCTGTGGCAAGGAGTGGGTGTGGGGCTGGGGGTGTCCCAGAGCTCAGTGAGGGTGTTCCCCCAGCCCAGCAGGCAGAAAGCCCCTGGCTCACAGCAGGAGCCAAGTTCCAGGTCACCAGGAACAGCCCCCGCCCTCACCAGTGCTCCCAGCCTCCCACAAAGGTTGGTTATGCCCATGGGTGCTGCCAAGGTTCCCCATGGGAACAGGGCTGGACACCCTAAAAAGGGGGGTCAACACCCCAGGGGCAAAGCCAGCGCAGGGGAGAATGAGTGGGATGAGTGTGAGAGGACCACCTCTACCCCTCCCATCCCGCACCAGGGAGCAGGGACTTTCCTGGGACAGCTCCAGGAGGATATTCAGGACCATCCTTGCCTGGGACAGGGGTGCCAAGGAGATCCAGGAGGGATCAGTGTCCAGCTCTGTGTCCTGGGACACCCTGCACCCTGTTCCCCATAGCCCTGATTTTCAGGAAGGAGCCACAGGAGCCTCCTGGCCATTGCTGGATTTTTCTTTCAGGAATTCGCTGTGGAGCTCGTTTGTCTTTTTTTGCCTCTTTCGGAGCTCCTGTAAAAACGGCCTTGGAGCTGGAAGGGGCGGGGCGGGGCGGGGCGGGGCAGGGCGGAGAAGAGCCAGCTGGGGAAGTCTTGAGGGCTTCTGTGGCTCTGGCAGCCTGCTTTCCTCCTCTCCCTTTGGTGGAGGTGTGGGCTGGCAACGGAGCATCTTCCCCGGGTGGCCGCGGTGCCCCGGATCCCTGCCCTGAGCGGAGGGACAACACTGGGCGTCTCTGGCCTGCCGCACGCAGCCAGGCTGCCGCACAGAGCTCCTCCAAAGCCCTGCCCTTGGCCGCAGGGGGCCGAATTAGCGAGGCATTAAGGAGGGAGGAAGGAAGGGCGCTAATTAGGGAGGGGAGGGCGGGGAGCCGTTCCCAGCCGAGGGGGCGTGGCCAGGACGATGGGCGTGGGCAGGGCCTCAGCGGCGGCGAGGGGCCGTGGTCTGAGCGGGGCCGGGGCCAGCGCTGAGGGGAGCAAAGGGCGGGAAAAGGCTCGGTGCTGCTGAGGGGAAGCGTCGGGAAGGAGGGGACGGAGGGGATATCGTTGGGAAAAAGGGAGACACAAGAGCTCCTGGGGGCCTGAAACCACTAACAGTGGTGGAGGGGAGCCCAACACACTCCTCCTATGTATCCCTATGCTTTACAGAGGGGAAGGCGTGGCTAAAATCCAGGAGAAACAGTGCTGTGGATCCAAGGAATCAGAAGCAGGATCTGTGTGGAGGGCGTCCCTCACGGGAGGCACATGAATCGACCTGAGCGAGGCTGGGGCAGGAGGGTCACGGCCAGCAGAGAAGGGGGACCCTCTGTCCATGCCAAGGCCCAGGGCAGCCCTATCCCGGGAAGCGCGCAGGGAGCGGATCCTTGAGCTGCTGCACGTTGGCGCTGCCCTCGCTCAGCCGGCAGCCCCCTCATTGCCCAGGGGGAGCTGGTGGCAGTGGGGAGTGGGAGAGGGAAACATCTGTCCTACACCTCCATGGCTGCGGCACTGCCAAAGGTGAAGAACGTCAGAGAACTGCCAAACAAGATCCTCCAGCAGGAAAGGCAGACGTTCCCAGCTCCAGGGAATTCCCTGATGTCAGCAGTGGAGGAGCAGGATGAGGAAGATCTCCACGCTTGCGATACTTCTGGCAAGAGCCTCCGTCCCTGCCAGAGCCTCGGTGAGAGCTGCCGGAGCGCAGACGGAGGAAGGCCTTTGGACAGGTGCAAGGTATGAATGATGCACGGTCCCCAGTCGTGGTGTGAGCAGAAACATTTCTTCCAAGCACCTCTGGCTTTTAGAAGAGTTTCACTCTCAGGTTCAAATAGCGTGAGCCTGGAAAGCCAATAGTCGAAATGCTCCGATGTCTGCTACCCAATACTAGACATGAACTCGTGTCTCTCGTAGCAACATCAGGCTTTTTCCCTAAGCCAAGTGCTGGAAGGAGAATTTCTTCTGCAAAACTACTGTGCTTCTGCTGCTTGTTCCATTTTAGAAAGTTTCCTTCGTCGCCCCTGCCTTGATTGAACAGTCCTTTCTCTTCTAACTAGAAGCTCCAGGTTCTCTTCTTACAAGTTGTCTTTGTTTTCTTTGCCCACAGACAGGAGTCCCTGCTTCCCCAGAGCCACGTCGATCTGCAGAGCCTGCTTGTGGCTGAGGATGCAGATGGCCAGGAAAGGCCGGGAAGTAAAAATTGGTAACATTTCTAGTTCCTAGGAAAGAAATATTTCATGAGATCTGGAAAACAAGCATCCCAGCATCTGTGGCATTCCCAGCTGATCAGTCCCGCTGTAGCAAGATTGAGGATGCATCTCCCAGTTCTCCAAGAGCTGAGTAGGTATTAGTAGGGCATTGGACTGCAGCTGGGAACAGCAAAAGTGGCTGGCACAGCAAGTTCAATGTATGGCTGTCCAAGGTCTGTCTTTTGCAAGTTTCCAAGCTTTGCATCATGTTCTTGGGATTCCATTATCACTTTCAACCGAATACTCTACCAGTTAGAGCCATGATTGCCATCAAAAAGGTGAAGTCTGTAATAATAATCTGGTTTTTGGAGGGGAGATTTTCTCTCATCTCTTGCTCTGATCAGCTAGTGTAGTTTTAGAGGAGTTTGTGGTAAAGTCTGTTCTGTGCTGATTTTTTAATGGCTGTTTGACCACCAGACATGTCTGTGCCCTGAAGACATTTTCAGTTTTCATCCAGTTAGTCTAGAAGGTCCACTGAAAAAGTTATTTGATGTAACTCATCTCTCTGAAACCTGGGCAAACAAAATGCTCTGTTTTGGATTACAGGGAGGTGGACTGGTTTTCCTTGGCAAGCATCCTTTTCCTGCTCGTGTTTGCACCGCCGATCGTGTATTACTTCCTCATGTCCTGTGACCAGTACCAGTGCTCTCTGACTGACCCACTGCTGGACTTGCTGACAGGGAATAAACATCTGTCTGACATCTGGAACAGGACTCCCACACTGACCTATAGGGCTGCTGGCATCTATTCCCTTTGGGTCACTTTCCAGGTACATTCTTGAGTTATGATCTGGATGCCGGGTCTGGTTTCTCACACGGCTGTTGGATGAATCCTTTTGCACAAAGGATAGTGGAATGTTGAACTGGCATTTACTCTTTGGTGTTTCCCACTTTCCAGGGCTTTTTGGAATCCAAAGGAAGCTTATGTACTTGGAAAAGAAGCATGTAGGGAATATACGCAAATATTCCTTGTGTGACATATGCCTTAATGAGGTTTTGAAGAAAAAGCAACTTTATAGCAGTATCCATTGGTTTTAAATTCATACACAAGAAATAGATAAAAATAAAACGACGAGGACCTGAATCTAGTTACCAACTGTCCTGCCTCCCCACCAAAAAAGGATGGCAGCCTTACATGAAGTACATCTTTGAGCTGTCTCAAAGCTTAGATGTATTACTAGTCTAAAATCCCAACAGCTAAATATTGCCATATTTGCTTACCCAATACTTAATAGAAACTTAATAGAAACATTCTATTTGGTATGTGTATGTAAGGAATAGTGTTTTGAGGGATTTTGTCTCGTCTGTATTTACTGTGAATACATCCTCTCTCTTCTAGGTGGTTTTGTACATGTCCATCCCTGACTTCTGCCATAAAGTTCTCCCTGGATATGTGGGAGGTGTACAAGAAGGTGCTGTCACCCCTGCTGGTAAGGTATTCCTTGGAATACACGGACACCGTGCAATCTTCTGAAATGATAGTATTTCTGTACCTAGAGTGTTTAATAGCCCATGTGTAGCCAGAGGAAACGTGGGCAGAAGTGCTCTCACCTTCCTCCCGTGTTCAGTTCAAACAAAAATAGAAAGCAATCGATGTCATCTTTTAGAAGAAGTGATAGCATTTCTATCTCTTAGAATTAGTATAACTGTTGATCTGGTAGGCACCATACCAGCAGTGAAAAAGTACTGGTTGATGACTTTGGCACTTGAAATTGTCAGTTGACTGTAGCTGTCCAGGACTATTGCTGGTATTCGACAAGATAGTTTTACCTGCTCAAGCTCCATGAAGCCAAGGGACTTGAACAAAATGTGGGATGTGAACTGTTAGGAGAAGTGGTTTGTTACTCTGGTCAGTTTTGGGGGAAAGCCTAAATTCAGTTTTGTGAGGAGAAAAACTCAGCCTAACAAAGCCTAATGGGTACAGCAGAGTTTAATGGAACACTCAGAAAAGTGCTTTAAGGTATTGAATTGGGAGGACGAGGAGAGAGAAGTTGTTTCATGAGCGCTTGATTGAGCTTCTGTGTATTCTGTGCATAGCCATGTGAATTAAAAGCTGCAGTAATGCGGGGTCAGTAACACTCGATTTTTTTTCTTCATCTTTTAGGTGTCGTGAATAAATATGAAAATCAATGGACTTCAGGCCTGGATCATGACCCATGTGCTTTGGTTTGCAAATGCTTCTTGCTTCCACTTCTTCTCACCTACCATCATTTTTGACAAGTGGATTCCTCTCCTGTGGTGTGCCAATAGCTTGGGATATGCAGTGTCCACGTTTGCAATGATTAAAGGCTACTTTTTCCCTCCCAATGCCAAAGAGTGGTATGTGAATTTTAGTAATGAGAGAAGACGAGGTAATCCGAGATTAAAACTGTTAAATAAAAACCGGGTCTATCAATTGAATGACAGAATATATTTCACTGGCAGAGAGAGCTGAGCCAGTGTATGACAGTGGTTCTTTGCTTCACTAGCACCATCCCCCGTGTTTCATGCTGCACACCATGGGACTGGCAGCCTCAGTGTCACAGATACACCCATCCTAGAAATAGTGAGACTGTTCAGAAGTGTTAGCAAGAGTAAACTCGGGCACTTCTGAAACTCTACAACTTATGTCTATTAATGTAATACTTCAGCTGGGTCAGCTTCTGTTACCTTGCACAGCGTTACATGCTTTGATGATTTTTATTATCACTACATCAAATTAATCTGAATTGTGTAGTCAGAGCAGTAATTACCTGTATTTGTGTAGAACTCTGTACATTTCCAATTTTTTTATGTTTTACAGCAAATTCACTGGAAACTTCTTTTACGACCACGTGATGGGGATTGAATTTAACCCTCGAATAGGGAAGTGGTTTGATTTCAAGCTCTTTCTTCAGTGGGCGCCCTGGGATTGTGGCCTGGACTCTGATCAACCTTTCCTTTGCTGCCAAACCAGAGGAGCTGTATGGCGAAGCGACAAACTCCATGATCCTTGTCAATGTCCTTCAGGTAAATTCCAAGGAGGAAATTAGGAAACCAGCTAGGAAGTAAACTAATATTAAAGTAGGAAAAGAAGTCCTTCTATGGAAATGAAAATGAAGTGTTTTTTCCTGGCCTGAAACAAGCTCATTCAGTGATGGTGTGCTGGGACTTCTTTGGATTTATTGCCTGATCTGTGGAAATGGAAGCCTGCTCAATAGGAGCTCTATCGGCCCTCTTTGTAACGCTGTGACTCTAAGCTGAAGAGAGATTGGGCTGATCAACTGTGAGTTCACTTCCCAAGCGTTTGTCCTTGAGTTGTACACTTGCCTTAGTCATCCTACTGTTGCTTTATCTGTGTAGATAGATAGATAGGTAGGTAGATATTGTGTATCCACATAGCTTGTATTTATGTGATAGTTCTTCCTAACTGTGTTCAGAAACGTCTGGTTTTGAAGTGCTAACATAAAAACACCAATGAGTTGTGAGATCACATCACAAGGCAGCACAGACATTAGGCTGATGCTGTTAAACAGGGTAACTGGTGACAGTGCTCTGTTATTACTGTGAAATTATTCTGTTGCAGGGTATTTTTGTTCTGGACTTCTTTTGGAATGAAGCCTGGTACTTGAAAACCATTGCTATCTGCCATGATCATTTGGGATGGTATTTGGGCTGGGGAGACTGTGTTTGGTTGCCTTCCCTCTCTACTTTGCAGGTAAAAATGTGGACACTGTGGATTTGGGCTAAGAGGAAGGAAACTTTGCAGAAACATTCTTCTCAGCAGGTTAATGTGCACCTTAAATGTTTCTAGGCGGTTTGACTGTTGAGAAATCCTTGCAACATTCTTTGTAACAATTCCTGGGTAGGAAGGCTTCCTGTCCGTGCCCAGATTGGACATCTTTTCCTCTCCTGCCCTTCTTTTGTGCCTCTTTCTGTCACTGTCTGTTGTGTCTGTATACTTTTCTGAATCCTTTCGGTTTCCTTTTTTTCTAAATCCTTTCCGTTTCCTTTTTTTTTTTACTCCTGCTTGTTGAGGGTCTTTTGGTTAGCGGTGGTTTGTTTGTGTTTTGTTCCTTGCTTTTTCCTTCTGTCCGGTTTGCATCCTTGCAACTTCTCTCTTCTTGTTTCAGGAAGAAGTGCAATTTTGGAGAGAGAAAGAGAGAAGGAAACTGTTGGATGCAGAGTTTTTTGAAAGTTTTCTGCAGTTTTACTGTTGCAGTAGATTTTTCTACTCTTTCTTCTGGTCTGTTGTGGGCCACTGTAGTCGAGGAATTGGTCTGGCATGCTGAGCCTCTGTTGGAAGTAAATGTCTGATTGTTTTTGTGCTCCCCAGGGTCTGTATTTGGTTTACCAGCCTGTCCAGCTGTGCACAGCCCATGCCGTAGGGGTCTTGATGCTGGGCTTGCTGGGCTATTCCATCTTCAGAATGACCAACCACCAGAAGGACCTCTTCCGTCGTACCGATGGCAAGTGCAGGATCTGGGGGAAGAAGCCGGAGTCCATCGAGTGCTCCTACGTGTCCGTGGATGGGCCCAAGCACTACAGCAAGCTGATGACCTCTGGCTTTTGGGGCTGGGCACGTCATTTCAACTGCACGGGAGACCTGATGGGCTCGCTGGCCTATTGCCTGGCTTGTGGCTTTGAGCACATCCTGCCTTACTTCTACATCGTTTACATGACCACTCTGCTCACCCAGCGCTGCATTCGGGACGAGCACGGTTGTTGCAGCAAAGATGGGAAGGACTGGAAGCACTACACTGCTGCAGTGCCCTACCGGCTCTACCCGGCAGATTTTAAGGCTAATGCAGGATCCAGGGGAAAGAAAAAAGAAGAAACATGCAGGCATGCCATGTTTAAAGTGTTTAAACTGAAGTGGGGCACTGAAATGTCCCATTTTTTTAGAGGATTCTTTTAATTGGAATTGAATCATGCCGCAACCGGGCCAGGAGACACTTCAGAGACAGAGTCAGAGAAGCGGGTATTTGCTTTATTCGGCGCGCCGGGTGTGTGGGGATCGCTCCTCCAAACACGCACCTGGTGCTCTCTACAACACAAGTATTATGGGTTAAATTAGGAATATTCATCACATTCCTTGGGACAGGTGTGGTTATACAAATTATTTCTCGGAAGTCATTAGCATATGGGCCACGCATGCGCTGTGTGTCCTGGTGGCCGCGCTGAGGAAGGCCTCTCCTCTTCCTCGGGGGTCTTTTCTGATGAAGGCCAGTAGTCTTCCTCTCAGTGAACTTTTTCACCTTTCTCCCTGGGCATGCGTAGTCCTTTGAGGAATGTTTCAGCGGTCTCTGAGATGATCCTTGTGCCCTCTATCTTGACAAGAGTAGGGCAAATTTGGTTTCTTAGGTTTTGTAATTACAGTCTGCTGTCTGAACTAACGTTTGCTGTCTCCCAATAGTTAACTCGTGCTTCCATGAGTTAGCTATTGACTGCCCCTTCCTCATTTCTGAAGAAGTATGTTTTTTTCCCAAAGCCTGTAGTGGTAGGTCAGGGCAGTAGACAGAAGGTGGCACAGGTTTGCAGCTGGCACCTGCCCACAGGGCCAGGGAAGGCACCTGGGTGCTTTCCTGTGGCTAGACTGGTTACTGCACTTTCCATCTCTACCAGTTGTTTTGAGGGTAGAGAAAGGTATTTTGAGGGCTGCAATGGGCCCAGCACCATGGGAGCAACTCCAGCATCTCAACATTTCCTGTGGGCTCCATGCCCATGGCTTACGAGGCTGCAGACCCAGCTGGTCAAAGGCGCAGCCCTGCCTCCCATTTCAGGGGAAGAAAGAGGAAGAGTTTTGTCAGGGCTCAACCTGAAATGACCTTTTGCCATTTCTGATTCTTCTCCCAGCATTGGAGAGGAGCAGCATCTCTGTCCCTGCCACCCGCTGGCCCTTGGAATGCACACATGAGCCCACGTATCACTTCAGGTGAAGCCAAGTGGCCGCCTCAGTTTGAAAGGGCGGCTGTTGTTTCACTGTTGCATTTCTTGGCTTGTTACAGCCCCTCCTGCCTGGACTACAGCCTGTGCTTGAAGACACAAAAGTGCCATGATGCCTGGAGGAAAGGCATCAAAAGCTTGACAAAGGCTGAAGGGAACACTCTGATCACCCCTTTTCCCAAGAGGGTTCTTTAGCTGAAGTTGCTAACCAGGAGCAGACTTGACACCCCGGCATGGGTTTGTGGTTCTTTTATTTCTCGAGTCCTCACTCCTGCGTGGGACTCGGCAACCGGGTGCTGCAGAGGCTCCGGCAAGGCATCAAAGACGCCCGCCCCGCAGCCAAGGGTGGCGCAAGATCTCCTCCAGCGCTGGCCTGTCCGCGGGGTGCTTGGACAAACACCAGCGGATCAGATGTTGGCACTCTGGGGAGAGAAGCCAGAAAGCGCCGGTCACTTGCAGAAGGCTCCTGCCCAGCTGCTCCCGGCGCCCGCAGGGCCCGGGCCGTGCTGCGTGTGCTCAGAGCTGTGCCGGCCTCCCGGCTGACTCTGCCCTTTGCGGGACAGCGGCACGGCAGGACACGCGCCACCTCCTGCAGCCAAGCGGGCCACACCGACCCCACCGTGGTCACGGGCCGCCGCCTGCGGCCAGCCCTTGAGGGCAGATCGACCTCCCGCGGAGCTGCGTGAGGGCCACGCTGGGCTGCGCGGTGCCATCTGCCAAAGCCTGCCTTCTTGAGGCCGGACACCAACCTGGAGAGACCTGCTGCCAGAAGAAGAGCTGCCCCGACACGATGCCACGGTCGTCCTGGAAGGGCTCGTTCCCGCAGACCATGACGTACAGCAGCACGCCCAGGGACCAGATGGTCGCCGAATGGCCGTGGTAGCAGCCAAGGCAGATCCACTCGGGTGGGCTGTACAGGTGTGTTCCTAGGGGACACAGGCGGCGCTGTCCAGGCGCAGGCTGCTGCCTTCCAGAGCCTGGTGCCAGCCTCCTGGCAGAAGCAGGGGCTGCACCAGTGGCCACAACTTCCCCCCGGGGCCAGCCGCCGTCCCCCAGCCAATTGGCCAAAGCCAGGAAACCGTTCTGCAAGGCAGACAAGGCCAGCGGAGCAGCCCAAGCCCTTGCGGGCCTGCCAAGCCGAGCGGCCGGGGCCTGGCTTTGGCAGCCCCCCTCTGTGGGCAGGGCCGGCAGCCGGCTCCTGGGGCACAGCATCTGGCCCGTGCCAAAGGGCAGCCGGCAGCCGGCTGAATGCCGCAGCCCGCAGCCCAGGAGGGAACGGGGCCGTGCAGTGCCTGGCACTGGGAGCGGGGCCCGGCCTGTGGGCTCACCGGCAAATTGCGTGAAGGCCTGCTCCTGGAGGAAGGTGCCGCAACCGAAGTCGATGAGCTTCAGGTCGCCACTCTCCGGGTCCACGAGGAGGTTCTCCGGCTTGATGTCCCGGTGCAGGACGCCGCAGGCGGTGCAGTGCCGCACGGCCTCCAGCACCTGGCAGAAAAGCCAGCGCGCCATCTCCTCGCACAGGAAGCCCTGCTCCAGCAGGAAGTCCAGGAGATCCTGCGATGACTCCGGACGCTCCATGACCAGCAGGAAGCTGTCAGGCAGCTCAAACCAGTCGAGGAGCTGGATGATGTTGTGGCAGCCAGAGCCCACCTTCTCCATGAGCACAATCTCCATGGGAACGCGGGTGCCGTCGGGCTGTGGGGAGGAGACAGTGCCTCCAGCAGGCCTGATGCTGCCCTGGGGCTGCTGTGCTGCCCCGTGCCTGGGATGCCCCAGTGCCCCCTTGGGCAGCCTCCCTGGTGCTTGGGCTTCCTCCCGCCCAGGGGATGCTTGGGGGGTGCCCCCCTGCCCGGCCCCACCACCGGTGTTTGGCATCCCCGGGCCCGCCCTGCTCCGGCTCGCACGCTGAGCCCACGCCCGCTCCCCCCGCCCTGCGCCGCCTCCCGCCCTCGGGGCCCGGCCTTATCCCTGCCCGCCACGCCCCGCTCTGGCGCTCTGGCGCTCTGGCGCCGTGGCCCCGCTCGCTCACTCACCAGCTCGTACCACTGCACCACGCTCTCCCGGGCCACGCGTTTGATGGCCACCTGCAAGCCCACGAGAGACGGGGCTGAGCTCAAGCCCTGCCCCGCCCCTGGCCCTCGTCCCGCGCCCCGCCGTCCCGGCCACTTACCGGGCTCCCGTCCGAGAGGCGGATGCCCGAGAAAACGGTGCCGAAGCCACCGCTGCCCAGCTGCGGGCCCAGCTGGTACAGCTCCTGCAGCTTCTTCTTTTGCCCTGCGACCGAGACCGAGCCATCAGCCTTGCGCCCAGGGCCCCCCCGGCCAAGTGCCCGCGAGTGAAGCGGGCCGAGCCACCGCGGGCCACCTTGCTCTGACCTGCTTCCTGCTGCGCGCCGGGCAGCGGCCACCGCCTTGCAGCCGTCGGGCTGGCGAGCGCCAGAGCTGGGGCAGGGGAGCGCGCAGAGGCGGCTGCAGGAGCCGGAGGGCAGCGGGGCAGGGCGGCACCGTCGCTGTCCCCGGCGTCGTGGGCTGGACTCTGCTCTTGAGGACTGCCGGGGCTACAGCCCGAGGACTCGCACAGGGGGGTGTCAGGAGCAGCTGCAAACCAGAGAGGGGTTTTTTGAAGCTGTGGCATCAGAAGCACTGGAAACAGCCAGGGACTCGGCTGCTCTCAAGGGCCCTGGCCTGGCCTGGGGATGCCCCTCAAGAGCCCCAAGGGAGCCTCAGAGAGCTCCTCAGATCTCACCTGCTACCAGCAAGGCCTTCCTGGTAGTCGGTGGCCGTCTCGGAGCAGCTTCCTGGAGATGGAGGAACCTCCTGGGTGTCTTGAGGCTCGTCTCCGCCACCAGGCAAGAGCTGTTGCCAGCTGGCGCAGCCGGCACAGCGTCCTGGGAGCTGTGGGCCGGCAACTGCTGGCTCCAGCTCACTCGCTGCTCCAGCACCTGCTCCTGACAAGGCTCCCCTGGATCGGGCTGGGCTCCCACTTGGACTTCTGGGCTTTCCCTGGCAACGTCAGTTGTCAGGGTTGTGCCCGTGTTGTTGAAGTCCATGAGTCCAAGGGAGCTGGGAGACCTGTGCACAGGCTCTGCACTTTCTGCAGGCTGACTGCAGGTCTCACGGAGCGTCTGCGGGCGATGGAGGCTGTCAGAGATAGCGGACGCTCCTGGCGGGATGGAGGATCTCTGACAGCCTGAGCTTCTTGCCTGGATGGCGGCTCTCTGATGGTGTGCCATCCTTGCAAGGCTTGAGGCTCTCCCAGGGATGGAGAATCTTGCTGGGAGCAGCCTCTTGAAGGGATGGAGGCTCCTGGAGGAGCTGGCCGAGCCACAGCAGGGCAGGTGGCCTCGCTTCAGCAGCTCCTCCAGTTCTTTCCACAAGGCCTGCCACATCCCAGAGTAGAGCGGCACCCATGTCCCATTGCGAGCCCAGAGCAGCAGCATCAGTTCCTGCAGCTCCTGGGCCACTGCCACGCAGGGGCCGCAGCTGCAGGGGCTGTCCAGGGGGCTCGCGGGAGCACGTGGCCGCTTGCGAGGGGTGGCCCGAGGCCTGGAGGACCTGGGAGCCGCAGAGGCTCCTCGCTTCCTCCGTGAGCCTCTGGGCTGCACCCCGGGGCGCTTGCGCCTCTTCGCTGTCCTTGTCTGCCGCCTCCGTGGTTGCCAGTGGCCAACGGCCCACCAGACAGCCACAGCGGCCAACAGCAGGACAAGCACAATCACTGGGACAACACCGTCACACATGGCTCCGGCACGTCCCATCGCGACTGCACTGGCAGCTGCAGGTGCTGGCCCGTGTTACATAGCGACTGCGCGGTGATGTCACAGTGCTGTGGGCCAGGACAGCCGGGTGACATCCCAGCCCCGCCTCTCACCAGCGCTCAGCCCCTTTGTGCCGTCATAGCCCTGGGCCCACCTCAGGGATCAGCAGAACCAGCTCATGCCTAAGGATGCACATGGCCAGAAAAAGCCTGGCAGCAAGAACAGGAGCTCAGCCTGCTGCAGTGAATCATTCCCTGCAGCAAGTGGCACATCAGGAAGAGTGCTGCTGCCACCAGTGTCAAGCCCATGGCTCCCAGGACACTGCAGCGGTACCAACTGGCAACAGCCACTACTCTGTGCCTGCGAAGATCTTCCAGAGACAAAGGGAGTTGAAGTTCCTGTGTCTCTGGGGAGCTCTCCTGAACTGGCTGTCGAGGGCAGGAAGAGTTTTCTGTAACAGCTCACCGACTTCTGCGTTGCCTCTGTTCTAAACAAGTCAGGATTTCCCAAGGAGCGCTCATGGTGCTCTCACTGCTCTGGTTTTGACGGGCATAGGGTTCCTTTTTTCCCAGTTGCTGGCACACACTGGGTTCAGATCCACCATGGGAATGCTTGTGGATCAAACAGGGGTGGTTTGCTTTCTGCTGAGCAGGGCTTGCCCTCTTCAGGGACTTTGCAGTGTCCCTTGGTACAGTGCACGTTTTCCACGGCGAAGGGAGGGAAGAGTGTTGAAGACAGAGGCAAAGAATGCATTAAACACCTGTGCTGTGTCCCTGGCCCTGTTTGTCAGGTGACCATCCACATCCTGGAAGGGGACAATGTTACTTCTACAATGTTTCTTTCCATGCATATATTTAAAACCACTCTTTTTATTGGGCCCCACATTTCTGGCCACCTTCCTCTCCAGCTGAGCTTTCAGTGCACCAAAGTTCTCCCTACAGTGGCGAGAAACATCTCTGGGGAAGGAATGAGAAGGAGGTGTCTTTACAAACTATCTGTGGGCCTGATGGTAGATAAAGCCAGATACTGATAGGTGAAAGAAGCAGCAAAGGGAGGAACCCTAAATTCCATAGGAATTCCACTAATTGACACAGACTGTTACTCACTCAAGACTCTGCTAATCCCTGGATTTAGAGAAAAAGAACAGAGACAGGAGCAAAAGAATGGGGGGGGGGGGAGGGGGGTAGACATTAGAAAGGGGGTTTGTATTAAGCCATTTGGGAAGTCTGTACCTCTCAAGTAGCTCAGCCAGTGGGGAAAGAGAGAGGGAAATGCAGCTGGGAAATTAGGAGATAAAGGAAGCTGCGTCCTCTATCAACTTGAGAGATCCCGTGGGAAATGCCCATGACCTCTCCCTTTATTCGATCAAAGTAACAGGACTGCTCTGTCTCTTGTTTGGACGTACAGCTGTGGTGTTTGAGGACTAATTTTCCTGACATCCGTATTCTTCTTGTGACCTTGCTTCCACTGGGCACACAGCTTCCTTTTCCATCCTCTTTGCCAGAGAAGAAGCCTTCTGCCTCGCCTGCTTGGCTTTCGACATTTGGGAATCTCCTGCTGCTGTGCCCTTAGGAGGTGATGTTTCAAAATTGACCAGCACGGATGGACCCCAGCACCTGCAAAAACATTGTCCCTGGAGACCCTGCTTAGCAGTTCCCTGAGCAGTCTGAAGTCTGCTCTCCTCATGGCCCGAGCTGAGGTTTTGCTGGCCCTTTTCCTCTTGTCAGAGGTTTGAAACTCGATTGATTTGTGGTCGCTGTGGCCAAGACGGCCGCCAGTCCCCACCTGGCTCAGGGCACGTGGGACTCAGAGGGCGGCCTGGCTCCAGGGGGGCTGAGCTGGAGAGTCCTGGGCTGCGGGGGGCTTCCTGCTTTCCTGGGAGGAGACTCCCTGGGGAGGAAGAAGGGTCTGGCATGAGCCACAAGGCCCCTGGCCGAGGGACGGTAGCGGGGGACGTGTGCGTAGCGGATGCTGTCTGGGAGGAGCTGTGGCAAGGAGTGGGTGTGGGGCTGGGGGTGTCCCAGAGCTCAGTGAGGGTGTTCCCCCAGCCCAGCAGGCAGAAAGCCCCTGGCTCACAGCAGGAGCCAAGTTCCAGGTCACCAGGAACAGCCCCCGCCCTCACCAGTGCTCCCAGCCTCCCACAAAGGTTGGTTATGCCCATGGGTGCTGCCAAGGTTCCCCATGGGAACAGGGCTGGACACCCTAAAAAGGGGGGTCAACACCCCAGGGGCAAAGCCAGCGCAGGGGAGAATGAGTGGGATGAGTGTGAGAGGACCACCTCTACCCCTCCCATCCCGCACCAGGGAGCAGGGACTTTCCTGGGACAGCTCCAGGAGGATATTCAGGACCATCCTTGCCTGGGACAGGGGTGCCAAGGAGATCCAGGAGGGATCAGTGTCCAGCTCTGTGTCCTGGGACACCCTGCACCCTGTTCCCCATAGCCCTGATTTTCAGGAAGGAGCCACAGGAGCCTCCTGGCCATTGCTGGATTTTTCTTTCAGGAATTCGCTGTGGAGCTCGTTTGTCTTTTTTTGCCTCTTTCGGAGCTCCTGTAAAAACGGCCTTGGAGCTGGAAGGGGCGGGGCGGGGCGGGGCGGGGCAGGGCGGAGAAGAGCCAGCTGGGGAAGTCTTGAGGGCTTCTGTGGCTCTGGCAGCCTGCTTTCCTCCTCTCCCTTTGGTGGAGGTGTGGGCTGGCAACGGAGCATCTTCCCCGGGTGGCCGCGGTGCCCCGGATCCCTGCCCTGAGCGGAGGGACAACACTGGGCGTCTCTGGCCTGCCGCACGCAGCCAGGCTGCCGCACAGAGCTCCTCGAAAGCCCTGCCCTTGGCCGCAGGGGGCCGAATTAGTGAGGCATTAAGGAGGGAGGAAGGAAGGGCGCTAATTAGGGAGGGGAGGGCGGGGAGCCGTTCCCAGCCGAGGGGGCGTGGCCAGGACGATGGGCGTGGGCAGGGCCTCAGCGGCGGCGAGGGGCCGTGGTCTGAGCGGGGCCGGGGCCAGCGCTGAGGGGAGCAAAGGGCGGGAAAAGGCTCGGTGCTGCTGAGGGGAAGCGTCGGGAAGGAGGGGACGGAGGGGATATCGTTGGGAAAAAGGGAGACACAAGAGCTCCTGGGGGCCTGAAACCACTAACAGTGGTGGAGGGGAGCCCAACACACTCCTCCTATGTATCCCTATGCTTTACAGAGGGGAAGGCGTGGCTAAAATCCAGGAGAAACAGTGCTGTGGATCCAAGGAATCAGAAGCAGGATCTGTGTGGAGGGCGTCCCTCACGGGAGGCACATGAATCGACCTGAGCGAGGCTGGGGCAGGAGGGTCACGGCCAGCAGAGAAGGGGGACCCTCTGTCCATGCCAAGGCCCAGGGCAGCCCTATCCCGGGAAGCGCGCAGGGAGCGGATCCTTGAGCTGCTGCACGTTGGCGCTGCCCTCGCTCAGCCGGCAGCCCCCTCATTGCCCAGGGGGAGCTGGTGGCAGTGGGGAGTGGGAGAGGGAAACATCTGTCCTACACCTCCATGGCTGCGGCACTGCCAAAGGTGAAGAACGTCAGAGAACTGCCAAACAAGATCCTCCAGCAGGAAAGGCAGACGTTCCCAGCTCCAGGGAATTCCCTGATGTCAGCAGTGGAGGAGCAGGATGAGGAAGATCTCCACGCTTGCGATACTTCTGGCAAGAGCCTCCGTCCCTGCCAGAGCCTCGGTGAGAGCTGCCGGAGCGCAGACGGAGGAAGGCCTTTGGACAGGTGCAAGGTATGAATGATGCACGGTCCCCAGTCGTGGTGTGAGCAGAAACATTTCTTCCAAGCACCTCTGGCTTTTAGAAGAGTTTCACTCTCAGGTTCGAATAGCGTGAGCCTGGAAAGCCAATAGTCGAAATGCTCCGATGTCTGCTACCCAATACTAGACATGAACTCGTGTCTCTCGTAGCAACATCAGGCTTTTTCCCTAAGCCAAGTGCTGGAAGGAGAATTTCTTCTGCAAAACTACTGTGCTTCTGCTGCTTGTTCCATTTTAGAAAGTTTCCTTCGTCGCCCCTGCCTTGATTGAACAGTCCTTTCTCTTCTAACTAGAAGCTCCAGGTTCTCTTCTTACAAGTTGTCTTTGTTTTCTTTGCCCACAGACAGGAGTCCCTGCTTCCCCAGAGCCACGTCGATCTGCAGAGCCTGCTTGTGGCTGAGGATGCAGATGGCCAGGAAAGGCCGGGAAGTAAAAATTGGTAACATTTCTAGTTCCTAGGAAAGAAATATTTCATGAGATCTGGAAAACAAGCATCCCAGCATCTGTGGCATTCCCAGCTGATCAGTCCCGCTGTAGCAAGATTGAGGATGCATCTCCCAGTTCTCCAAGAGCTGAGTAGGTATTAGTAGGGCATTGGACTGCAGCTGGGAACAGCAAAAGTGGCTGGCACAGCAAGTTCAATGTATGGCTGTCCAAGGTCTGTCTTTTGCAAGTTTCCAAGCTTTGCATCATGTTCTTGGGATTCCATTATCACTTTCAACCGAATACTCTACCAGTTAGAGCCATGATTGCCATCAAAAAGGTGAAGTCTGTAATAATAATCTGGTTTTTGGAGGGGAGATTTTCTCTCATCTCTTGCTCTGATCAGCTAGTGTAGTTTTAGAGGAGTTTGTGGTAAAGTCTGTTCTGTGCTGATTTTTTAATGGCTGTTTGACCACCAGACATGTCTGTGCCCTGAAGACATTTTCAGTTTTCATCCAGTTAGTCTAGAAGGTCCACTGAAAAAGTTATTTGATGTAACTCATCTCTCTGAAACCTGGGCAAACAAAATGCTCTGTTTTGGATTACAGGGAGGTGGACTGGTTTTCCTTGGCAAGCATCCTTTTCCTGCTCGTGTTTGCACCGCCGATCGTGTATTACTTCCTCATGTCCTGTGACCAGTACCAGTGCTCTCTGACTGACCCACTGCTGGACTTGCTGACAGGGAATAAACATCTGTCTGACATCTGGAACAGGACTCCCACACTGACCTATAGGGCTGCTGGCATCTATTCCCTTTGGGTCACTTTCCAGGTACATTCTTGAGTTATGATCTGGATGCCGGGTCTGGTTTCTCACACGGCTGTTGGATGAATCCTTTTGCACAAAGGATAGTGGAATGTTGAACTGGCATTTACTCTTTGGTGTTTCCCACTTTCCAGGGCTTTTTGGAATCCAAAGGAAGCTTATGTACTTGGAAAAGAAGCATGTAGGGAATATACGCAAATATTCCTTGTGTGACATATGCCTTAATGAGGTTTTGAAGAAAAAGCAACTTTATAGCAGTATCCGTTGGTTTTAAATTCATACACAAGAAATGGATAAAAATAAAACGACGAGGACCTGAATCTAGTTACCAACTGTCCTGCCTCCCCACCAAAAAAGGATGGCAGCCTTACATGAAGTACATCTTTGAGCTGTCTCAAAGCTTAGATGTATTACTAGTCTAAAATCCCAACAGCTAAATATTGCCATATTTGCTTACCCAATACTTAATAGAAACTTAATAGAAACATTCTATTTGGTATGTGTATGTAAGGAATAGTGTTTTGAGGGATTTTGTCTCGTCTGTATTTACTGTGAATACATCCTCTCTCTTCTAGGTGGTTTTGTACATGTCCATCCCTGACTTCTGCCATAAAGTTCTCCCTGGATATGTGGGAGGTGTACAAGAAGGTGCTGTCACCCCTGCTGGTAAGGTATTCCTTGGAATACACGGACACCGTGCAATCTTCTGAAATGATAGTATTTCTGTACCTAGAGTGTTTAATAGCCCATGTGTAGCCAGAGGAAACGTGGGCAGAAGTGCTCTCACCTTCCTCCCGTGTTCAGTTCAAACAAAAATAGAAAGCAATCGATGTCATCTTTTAGAAGAAGTGATAGCATTTCTATCTCTTAGAATTAGTATAACTGTTGATCTGGTAGGCACCATACCAGCAGTGAAAAAGTACTGGTTGATGACTTTGGCACTTGAAATTGTCAGTTGACTGTAGCTGTCCAGGACTATTGCTGGTATTCGACAAGATAGTTTTACCTGCTCAAGCTCCATGAAGCCAAGGGACTTGAACAAAATGTGGGATGTGAACTGTTAGGAGAAGTGGTTTGTTACTCTGGTCAGTTTTGGGGGAAAGCCTAAATTCAGTTTTGTGAGGAGAAAAACTCAGCCTAACAAAGCCTAATGGGTACAGCAGAGTTTAATGGAACACTCAGAAAAGTGCTTTAAGGTATTGAATTGGGAGGACGAGGAGAGAGAAGTTGTTTCATGAGCGCTTGATTGAGCTTCTGTGTATTCTGTGCATAGCCATGTGAATTAAAAGCTGCAGTAATGCGGGGTCAGTAACACTCGATTTTTTTTCTTCATCTTTTAGGTGTCGTGAATAAATATGAAAATCAATGGACTTCAGGCCTGGATCATGACCCATGTGCTTTGGTTTGCAAATGCTTCTTGCTTCCACTTCTTCTCACCTACCATCATTTTTGACAAGTGGATTCCTCTCCTGTGGTGTGCCAATAGCTTGGGATATGCAGTGTCCACGTTTGCAATGATTAAAGGCTACTTTTTCCCTCCCAATGCCAAAGAGTGGTATGTGAATTTTAGTAATGAGAGAAGACGAGGTAATCCGAGATTAAAACTGTTAAATAAAAACCGGGTCTATCAATTGAATGACAGAATATATTTCACTGGCAGAGAGAGCTGAGCCAGTGTATGACAGTGGTTCTTTGCTTCACTAGCACCATCCCCCGTGTTTCATGCTGCACACCATGGGACTGGCAGCCTCAGTGTCACAGATACACCCATCCTAGAAATAGTGAGACTGTTCAGAAGTGTTAGCAAGAGTAAACTCGGGCACTTCTGAAACTCTACAACTTATGTCTATTAATGTAATACTTCAGCTGGGTCAGCTTCTGTTACCTTGCACAGCGTTACATGCTTTGATGATTTTTATTATCACTACATCAAATTAATCTGAATTGTGTAGTCAGAGCAGTAATTACCTGTATTTGTGTAGAACTCTGTACATTTCCAATTTTTTTATGTTTTACAGCAAATTCACTGGAAACTTCTTTTACGACCACGTGATGGGGATTGAATTTAACCCTCGAATAGGGAAGTGGTTTGATTTCAAGCTCTTTCTTCAGTGGGCGCCCTGGGATTGTGGCCTGGACTCTGATCAACCTTTCCTTTGCTGCCAAACCAGAGGAGCTGTATGGCGAAGCGACAAACTCCATGATCCTTGTCAATGTCCTTCAGGTAAATTCCAAGGAGGAAATTAGGAAACCAGCTAGGAAGTAAACTAATATTAAAGTAGGAAAAGAAGTCCTTCTATGGAAATGAAAATGAAGTGTTTTTTCCTGGCCTGAAACAAGCTCATTCAGTGATGGTGTGCTGGGACTTCTTTGGATTTATTGCCTGATCTGTGGAAATGGAAGCCTGCTCAATAGGAGCTCTATCGGCCCTCTTTGTAACGCTGTGACTCTAAGCTGAAGAGAGATTGGGCTGATCAACTGTGAGTTCACTTCCCAAGCGTTCGTCCTTGAGTTGTACACTTGCCTTAGTCATCCTACTGTTGCTTTATCTGTGTAGATAGATAGATAGGTAGGTAGATATTGTGTATCCACATAGCTTGTATTTATGTGATAGTTCTTCCTAACTGTGTTCAGAAACGTCTGGTTTTGAAGTGCTAACATAAAAACACCAATGAGTTGTGAGATCACATCACAAGGCAGCACAGACATTAGGCTGATGCTGTTAAACAGGGTAACTGGTGACAGTGCTCTGTTAATACTGTGAAATTATTCTGTTGCAGGGTATTTTTGTTCTGGACTTCTTTTGGAATGAAGCCTGGTACTTGAAAACCATTGCTATCTGCCATGATCATTTGGGATGGTATTTGGGCTGGGGAGACTGTGTTTGGTTGCCTTCCCTCTCTACTTTGCAGGTAAAAATGTGGACACTGTGGATTTGGGCTAAGAGGAAGGAAACTTTGCAGAAACATTCTTCTCAGCAGGTTAATGTGCACCTTAAATGTTTCTAGGCGGTTTGACTGTTGAGAAATCCTTGCAACATTCTTTGTAACAATTCCTGGGTAGGAAGGCTTCCTGTCCGTGCCCAGATTGGACATCTTTTCCTCTCCTGCCCTTCTTTTGTGCCTCTTTCTGTCACTGTCTGTTGTGTCTGTATACTTTTCTGAATCCTTTTGGTTTCCTTTTTTTCTAAATCCTTTCCGTTTCCTTTTTTTTTTTACTCCTGCTTGTTGAGGGTCTTTTGGTTAGCGGTGGTTTGTTTGTGTTTTGTTCCTTGCTTTTTCCTTCTGTCCGGTTTGCATCCTTGCAACTTCTCTCTTCTTGTTTCAGGAAGAAGTGCAATTTTGGAGAGAGAAAGAGAGAAGGAAACTGTTGGATGCAGAGTTTTTTGAAAGTTTTCTGCAGTTTTACTGTTGCAGTAGATTTTTCTACTCTTTCTTCTGGTCTGTTGTGGGCCACTGTAGTCGAGGAATTGGTCTGGCATGCTGAGCCTCTGTTGGAAGTAAATGTCGGATTGTTTTTGTGCTCCCCAGGGTCTGTATTTGGTTTACCAGCCTGTCCAGCTGTGCACAGCCCATGCCGTAGGGGTCTTGATGCTGGGCTTGCTGGGCTATTCCATCTTCAGAATGACCAACCACCAGAAGGACCTCTTCCGTCGTACCGATGGCAAGTGCAGGATCTGGGGGAAGAAGCCGGAGTCCATCGAGTGCTCCTACGTGTCCGTGGATGGGCCCAAGCACTACAGCAAGCTGATGACCTCTGGCTTTTGGGGCTGGGCACGTCATTTCAACTGCACGGGAGACCTGATGGGCTCGCTGGCCTATTGCCTGGCTTGTGGCTTTGAGCACATCCTGCCTTACTTCTACATCGTTTACATGACCACTCTGCTCACCCAGCGCTGCATTCGGGACGAGCACGGTTGTTGCAGCAAAGATGGGAAGGACTGGAAGCACTACACTGCTGCAGTGCCCTACCGGCTCTACCCGGCAGATTTTAAGGCTAATGCAGGATCCAGGGGAAAGAAAAAAGAAGAAACATGCAGGCATGCCATGTTTAAAGTGTTTAAACTGAAGTGGGGCACTGAAATGTCCCATTTTTTTAGAGGATTCTTTTAATTGGAATTGAATCATGCCGCAACCGGGCCAGGAGACACTTCAGAGACAGAGTCAGAGAAGCGGGTATTTGCTTTATTCGGCGCGCCGGGTGTGTGGGGATCGCTCCTCCAAACACACACCTGGTGCTCTCTACAACACAAGTATTATGGGTTAAATTAGGAATATTCATCACATTCCTTGGGACAGGTGTGGTTATACAAATTATTTCTCGGAAGTCATTAGCATATGGGCCACGCATGCGCTGTGTGTCCTGGTGGCCGCGCTGAGGAAGGCCTCTCCTCTTCCTCGGGGGTCCTTTCTGATGAAGGCCAGTAGTCTTCCTCTCAGTGAACTTTTTCACCTTTCTCCCTGGGCATGCGTAGTCCTTTGAGGAATGTTTCAGCGGTCTCTGAGATGATCCTTGTGCCCTCTATCTTGACAAGAGTAGGGCAAATTTGGTTTCTTAGGTTTTGTAATTACAGTCTGCTGTCTGAACTAACGTTTGCTGTCTCCCAATAGTTAACTCGTGCTTCCATGAGTTAGCTATTGACTGCCCCTTCCTCATTTCTGAAGAAGTATGTTTTTTTCCCAAAGCCTGTAGTGGTAGGTCAGGGCAGTAGACAGAAGGTGGCACAGGTTTGCAGCTGGCACCTGCCCACAGGGCCAGGGAAGGCACCTGGGTGCTTTCCTGTGGCTAGACTGGTTACTGCACTTTCCATCTCTACCAGTTGTTTTGAGGGTAGAGAAAGGTATTTTGAGGGCTGCAATGGGCCCAGCACCATGGGAGCAACTCCAGCATCTCAACATTTCCTGTGGGCTCCATGCCCATGGCTTACGAGGCTGCAGACCCAGCTGGTCAAAGGCGCAGCCCTGCCTCCCATTTCAGGGGAAGAAAGAGGAAGAGTTTTGTCAGGGCTCAACCTGAAATGACCTTTTGCCATTTCTGATTCTTCTCCCAGCATTGGAGAGGAGCAGCATCTCTGTCCCTGCCACCCGCTGGCCCTTGGAATGCACACATGAGCCCACGTATCACTTCAGGTGAAGCCAAGTGGCCGCCTCAGTTTGAAAGGGCGGCTGTTGTTTCACTGTTGCATTTCTTGGCTTGTTACAGCCCCTCCTGCCTGGACTACAGCCTGTGCTTGAAGACACAAAAGTGCCATGATGCCTGGAGGAAAGGCATCAAAAGCTTGACAAAGGCTGAAGGGAACACTCTGATCACCCCTTTTCCCAAGAGGGTTCTTTAGCTGAAGTTGCTAACCAGGAGCAGACTTGACACCCCGGCATGGGTTTGTGGTTCTTTTATTTCTCGAGTCCTCACTCCTGCGTGGGACTCGGCAACCGGGTGCTGCAGAGGCTCCGGCAAGGCATCAAAGACGCCCGCCCCGCAGCCAAGGGTGGCGCGAGATCTCCTCCAGCGCTGGCCTGTCCGCGGGGTGCTTGGACAAACACCAGCGGATCAGATGTTGGCACTCTGGGGAGAGAAGCCAGAAAGCGCCGGTCACTTGCAGAAGGCTCCTGCCCAGCTGCTCCCGGCGCCCGCAGGGCCCGGGCCGTGCTGCGTGTGCTCAGAGCTGTGCCGGCCTCCCGGCTGACTCTGCCCTTTGCGGGACAGCGGCACGGCAGGACACGCGCCACCTCCTGCAGCCAAGCGGGCCACACCGACCCCACCGTGGTCACGGGCCGCCGCCTGCGGCCAGCCCTTGAGGGCAGATCGACCTCCCGCGGAGCTGCGTGAGGGCCACGCTGGGCTGCGCGGTGCCATCTGCCAAAGCCTGCCTTCTTGAGGCCGGACACCAACCTGGAGAGACCTGCTGCCAGAAGAAGAGCTGCCCCGACACGATGCCACGGTCGTCCTGGAAGGGCTCGTTCCCGCAGACCATGACGTACAGCAGCACGCCCAGGGACCAGATGGTCGCCGAATGGCCGTGGTAGCAGCCAAGGCAGATCCACTCGGGTGGGCTGTACAGGTGTGTTCCTAGGGGACACAGGCGGCGCTGTCCAGGCGCAGGCTGCTGCCTTCCAGAGCCTGGTGCCAGCCTCCTGGCAGAAGCAGGGGCTGCACCAGTGGCCACAACTTCCCCCCCGGGGCCAGCCGCCGTCCCCCAGCCAATTGGCCAAAGCCAGGAAACCGTTCTGCAAGGCAGACAAGGCCAGCGGAGCAGCCCAAGCCCTTGCGGGCCTGCCAAGCCGAGCGGCCGGGGCCTGGCTTTGGCAGCCCCCCTCTGTGGGCAGGGCCGGCAGCCGGCTCCTGGGGCACAGCATCTGGCCCGTGCCAAAGGGCAGCCGGCAGCCGGCTGAATGCCGCAGCCCGCAGCCCAGGAGGGAACGGGGCCGTGCAGTGCCTGGCACTGGGAGCGGGGCCCGGCCTGTGGGCTCACCGGCAAATTGCGTGAAGGCCTGCTCCTGGAGGAAGGTGCCGCAACCGAAGTCGATGAGCTTCAGGTTGCCACTCTCCGGGTCCACGAGGAGGTTCTCCGGCTTGATGTCCCGGTGCAGGACGCCGCAGGCGGTGCAGTGCCGCACGGCCTCCAGCACCTGGCAGAAAAGCCAGCGCGCCATCTCCTCGCACAGGAAGCCCTGCTCCAGCAGGAAGTCCAGGAGATCCTGCGATGACTCCGGACGCTCCATGACCAGCAGGAAGCTGTCAGGCAGCTCAAACCAGTCGAGGAGCTGGATGATGTTGTGGCAGCCAGAGCCCACCTTCTCCATGAGCACAATCTCCATGGGAACGCGGGTGCCGTCGGGCTGTGGGGAGGAGACAGTGCCTCCAGCAGGCCTGATGCTGCCCTGGGGCTGCTGTGCTGCCCCGTGCCTGGGATGCCCCAGTGCCCCCTTGGGCAGCCTCCCTGGTGCTTGGGCTTCCTCCCGCCCAAGGGGATGCTTGGGGGGTGCCCCCCTGCCCGGCCCCACCACCGGTGTTTGGCATCCCCGGGCCCGCCCTGCTCCGGCTCGCACGCTGAGCCCACGCCCGCTCCCCCCGCCCTGCGCCGCCTCCCGCCCTCGGGGCCCGGCCTTATCCCTGCCCGCCACGCCCCGCTCTGGCGCTCTGGCGCCGTGGCCCCGCTCACTCACTCACCAGCTCGTACCACTGCACCACGCTCTCCCGGGCCACGCGTTTGATGGCCACCTGCAAGCCCACGAGAGACGGGGCTGAGCTCAAGCCCTGCCCCGCCCCTGGCCCTCGTCCCGCGCCCCGCCGTCCCGGCCACTTACCGGGCTCCCGTCCGAGAGGCGGATGCCCGAGAAAACGGTGCCGAAGCCACCGCTGCCCAGCTGCGGGCCCAGCTGGTACAGCTCCTGCAGCTTCTTCTTTTGCCCTGCGACCGAGACCGAGCCATCAGCCTTGCGCCCAGGGCCCCCCCGGCCAAGTGCCCGCGAGTGAAGCGGGCCGAGCCACCGCGGGCCACCTTGCTCTGACCTGCTTCCTGCTGCGCGCCGGGCAGCGGCCACCGCCTTGCAGCCGTCGGGCTGGCGAGCGCCAGAGCTGGGGCAGGGGAGCGCGCAGAGGCGGCTGCAGGAGCCGGAGGGCAGCGGGGCAGGGCGGCACCGTCGCTGTCCCCGGCGTCGTGGGCTGGACTCTGCTCTTGAGGACTGCCGGGGCTACAGCCCGAGGACTCGCACAGGGGGGTGTCAGGAGCAGCTGCAAACCAGAGAGGGGTTTTTTGAAGCTGTGGCATCAGAAGCACTGGAAACAGCCAGGGACTCGGCTGCTCTCAAGGGCCCTGGCCTGGCCTGCGGATGCCCCTCAAGAGCCCCAAGGGAGCCTCAGAGAGCTCCTCAGATCTCACCTGCTACCAGCAAGGCCTTCCTGGTAGTCGGTGGCCGTCTCGGAGCAGCTTCCTGGAGATGGAGGAACCTCCTGGGTGTCTTGAGGCTCGTCTCCGCCACCAGGCAAGAGCTGTTGCCAGCTGGCGCAGCCGGCACAGCGTCCTGGGAGCTGTGGGCCGGCAACTGCTGGCTCCAGCTCACTCGCTGCTCCAGCACCTGCTCCTGACAAGGCTCCCCTGGATGGGGCTGGGCTCCCACTTGGACTTCTGGGCTTTCCCTGGCAACGTCAGTTGTCAGGGTTGTGCCCGTGTTGTTGAAGTCCATGAGTCCAAGGGAGCTGGGAGACCTGTGCACAGGCTCTGCACTTTCTGCAGGCTGACTGCAGGTCTCACGGAGCGTCTGCGGGCGATGGAGGCTGTCAGAGATAGCGGACGCTCCTGGCGGGATGGAGGATCTCTGACAGCCTGAGCTTCTTGCCTGGATGGCGGCTCTCTGATGGTGTGCCATCCTTGCAAGGCTTGAGGCTCTCCCAGGGATGGAGAATCTTGCTGGGAGCAGCCTCTTGAAGGGATGGAGGCTCCTGGAGGAGCTGGCCGAGCCACAGCAGGGCAGGTGGCCTCGCTTCAGCAGCTCCTCCAGTTCTTTCCACAAGGCCTGCCACATCCCAGAGTAGAGCGGCACCCATGTCCCATTGCGAGCCCAGAGCAGCAGCATCAGTTCCTGCAGCTCCTGGGCCACTGCCACGCAGGGGCCGCAGCTGCAGGGGCTGTCCAGGGGGCTCGCGGGAGCACGTGGCCGCTTGCGAGGGGTGGCCCGAGGCCTGGAGGACCTGGGAGCCGCAGAGGCTCCTCGCTTCCTCCGTGAGCCTCTGGGCTGCACCCCGGGGCGCTTGCGCCTCTTCGCTGTCCTTGTCTGCCGCCTCCGTGGTTGCCAGTGGCCAACGGCCCACCAGACAGCCACAGCGGCCAGCAGCAGGACAAGCACAATCACTGGGACAACACCGTCACACATGGCTCCGGCACGTCCCATCGCGACTGCACTGGCAGCTGCAGGTGCTGGCCCGTGTTACATAGCGACTGCGCGGTGATGTCACAGTGCTGTGGGCCAGGACAGCCGGGTGACATCCCAGCCCCGCCTCTCACCAGCGCTCAGCCCCTTTGTGCCGTCATAGCCCTGGGCCCACCTCAGGGATCAGCAGAACCAGCTCATGCCTAAGGATGCACATGGCCAGAAAAAGCCTGGCAGCAAGAACAGGAGCTCAGCCTGCTGCAGTGAATCATTCCCTGCAGCAAGTGGCACATCAGGAAGAGTGCTGCTGCCACCAGTGTCAAGCCCATGGCTCCCAGGACACTGCAGCGGTACCAACTGGCAACAGCCACTACTCTGTGCCTGCGAAGATCTTCCAGAGACAAAGGGAGTTGAAGTTCCTGTGTCTCTGGGGAGCTCTCCTGAACTGGCTGTCGAGGGCAGGAAGAGTTTTCTGTAACAGCTCACCGACTTCTGCGTTGCCTCTGTTCTAAACAAGTCAGGATTTCCCAAGGAGCGCTCATGGTGCTCTCACTGCTCTGGTTTTGACGGGCATAGGGTTCCTTTTTTCCCAGTTGCTGGCACACACTGGGTTCAGATCCACCATGGGAATGCTGTGGATCAAACAGGGGTGGTTTGCTTTCTGCTGAGCAGGGCTTGCCCTCTTCAGGGACTTTGCAGTGTCCCTTGGTACAGTGCACGTTTTCCACGGCGAAGGGAGGGAAGAGTGTTGAAGACAGAGGCAAAGAATGCATTAAACACCTGTGCTGTGTCCCTGGCCCTGTTTGTCAGGTGACCATCCACATCCTGGAAGGGGACAATGTTACTTCTACAATGTTTCTTTCCATGCATATATTTAAAACCACTCTTTTTATTGGGCCCCACATTTCTGGCCACCTTCCTCTCCAGCTGAGCTTTCAGTGCACCAAAGTTCTCCCTACAGTGGCGAGAAACATCTCTGGGGAAGGAATGAGAAGGAGGTGTCTTTACAAACTATCTGTGGGCCTGATGGTAGATAAAGCCAGATACTGATAGGTGAAAGAAGCAGCAAAGGGAGGAACCCTAAATTCCATAGGAATTCCACTAATTGACACAGACTGTTACTCACTCAAGACTCTGCTAATCCCTGGATTTAGAGAAAAAGAACAGAGACAGGAGCAAAAGAATGGGGGGGGGGGGGGGGGTAGACATTAGAAAGGGGGTTTGTATTAAGCCATTTGGGAAGTCTGTACCTCTCAAGTAGCTCAGCCAGTGGGGAAAGAGAGAGGGAAATGCAGCTGGGAAATTAGGAGATAAAGGAAGCTGCGTCCTCTATCAACTTGAGAGATCCCGTGGGAAATGCCCATGACCTCTCCCTTTATTCGATCAAAGTAACAGGACTGCTCTGTCTCTTGTTTGGACGTACAGCTGTGGTGTTTGAGGACTAATTTTCCTGACATCCGTATTCTTCTTGTGACCTTGCTTCCACTGGGCACACAGCTTCCTTTTCCATCCTCTTTGCCAGAGAAGAAGCCTTCTGCCTCGCCTGCTTGGCTTTCGACATTTGGGAATCTCCTGCTGCTGTGCCCTTAGGAGGTGATGTTTCAAAATTGACCAGCACGGATGGACCCCAGCACCTGCAAAAACATTGTCCCTGGAGACCCTGCTTAGCAGTTCCCTGAGCAGTCTGAAGTCTGCTCTCCTCATGGCCCGAGCTGAGGTTTTGCTGGCCCTTTTCCTCTTGTCAGAGGTTTGAAACTCGATTGATTGTGGTCGCTGTGGCCAAGACGGCCGCCAGTCCCCACCTGGCTCAGGGCACGTGGGACTCAGAGGGCGGCCTGGCTCCAGGGGGGCTGAGCTGGAGAGTCCTGGGCTGCGGGGGGCTTCCCGCTTTCCTGGGAGGAGACTCCCTGGGGAGGAAGAAGGGTCTGGCATGAGCCACAAGGCCCCTGGCCGAGGGACGGTAGCGGGGGACGTGTGCGTAGCGGATGCTGTCTGGGAGGAGCTGTGGCAAGGAGTGGGTGTGGGGCTGGGGGTGTCCCAGAGCTCAGTGAGGGTGTTCCCCCAGCCCAGCAGGCAGAAAGCCCCTGGCTCACAGCAGGAGCCAAGTTCCAGGTCACCAGGAACAGCCCCCGCCCTCACCAGTGCTCCCAGCCTCCCACAAAGGTTGGTTATGCCCATGGGTGCTGCCAAGGTTCCCCATGGGAACAGGGCTGGACACCCTAAAAAGGGGGGTCAACACCCCAGGGGCAAAGCCAGCGCAGGGGAGAATGAGTGGGATGAGTGTGAGAGGACCACCTCTACCCCTCCCATCCCGCACCAGGGAGCAGGGACTTTCCTGGGACAGCTCCAGGAGGATATTCAGGACCATCCTTGCCTGGGACAGGGGTGCCAAGGAGATCCAGGAGGGATCAGTGTCCAGCTCTGTGTCCTGGGACACCCTGCACCCTGTTCCCCATAGCCCTGATTTTCAGGAAGGAGCCACAGGAGCCTCCTGGCCATTGCTGGATTTTTCTTTCAGGAATTCGCTGTGGAGCTCGTTTGTCTTTTTTTGCCTCTTTCGGAGCTCCTGTAAAAACGGCCTTGGAGCTGGAAGGGGCGGGGCGGGGCGGGGCGGGGCAGGGCGGAGAAGAGCCAGCTGGGGAAGTCTTGAGGGCTTCTGTGGCTCTGGCAGCCTGCTTTCCTCCTCTCCCTTTGGTGGAGGTGTGGGCTGGCAACGGAGCATCTTCCCCGGGTGGCCGCGGTGCCCCGGATCCCTGCCCTGAGCGGAGGGACAACACTGGGCGTCTCTGGCCTGCCGCACGCAGCCAGGCTGCCGCACAGAGCTCCTCCAAAGCCCTGCCCTTGGCCGCAGGGGGCCGAATTAGCGAGGCATTCAGGAGGGAGGAAGGAAGGGCGCTAATTAGGGAGGGGAGGGCGGGGAGCCGTTCCCAGCCGAGGGGGCGTGGCCAGGACGATGGGCGTGGGCAGGGCCTCAGCGGCGGCGAGGGGCCGTGGTCTGAGCGGGGCCGGGGCCAGCGCTGAGGGGAGCAAAGGGCGGGAAAAGGCTCGGTGCTGCTGAGGGGAAGCGTCGGGAAGGAGGGGACGGAGGGGATATCGTTGGGAAAAAGGGAGACACAAGAGCTCCTGGGGGCCTGAAACCACTAACAGTGGTGGAGGGGAGCCCAACACACTCCTCCTATGTATCCCTATGCTTCACAGAGGGGAAGGCGTGGCTAAAATCCAGGAGAAACAGTGCTGTGGATCCAAGGAATCAGAAGCAGGATCTGTGTGGAGGGCGTCCCTCACGGGAGGCACATGAATCGACCTGAGCGAGGCTGGGGCAGGAGGGTCACGGCCAGCAGAGAAGGGGGACCCTCTGTCCATGCCAAGGCCCAGGGCAGCCCTATCCCGGGAAGCGCGCAGGGAGCGGATCCTTGAGCTGCTGCACGTTGGCGCTGCCCTCGCTCAGCCGGCAGCCCCCTCATTGCCCAGGGGGAGCTGGTGGCAGTGGGGAGTGGGAGAGGGAAACATCTGTCCTACACCTCCATGGCTGCGGCACTGCCAAAGGTGAAGAACGTCAGAGAACTGCCAAACAAGATCCTCCAGCAGGAAAGGCAGACGTTCCCAGCTCCAGGGAATTCCCTGATGTCAGCAGTGGAGGAGCAGGATGAGGAAGATCTCCACGCTTGCGATACTTCTGGCAAGAGCCTCCGTCCCTGCCAGAGCCTCGGTGAGAGCTGCCGGAGCGCAGACGGAGGAAGGCCTTTGGACAGGTGCAAGGTATGAATGATGCACGGTCCCCAGTCGTGGTGTGAGCAGAAACATTTCTTCCAAGCACCTCTGGCTTTTAGAAGAGTTTCACTCTCAGGTTCGAATAGCGTGAGCCTGGAAAGCCAATAGTCGAAATGCTCCGATGTCTGCTACCCAATACTAGACATGAACTCGTGTCTCTCGTAGCAACATCAGGCTTTTTCCCTAAGCCAAGTGCTGGAAGGAGAATTTCTTCTGCAAAACTACTGTGCTTCTGCTGCTTGTTCCATTTTAGAAAGTTTCCTTCGTCGCCCCTGCCTTGATTGAACAGTCCTTTCTCTTCTAACTAGAAGCTCCAGGTTCTCTTCTTACAAGTTGTCTTTGTTTTCTTTGCCCACAGACAGGAGTCCCTGCTTCCCCAGAGCCACGTCGATCTGCAGAGCCTGCTTGTGGCTGAGGATGCAGATGGCCAGGAAAGGCCGGGAAGTAAAAATTGGTAACATTTCTAGTTCCTAGGAAAGAAATATTTCATGAGATCTGGAAAACAAGCATCCCAGCATCTGTGGCATTCCCAGCTGATCAGTCCCGCTGTAGCAAGATTGAGGATGCATCTCCCAGTTCTCCAAGAGCTGAGTAGGTATTAGTAGGGCATTGGACTGCAGCTGGGAACAGCAAAAGTGGCTGGCACAGCAAGTTCAATGTATGGCTGTCCAAGGTCTGTCTTTTGCAAGTTTCCAAGCTTTGCATCATGTTCTTGGGATTCCATTATCACTTTCAACCGAATACTCTACCAGTTAGAGCCATGATTGCCATCAAAAAGGTGAAGTCTGTAATAATAATCTGGTTTTTGGAGGGGAGATTTTCTCTCATCTCTTGCTCTGATCAGCTAGTGTAGTTTTAGAGGAGTTTGTGGTAAAGTCTGTTCTGTGCTGATTTTTTAATGGCTGTTTGACCACCAGACATGTCTGTGCCCTGAAGACATTTTCAGTTTTCATCCAGTTAGTCTAGAAGGTCCACTGAAAAAGTTATTTGATGTAACTCATCTCTCTGAAACCTGGGCAAACAAAATGCTCTGTTTTGGATTACAGGGAGGTGGACTGGTTTTCCTTGGCAAGCATCCTTTTCCTGCTCGTGTTTGCACCGCCGATCGTGTATTACTTCCTCATGTCCTGTGACCAGTACCAGTGCTCTCTGACTGACCCACTGCTGGACTTGCTGACAGGGAATAAACATCTGTCTGACATCTGGAACAGGACTCCCACACTGACCTATAGGGCTGCTGGCATCTATTCCCTTTGGGTCACTTTCCAGGTACATTCTTGAGTTATGATCTGGATGCCGGGTCTGGTTTCTCACACGGCTGTTGGATGAATCCTTTTGCACAAAGGATAGTGGAATGTTGAACTGGCATTTACTCTTTGGTGTTTCCCACTTTCCAGGGCTTTTTGGAATCCAAAGGAAGCTTATGTACTTGGAAAAGAAGCATGTAGGGAATATACGCAAATATTCCTTGTGTGACATATGCCTTAATGAGGTTTTGAAGAAAAAGCAACTTTATAGCAGTATCCGTTGGTTTTAAATTCATACACAAGAAATAGATAAAAATAAAACGACGAGGACCTGAATCTAGTTACCAACTGTCCTGCCTCCCCACCAAAAAAGGATGGCAGCCTTACATGAAGTACATCTTTGAGCTGTCTCAAAGCTTAGATGTATTACTAGTCTAAAATCCCAACAGCTAAATATTGCCATATTTGCTTACCCAATACTTAATAGAAACTTAATAGAAACATTCTATTTGGTATGTGTATGTAAGGAATAGTGTTTTGAGGGATTTTGTCTCGTCTGTATTTACTGTGAATACATCCTCTCTCTTCTAGGTGGTTTTGTACATGTCCATCCCTGACTTCTGCCATAAAGTTCTCCCTGGATATGTGGGAGGTGTACAAGAAGGTGCTGTCACCCCTGCTGGTAAGGTATTCCTTGGAATACACGGACACCGTGCAATCTTCTGAAATGATAGTATTTCTGTACCTAGAGTGTTTAATAGCCCATGTGTAGCCAGAGGAAACGTGGGCAGAAGTGCTCTCACCTTCCTCCCGTGTTCAGTTCAAACAAAAATAGAAAGCAATCGATGTCATCTTTTAGAAGAAGTGATAGCATTTCTATCTCTTAGAATTAGTATAACTGTTGATCTGGTAGGCACCATACCAGCAGTGAAAAAGTACTGGTTGATGACTTTGGCACTTGAAATTGTCAGTTGACTGTAGCTGTCCAGGACTATTGCTGGTATTCGACAAGATAGTTTTACCTGCTCAAGCTCCATGAAGCCAAGGGACTTGAACAAAATGTGGGATGTGAACTGTTAGGAGAAGTGGTTTGTTACTCTGGTCAGTTTTGGGGGAAAGCCTAAATTCAGTTTTGTGAGGAGAAAAACTCAGCCTAACAAAGCCTAATGGGTACAGCAGAGTTTAATGGAACACTCAGAAAAGTGCTTTAAGGTATTGAATTGGGAGGACGAGGAGAGAGAAGTTGTTTCATGAGCGCTTGATTGAGCTTCTGTGTATTCTGTGCATAGCCATGTGAATTAAAAGCTGCAGTAATGCGGGGTCAGTAACACTCGATTTTTTTTCTTCATCTTTTAGGTGTCGTGAATAAATATGAAAATCAATGGACTTCAGGCCTGGATCATGACCCATGTGCTTTGGTTTGCAAATGCTTCTTGCTTCCACTTCTTCTCACCTACCATCATTTTTGACAAGTGGATTCCTCTCCTGTGGTGTGCCAATAGCTTGGGATATGCAGTGTCCACGTTTGCAATGATTAAAGGCTACTTTTTCCCTCCCAATGCCAAAGAGTGGTATGTGAATTTTAGTAATGAGAGAAGACGAGGTAATCCGAGATTAAAACTGTTAAATAAAAACCGGGTCTATCAATTGAATGACAGAATATATTTCACTGGCAGAGAGAGCTGAGCCAGTGTATGACAGTGGTTCTTTGCTTCACTAGCACCATCCCCCGTGTTTCATGCTGCACACCATGGGACTGGCAGCCTCAGTGTCACAGATACACCCATCCTAGAAATAGTGAGACTGTTCAGAAGTGTTAGCAAGAGTAAACTCGGGCACTTCTGAAACTCTACAACTTATGTCTATTAATGTAATACTTCAGCTGGGTCAGCTTCTGTTACCTTGCACAGCGTTACATGCTTTGATGATTTTTATTATCACTACATCAAATTAATCTGAATTGTGTAGTCAGAGCAGTAATTACCTGTATTTGTGTAGAACTCTGTACATTTCCAATTTTTTTATGTTTTACAGCAAATTCACTGGAAACTTCTTTTACGACTACATGATGGGGATTGAATTTAACCCTCGAATAGGGAAGTGGTTTGATTTCAAGCTCTTTCTTCAGTGGGCGCCCTGGGATTGTGGCCTGGACTCTGATCAACCTTTCCTTTGCTGCCAAACCAGAGGAGCTGTATGGCGAAGCGACAAACTCCATGATCCTTGTCAATGTCCTTCAGGTAAATTCCAAGGAGGAAATTAGGAAACCAGCTAGGAAGTAAACTAATATTAAAGTAGGAAAAGAAGTCCTTCTATGGAAATGAAAATGAAGTGTTTTTTCCTGGCCTGAAACAAGCTCATTCAGTGATGGTGTGCTGGGACTTCTTTGGATTTATTGCCTGATCTGTGGAAATGGAAGCCTGCTCAATAGGAGCTCTATCGGCCCTCTTTGTAACGCTGTGACTCTAAGCTGAAGAGAGATTGGGCTGATCAACTGTGAGTTCACTTCCCAAGCGTTCGTCCTTGAGTTGTACACTTGCCTTAGTCATCCTACTGTTGCTTTATCTGTGTAGATAGATAGATAGGTAGGTAGATATTGTGTATCCACATAGCTTGTATTTATGTGATAGTTCTTCCTAACTGTGTTCAGAAACGTCTGGTTTTGAAGTGCTAACATAAAAACACCAATGAGTTGTGAGATCACATCACAAGGCAGCACAGACATTAGGCTGATGCTGTTAAACAGGGTAACTGGTGACAGTGCTCTGTTATTACTGTGAAATTATTCTGTTGCAGGGTATTTTTGTTCTGGACTTCTTTTGGAATGAAGCCTGGTACTTGAAAACCATTGCTATCTGCCATGATCATTTGGGATGGTATTTGGGCTGGGGAGACTGTGTTTGGTTGCCTTCCCTCTCTACTTTGCAGGTAAAAATGTGGACACTGTGGATTTGGGCTAAGAGGAAGGAAACTTTGCAGAAACATTCTTCTCAGCAGGTTAATGTGCACCTTAAATGTTTCTAGGCGGTTTGACTGTTGAGAAATCCTTGCAACATTCTTTGTAACAATTCCTGGGTAGGAAGGCTTCCTGTCCGTGCCCAGATTGGACATCTTTTCCTCTCCTGCCCTTCTTTTGTGCCTCTTTCTGTCACTGTCTGTTGTGTCTGTATACTTTTCTGAATCCTTTTGGTTTCCTTTTTTTCTAAATCCTTTCCGTTTCCTTTTTTTTTTACTCCTGCTTGTTGAGGGTCTTTTGGTTAGCGGTGGTTTGTTTGTGTTTTGTTCCTTGCTTTTTCCTTCTGTCCGGTTTGCATCCTTGCAACTTCTCTCTTCTTGTTTCAGGAAGAAGTGCAATTTTGGAGAGAGAAAGAGAGAAGGAAACTGTTGGATGCAGAGTTTTTTGAAAGTTTTCTGCAGTTTTACTGTTGCAGTAGATTTTTCTACTCTTTCTTCTGGTCTGTTGTGGGCCACTGTAGTCAAGGAATTGGTCTGGCATGCTGAGCCTCTGTTGGAAGTAAATGTCTGATTGTTTTTGTGCTCCCCAGGGTCTGTATTTGGTTTACCAGCCTGTCCAGCTGTGCACAGCCCATGCCGTAGGGGTCTTGATGCTGGGCTTGCTGGGCTATTCCATCTTCAGAATGACCAACCACCAGAAGGACCTCTTCCGTCGTACCAATGGCAAGTGCAGGATCTGGGGGAAGAAGCCGGAGTCCATCGAGTGCTCCTCCGTGTCCGTGGATGGGCCCAAGCACTACAGCAAGCTGATGACCTCTGGCTTTTGGGGCTGGGCACGTCATTTCAACTGCACGGGAGACCTGATGGGCTCGCTGGCCTATTGCCTGGCTTGTGGCTTTGAGCACATCCTGCCTTACTTCTACATCGTTTACATGACCACTCTGCTCACCCAGCGCTGCATTCGGGACGAGCACGGTTGTTGCAGCAAAGATGGGAAGGACTGGAAGCACTACACTGCTGCAGTGCCCTACCGGCTCTACCCGGCAGATTTTAAGGCTAATGCAGGATCCAGGGGAAAGAAAAAAGAAGAAACATGCAGGCATGCCATGTTTAAAGTGTTTAAACTGAAGTGGGGCACTGAAATGTCCCATTTTTTTAGAGGATTCTTTTAATTGGAATTGAATCATGCCGCAACCGGGCCAGGAGACACTTCAGAGACAGAGTCAGAGAAGCGGGTATTTGCTTTATTCGGCGCGCCAGGTGTGTGGGGATCGCTCCTCCAAACACACACCTGGTGCTCTCTACAACACAAGTATTATGGGTTAAATTAGGAATATTCATCACATTCCTTGGGACAGGTGTGGTTATACAAATTATTTCTCGGAAGTCATTAGCATATGGGCCACGCATGCGCTGTGTGTCCTGGTGGCCGCGCTGAGGAAGGCCTCTCCTCTTCCTCGGGGGTCTTTTCTGATGAAGGCCAGTAGTCTTCCTCTCAGTGAACTTTTTCACCTTTCTCCCTGGGCATGCGTAGTCCTTTGAGGAATGTTTCAGCGGTCTCTGAGATGATCCTTGTGCCCTCTATCTTGACAAGAGTAGGGCAAATTTGGTTTCTTAGGTTTTGTAATTACAGTCTGCTGTCTGAACTAACGTTTGCTGTCTCCCAATAGTTAACTCGTGCTTCCATGAGTTAGCTATTGACTGCCCCTTCCTCATTTCTGAAGAAGTATGTTTTTTTCCCAAAGCCTGTAGTGGTAGGTCAGGGCAGTAGACAGAAGGTGGCACAGGTTTGCAGCTGGCACCTGCCCACAGGGCCAGGGAAGGCACCTGGGTGCTTTCCTGTGGCTAGACTGGTTACTGCACTTTCCATCTCTACCAGTTGTTTTGAGGGTAGAGAAAGGTATTTTGAGGGCTGCAATGGGCCCAGCACCATGGGAGCAACTCCAGCATCTCAACATTTCCTGTGGGCTCCATGCCCATGGCTTACGAGGCTGCAGACCCAGCTGGTCAAAGGCGCAGCCCTGCCTCCCATTTCAGGGGAAGAAAGAGGAAGAGTTTTGTCAGGGCTCAACCTGAAATGACCTTTTGCCATTTCTGATTCTTCTCCCAGCATTGGAGAGGAGCAGCATCTCTGTCCCTGCCACCCGCTGGCCCTTGGAATGCACACATGAGCCCACGTATCACTTCAGGTGAAGCCAAGTGGCCGCCTCAGTTTGAAAGGGCGGCTGTTGTTTCACTGTTGCATTTCTTGGCTTGTTACAGCCCCTCCTGCCTGGACTACAGCCTGTGCTTGAAGACACAAAAGTGCCATGATGCCTGGAGGAAAGGCATCAAAAGCTTGACAAAGGCTGAAGGGAACACTCTGATCACCCCTTTTCCCAAGAGGGTTCTTTAGCTGAAGTTGCTAACCAGGAGCAGACTTGACACCCCGGCATGGGTTTGTGGTTCTTTTATTTCTCGAGTCCTCACTCCTGCGTGGGACTCGGCAACCGGGTGCTGCAGAGGCTCCGGCAAGGCATCAAAGACGCCCGCCCCGCAGCCAAGGGTGGCGCAAGATCTCCTCCAGCGCTGGCCTGTCCGCGGGGTGCTTGGACAAACACCAGCGGATCAGATGTTGGCACTCTGGGGAGAGAAGCCAGAAAGCGCCGGTCACTTGCAGAAGGCTCCTGCCCAGCTGCTCCCGGCGCCCGCAGGGCCCGGGCCGTGCTGCGTGTGCTCAGAGCTGTGCCGGCCTCCCGGCTGACTCTGCCCTTTGCGGGACAGCGGCACGGCAGGACACGCGCCACCTCCTGCAGCCAAGCGGGCCACACCGACCCCACCGTGGTCACGGGCCGCCGCCTGCGGCCAGCCCTTGAGGGCAGATCGACCTCCCGCGGAGCTGCGTGAGGGCCACGCTGGGCTGCGCGGTGCCATCTGCCAAAGCCTGCCTTCTTGAGGCCGGACACCAACCTGGAGAGACCTGCTGCCAGAAGAAGAGCTGCCCCGACACGATGCCACGGTCGTCCTGGAAGGGCTCGTTCCCGCAGACCATGACGTACAGCAGCACGCCCAGGGACCAGATGGTCGCCGAATGGCCGTGGTAGCAGCCAAGGCAGATCCACTCGGGTGGGCTGTACAGGTGTGTTCCTAGGGGACACAGGCGGCGCTGTCCAGGCGCAGGCTGCTGCCTTCCAGAGCCTGGTGCCAGCCTCCTGGCAGAAGCAGGGGCTGCACCAGTGGCCACAACTTCCCCCCGGGGCCAGCCGGCGTCCCCCAGCCAATTGGCCAAAGCCAGGAAACCGTTCTGCAAGGCAGACAAGGCCAGCGGAGCAGCCCAAGCCCTTGCGGGCCTGCCAAGCCGAGCGGCCGGGGCCTGGCTTTGGCAGCCCCCCTCTGTGGGCAGGGCCGGCAGCCGGCTCCTGGGGCACAGCATCTGGCCCGTGCCAAAGGGCAGCCGGCAGCCGGCTGAATGCCGCAGCCCGCAGCCCAGGAGGGAACGGGGCCGTGCAGTGCCTGGCACTGGGAGCGGGGCCCGGCCTGTGGGCTCACCGGCAAATTGCGTGAAGGCCTGCTCCTGGAGGAAGGTGCCGCAACCGAAGTCGATGAGCTTCAGGTCGCCACTCTCCGGGTCCACGAGGAGGTTCTCCGGCTTGATGTCCCGGTGCAGGACGCCGCAGGCGGTGCAGTGCCGCACGGCCTCCAGCACCTGGCAGAAAAGCCAGCGCGCCATCTCCTCGCACAGGAAGCCCTGCTCCAGCAGGAAGTCCAGGAGATCCTGCGATGACTCCGGACGCTCCATGACCAGCAGGAAGCTGTCAGGCAGCTCAAACCAGTCGAGGAGCTGGATGATGTTGTGGCAGCCAGAGCCCACCTTCTCCATGAGCACAATCTCCATGGGAACGCGGGTGCCGTCGGGCTGTGGGGAGGAGACAGTGCCTCCAGCAGGCCTGATGCTGCCCTGGGGCTGCTGTGCTGCCCCGTGCCTGGGATGCCCCAGTGCCCCCTTGGGCAGCCTCCCTGGTGCTTGGGCTTCCTCCCGCCCAGGGGATGCTTGGGGGGTGCCCCCCTGCCCGGCCCCACCACCGGTGTTTGGCATCCCCGGGCCCGCCCTGCTCCGGCTCGCACGCTGAGCCCACGCCCGCTCCCCCCGCCCTGCGCCGCCTCCCGCCCTCGGGGCCCGGCCTTATCCCTGCCCGCCACGCCCCGCTCTGGCGCTCTGGCGCCGTGGCCCCGCTCGCTCACTCACCAGCTCGTACCACTGCACCACGCTCTCCCGGGCCACGCGTTTGATGGCCACCTGCAAGCCCACGAGAGACGGGGCTGAGCTCAAGCCCTGCCCCGCCCCTGGCCCTCGTCCCGCGCCCCGCCGTCCCGGCCACTTACCGGGCTCCCGTCCGAGAGGCGGATGCCCGAGAAAACGGTGCCGAAGCCACCGCTGCCCAGCTGCGGGCCCAGCTGGTACAGCTCCTGCAGCTTCTTCTTTTGCCCTGCGACCGAGACCGAGCCATCAGCCTTGCGCCCAGGGCCCCCCCGGCCAAGTGCCCGCGAGTGAAGCGGGCCGAGCCACCGCGGGCCACCTTGCTCTGACCTGCTTCCTGCTGCGCGCCGGGCAGCGGCCACCGCCTTGCAGCCGTCGGGCTGGCGAGCGCCAGAGCTGGGGCAGGGGAGCGCGCAGAGGCGGCTGCAGGAGCCGGAGGGCAGCGGGGCAGGGCGGCACCGTCGCTGTCCCCGGCGTCGTGGGCTGGACTCTGCTCTTGAGGACTGCCGGGGCTACAGCCCGAGGACTCGCACAGGGGGGTGTCAGGAGCAGCTGCAAACCAGAGAGGGGTTTTTTGAAGCTGTGGCATCAGAAGCACTGGAAACAGCCAGGGACTCGGCTGCTCTCAAGGGCCCTGGCCTGGCCTGGGGATGCCCCTCAAGAGCCCCAAGGGAGCCTCAGAGAGCTCCTCAGATCTCACCTGCTACCAGCGAGGCCTTCCTGGTAGTCGGTGGCCGTCTCGGAGCAGCTTCCTGGAGATGGAGGAACCTCCTGGGTGTCTTGAGGCTCGTCTCCGCCACCAGGCAAGAGCTGTTGCCAGCTGGCGCAGCCGGCACAGCGTCCTGGGAGCTGTGGGCCGGCAACTGCTGGCTCCAGCTCACTCGCTGCTCCAGCACCTGCTCCTGACAAGGCTCCCCTGGATGGGGCTGGGCTCCCACTTGGACTTCTGGGCTTTCCCTGGCAACGTCAGTTGTCAGGGTTGTGCCCGTGTTGTTGAAGTCCATGAGTCCAAGGGAGCTGGGAGACCTGTGCACAGGCTCTGCACTTTCTGCAGGCTGACTGCAGGTCTCACGGAGCGTCTGCGGGCGATGGAGGCTGTCAGAGATAGCGGACGCTCCTGGCGGGATGGAGGATCTCTGACAGCCTGAGCTTCTTGCCTGGATGGCGGCTCTCTGATGGTGTGCCATCCTTGCAAGGCTTGAGGCTCTCCCAGGGATGGAGAATCTTGCTGGGAGCAGCCTCTTGAAGGGATGGAGGCTCCTGGAGGAGCTGGCCGAGCCACAGCAGGGCAGGTGGCCTCGCTTCAGCAGCTCCTCCAGTTCTTTCCACAAGGCCTGCCACATCCCAGAGTAGAGCGGCACCCATGTCCCATTGCGAGCCCAGAGCAGCAGCATCAGTTCCTGCAGCTCCTGGGCCACTGCCACGCAGGGGCCGCAGCTGCAGGGGCTGTCCAGGGGGCTCGCGGGAGCACGTGGCCGCTTGCGAGGGGTGGCCCGAGGCCTGGAGGACCTGGGAGCCGCAGAGGCTCCTCGCTTCCTCCGTGAGCCTCTGGGCTGCACCCCGGGGCGCTTGCGCCTCTTCGCTGTCCTTGTCTGCCGCCTCCGTGGTTGCCAGTGGCCAACGGCCCACCAGACAGCCACAGCGGCCAACAGCAGGACAAGCACAATCACTGGGACAACACCGTCACACATGGCTCCGGCACGTCCCATCGCGACTGCACTGGCAGCTGCAGGTGCTGGCCCGTGTTACATAGCGACTGCGCGGTGATGTCACAGTGCTGTGGGCCAGGACAGCCGGGTGACATCCCAGCCCCGCCTCTCACCAGCGCTCAGCCCCTTTGTGCCGTCATAGCCCTGGGCCCACCTCAGGGATCAGCAGAACCAGCTCATGCCTAAGGATGCACATGGCCAGAAAAAGCCTGGCAGCAAGAACAGGAGCTCAGCCTGCTGCAGTGAATCATTCCCTGCAGCAAGTGGCACATCAGGAAGAGTGCTGCTGCCACCAGTGTCAAGCCCATGGCTCCCAGGACACTGCAGCGGTACCAACTGGCAACAGCCACTACTCTGTGCCTGCGAAGATCTTCCAGAGACAAAGGGAGTTGAAGTTCCTGTGTCTCTGGGGAGCTCTCCTGAACTGGCTGTCGAGGGCAGGAAGAGTTTTCTGTAACAGCTCACCGACTTCTGCGTTGCCTCTGTTCTAAACAAGTCAGGATTTCCCAAGGAGCGCTCATGGTGCTCTCACTGCTCTGGTTTTGACGGGCATAGGGTTCCTTTTTTCCCAGTTGCTGGCACACACTGGGTTCAGATGCACCATGGGAATGCTGTGGATCAAACAGGGGTGGTTTGCTTTCTGCTGAGCAGGGCTTGCCCTCTTCAGGGACTTTGCAGTGTCCCTTGGTACAGTGCACGTTTTCCACGGCGAAGGGAGGGAAGAGTGTTGAAGACAGAGGCAAAGAATGCATTAAACACCTGTGCTGTGTCCCTGGCCCTGTTTGTCAGGTGACCATCCACATCCTGGAAGGGGACAATGTTACTTCTACAATGTTTCTTTCCATGCATATATTTAAAACCACTCTTTTTATTGGGCCCCACATTTCTGGCCACCTTCCTCTCCAGCTGAGCTTTCAGTGCACCAAAGTTCTCCCTACAGTGGCGAGAAACATCTCTGGGGAAGGAATGAGAAGGAGGTGTCTTTACAAACTATCTGTGGGCCTGATGGTAGATAAAGCCAGATACTGATAGGTGAAAGAAGCAGCAAAGGGAGGAACCCTAAATTCCATAGGAATTCCACTAATTGACACAGACTGTTACTCACTCAAGACTCTGCTAATCCCTGGATTTAGAGAAAAAGAACAGAGACAGGAGCAAAAGAATGGGGGGGGGGGGGAGGGGGGTAGACATTAGAAAGGGGGTTTGTATTAAGCCATTTGGGAAGTCTGTACCTCTCAAGTAGCTCAGCCAGTGGGGAAAGAGAGAGGGAAATGCAGCTGGGAAATTAGGAGATAAAGGAAGCTGCGTCCTCTATCAACTTGAGAGATCCCGTGGGAAATGCCCATGACCTCTCCCTTTATTCGATCAAAGTAACAGGACTGCTCTGTCTCTTGTTTGGACGTACAGCTGTGGTGTTTGAGGACTAATTTTCCTGACATCCGTATTCTTCTTGTGACCTTGCTTCCACTGGGCACACAGCTTCCTTTTCCATCCTCTTTGCCAGAGAAGAAGCCTTCTGCCTCGCCTGCTTGGCTTTCGACATTTGGGAATCTCCTGCTGCTGTGCCCTTAGGAGGTGATGTTTCAAAATTGACCAGCACGGATGGACCCCAGCACCTGCAAAAACATTGTCCCTGGAGACCCTGCTTAGCAGTTCCCTGAGCAGTCTGAAGTCTGCTCTCCTCATGGCCCGAGCTGAGGTTTTGCTGGCCCTTTTCCTCTTGTCAGAGGTTTGAAACTCGATTGATTTGTGGTCGCTGTGGCCAAGACGGCCGCCAGTCCCCACCTGGCTCAGGGCACGTGGGACTCAGAGGGCGGCCTGGCTCCAGGGGGGCTGAGCTGGAGAGTCCTGGGCTGCGGGGGGCTTCCCGCTTTCCTGGGAGGAGACTCCCTGGGGAGGAAGAAGGGTCTGGCATGAGCCACAAGGCCCCTGGCCGAGGGACGGTAGCGGGGGACGTGTGCGTAGCGGATGCTGTCTGGGAGGAGCTGTGGCAAGGAGTGGGTGTGGGGCTGGGGGTGTCCCAGAGCTCAGTGAGGGTGTTCCCCCAGCCCAGCAGGCAGAAAGCCCCTGGCTCACAGCAGGAGCCAAGTTCCAGGTCACCAGGAACAGCCCCCGCCCTCACCAGTGCTCCCAGCCTCCCACAAAGGTTGGTTATGCCCATGGGTGCTGCCAAGGTTCCCCATGGGAACAGGGCTGGACACCCTAAAAAGGGGGGTCAACACCCCAGGGGCAAAGCCAGTGCAGGGGAGAATGAGTGGGATGAGTGTGAGAGGACCACCTCTACCCCTCCCATCCCGCACCAGGGAGCAGGGACTTTCCTGGGACAGCTCCAGGAGGATATTCAGGACCATCCTTGCCTGGGACAGGGGTGCCAAGGAGATCCAGGAGGGATCAGTGTCCAGCTCTGTGTCCTGGGACACCCTGCACCCTGTTCCCCATAGCCCTGATTTTCAGGAAGGAGCCACAGGAGCCTCCTGGCCATTGCTGGATTTTTCTTTCAGGAATTCGCTGTGGAGCTCGTTTGTCTTTTTTTGCCTCTTTCGGAGCTCCTGTAAAAACGGCCTTGGAGCTGGAAGGGGCGGGGCGGGGCGGGGCGGGGCAGGGCGGAGAAGAGCCAGCTGGGGAAGTCTTGAGGGCTTCTGTGGCTCTGGCAGCCTGCTTTCCTCCTCTCCCTTTGGTGGAGGTGTGGGCTGGCAACGGAGCATCTTCCCCGGGTGGCCGCGGTGCCCCGGATCCCTGCCCTGAGCGGAGGGACAACACTGGGCGTCTCTGGCCTGCCGCACGCAGCCAGGCTGCCGCACAGAGCTCCTCGAAAGCCCTGCCCTTGGCCGCAGGGGGCCGAATTAGTGAGGCATTAAGGAGGGAGGAAGGAAGGGCGCTAATTAGGGAGGGGAGGGCGGGGAGCCGTTCCCAGCCGAGGGGGCGTGGCCAGGACGATGGGCGTGGGCAGGGCCTCAGCGGCGGCGAGGGGCCGTGGTCTGAGCGGGGCCGGGGCCAGCGCTGAGGGGAGCAAAGGGCGGGAAAAGGCTCGGTGCTGCTGAGGGGAAGCGTCGGGAAGGAGGGGACGGAGGGGATATCGTTGGGAAAAAGGGAGACACAAGAGCTCCTGGGGGCCTGAAACCACTAACAGTGGTGGAGGGGAGCCCAACACACTCCTCCTATGTATCCCTATGCTTTACAGAGGGGAAGGCGTGGCTAAAATCCAGGAGAAACAGTGCTGTGGATCCAAGGAATCAGAAGCAGGATCTGTGTGGAGGGCGTCCCTCACGGGAGGCACATGAATCGACCTGAGCGAGGCTGGGGCAGGAGGGTCACGGCCAGCAGAGAAGGGGGACCCTCTGTCCATGCCAAGGCCCAGGGCAGCCCTATCCCGGGAAGCGCGCAGGGAGCGGATCCTTGAGCTGCTGCACGTTGGCGCTGCCCTCGCTCAGCCGGCAGCCCCCTCATTGCCCAGGGGGAGCTGGTGGCAGTGGGGAGTGGGAGAGGGAAACATCTGTCCTACACCTCCATGGCTGCGGCACTGCCAAAGGTGAAGAACGTCAGAGAACTGCCAAACAAGATCCTCCAGCAGGAAAGGCAGACGTTCCCAGCTCCAGGGAATTCCCTGATGTCAGCAGTGGAGGAGCAGGATGAGGAAGATCTCCACGCTTGCGATACTTCTGGCAAGAGCCTCCGTCCCTGCCAGAGCCTCGGTGAGAGCTGCCGGAGCGCAGACGGAGGAAGGCCTTTGGACAGGTGCAAGGTATGAATGATGCACGGTCCCCAGTCGTGGTGTGAGCAGAAACATTTCTTCCAAGCACCTCTGGCTTTTAGAAGAGTTTCACTCTCAGGTTCGAATAGCGTGAGCCTGGAAAGCCAATAGTCGAAATGCTCCGATGTCTGCTACCCAATACTAGACATGAACTCGTGTCTCTCGTAGCAACATCAGGCTTTTTCCCTAAGCCAAGTGCTGGAAGGAGAATTTCTTCTGCAAAACTACTGTGCTTCTGCTGCTTGTTCCATTTTAGAAAGTTTCCTTCGTCGCCCCTGCCTTGATTGAACAGTCCTTTCTCTTCTAACTAGAAGCTCCAGGTTCTCTTCTTACAAGTTGTCTTTGTTTTCTTTGCCCACAGACAGGAGTCCCTGCTTCCCCAGAGCCACGTCGATCTGCAGAGCCTGCTTGTGGCTGAGGATGCAGATGGCCAGGAAAGGCCGGGAAGTAAAAATTGGTAACATTTCTAGTTCCTAGGAAAGAAATATTTCATGAGATCTGGAAAACAAGCATCCCAGCATCTGTGGCATTCCCAGCTGATCAGTCCCGCTGTAGCAAGATTGAGGATGCATCTCCCAGTTCTCCAAGAGCTGAGTAGGTATTAGTAGGGCATTGGACTGCAGCTGGGAACAGCAAAAGTGGCTGGCACAGCAAGTTCAATGTATGGCTGTCCAAGGTCTGTCTTTTGCAAGTTTCCAAGCTTTGCATCATGTTCTTGGGATTCCATTATCACTTTCAACCGAATACTCTACCAGTTAGAGCCATGATTGCCATCAAAAAGGTGAAGTCTGTAATAATAATCTGGTTTTTGGAGGGGAGATTTTCTCTCATCTCTTGCTCTGATCAGCTAGTGTAGTTTTAGAGGAGTTTGTGGTAAAGTCTGTTCTGTGCTGATTTTTTAATGGCTGTTTGACCACCAGACATGTCTGTGCCCTGAAGACATTTTCAGTTTTCATCCAGTTAGTCTAGAAGGTCCACTGAAAAAGTTATTTGATGTAACTCATCTCTCTGAAACCTGGGCAAACAAAATGCTCTGTTTTGGATTACAGGGAGGTGGACTGGTTTTCCTTGGCAAGCATCCTTTTCCTGCTCGTGTTTGCACCGCCGATCGTGTATTACTTCATCATGTCCTGTGACCAGTACCAGTGCTCTCTGACTGACCCACTGCTGGACTTGCTGACAGGGAATAAACATCTGTCTGACATCTGGAACAGGACTCCCACACTGACCTATAGGGCTGCTGGCATCTATTCCCTTTGGGTCACTTTCCAGGTACATTCTTGAGTTATGATCTGGATGCCGGGTCTGGTTTCTCACACGGCTGTTGGATGAATCCTTTTGCACAAAGGATAGTGGAATGTTGAACTGGCATTTACTCTTTGGTGTTTCCCACTTTCCAGGGCTTTTTGGAATCCAAAGGAAGCTTATGTACTTGGAAAAGAAGCATGTAGGGAATATACGCAAATATTCCTTGTGTGGCATATGCCTTAATGAGGTTTTGAAGAAAAAGCAACTTTATAGCAGTATCCGTTGGTTTTAAATTCATACACAAGAAATAGATAAAAATAAAACGACGAGGACCTGAATCTAGTTACCAACTGTCCTGCCTCCCCACCAAAAAAGGATGGCAGCCTTACATGAAGTACATCTTTGAGCTGTCTCAAAGCTTAGATGTATTACTAGTCTAAAATCCCAACAGCTAAATATTGCCATATTTGCTTACCCAATACTTAATAGAAACTTAATAGAAACATTCTATTTGGTATGTGTATGTAAGGAATAGTGTTTTGAGGGATTTTGTCTCGTCTGTATTTACTGTGAATACATCCTCTCTCTTCTAGGTGGTTTTGTACATGTCCATCCCTGACTTCTGCCATAAAGTTCTCCCTGGATATGTGGGAGGTGTACAAGAAGGTGCTGTCACCCCTGCTGGTAAGGTATTCCTTGGAATACACGGACACCGTGCAATCTTCTGAAATGATAGTATTTCTGTACCTAGAGTGTTTAATAGCCCATGTGTAGCCAGAGGAAACGTGGGCAGAAGTGCTCTCACCTTCCTCCCGTGTTCAGTTCAAACAAAAATAGAAAGCAATCAATGTCATCTTTTAGAAGAAGTGATAGCATTTCTATCTCTTAGAATTAGTATAACTGTTGATCTGGTAGGCACCATACCAGCAGTGAAAAAGTACTGGTTGATGACTTTGGCACTTGAAATTGTCAGTTGACTGTAGCTGTCCAGGACTATTGCTGGTATTCGACAAGATAGTTTTACCTGCTCAAGCTCCATGAAGCCAAGGGACTTGAACAAAATGTGGGATGTGAACTGTTAGGAGAAGTGGTTTGTTACTCTGGTCAGTTTTGGGGGAAAGCCTAAATTCAGTTTTGTGAGGAGAAAAACTCAGCCTAACAAAGCCTAATGGGTACAGCAGAGTTTAATGGAACACTCAGAAAAGTGCTTTAAGGTATTGAATTGGGAGGACGAGGAGAGAGAAGTTGTTTCATGAGCGCTTGATTGAGCTTCTGTGTATTCTGTGCATAGCCATGTGAATTAAAAGCTGCAGTAATGCGGGGTCAGTAACACTCGATTTTTTTTCTTCATCTTTTAGGTGTCGTGAATAAATATGAAAATCAATGGACTTCAGGCCTGGATCATGACCCATGTGCTTTGGTTTGCAAATGCTTCTTGCTTCCACTTCTTCTCACCTACCATCATTTTTGACAAGTGGATTCCTCTCCTGTGGTGTGCCAATAGCTTGGGATATGCAGTGTCCACGTTTGCAATGATTAAAGGCTACTTTTTCCCTCCCAATGCCAAAGAGTGGTATGTGAATTTTAGTAATGAGAGAAGACGAGGTAATCCGAGATTAAAACTGTTAAATAAAAACCGGGTCTATCAATTGAATGACAGAATATATTTCACTGGCAGAGAGAGCTGAGCCAGTGTATGACAGTGGTTCTTTGCTTCACTAGCACCATCCCCCGTGTTTCATGCTGCACACCATGGGACTGGCAGCCTCAGTGTCACAGATACACCCATCCTAGAAATAGTGAGACTGTTCAGAAGTGTTAGCAAGAGTAAACTCGGGCACTTCTGAAACTCTACAACTTATGTCTATTAATGTAATACTTCAGCTGGGTCAGCTTCTGTTACCTTGCACAGCGTTACATGCTTTGATGATTTTTATTATCACTACATCAAATTAATCTGAATTGTGTAGTCAGAGCAGTAATTACCTGTATTTGTGTAGAACTCTGTACATTTCCAATTTTTTTATGTTTTACAGCAAATTCACTGGAAACTTCTTTTACGACTACATGATGGGGATTGAATTTAACCCTCGAATAGGGAAGTGGTTTGATTTCAAGCTCTTTCTTCAGTGGGCGCCCTGGGATTGTGGCCTGGACTCTGATCAACCTTTCCTTTGCTGCCAAACAAGAGGAGCTGTATGGCGAAGCGACAAACTCCATGATCCTTGTCAATGTCCTTCAGGTAAATTCCAAGGAGGAAATTAGGAAACCAGCTAGCAAGTAAACTAATATTAAAGTAGGAAAAGAAGTCCTTCTATGGAAATGAAAATGAAGTGTTTTTTCCTGGCCTGAAACAAGCTCATTCAGTGATGGTGTGCTGGGACTTCTTTGGATTTATTGCCTGATCTGTGGAAATGGAAGCCTGCTCAATAGGAGCTCTATCGGCCCTCTTTGTAACGCTGTGACTCTAAGCTGAAGAGAGATTGGGCTGATCAACTGTGAGTTCACTTCCCAAGCGTTCGTCCTTGAGTTGTACACTTGCCTTAGTCATCCTACTGTTGCTTTATCTGTGTAGATAGATAGATAGGTAGGTAGATATTGTGTATCCACATAGCTTGTATTTATGTGATAGTTCTTCCTAACTGTGTTCAGAAACGTCTGGTTTTGAAGTGCTAACATAAAAACACCAATGAGTTGTGAGATCACATCACAAGGCAGCACAGACATTAGGCTGATGCTGTTAAACAGGGTAACTGGTGACAGTGCTCTGTTATTACTGTGAAATTATTCTGTTGCAGGGTATTTTTGTTCTGGACTTCTTTTGGAATGAAGCCTGGTACTTGAAAACCATTGCTATCTGCCATGATCATTTGGGATGGTATTTGGGCTGGGGAGACTGTGTTTGGTTGCCTTCCCTCTCTACTTTGCAGGTAAAAATGTGGACACTGTGGATTTGGGCTAAGAGGAAGGAAACTTTGCAGAAACATTCTTCTCAGCAGGTTAATGTGCACCTTAAATGTTTCTAGGCGGTTTGACTGTTGAGAAATCCTTGCAACATTCTTTGTAACAATTCCTGGGTAGGAAGGCTTCCTGTCCGTGCCCAGATTGGACATCTTTTCCTCTCCTGCCCTTCTTTTGTGCCTCTTTCTGTCACTGTCTGTTGTGTCTGTATACTTTTCTGAATCCTTTTGGTTTCCTTTTTTTCTAAATCCTTTCCGTTTCCTTTTTTTTTTACTCCTGCTTGTTGAGGGTCTTTTGGTTAGCGGTGGTTTGTTTGTGTTTTGTTCCTTGCTTTTTCCTTCTGTCCGGTTTGCATCCTTGCAACTTCTCTCTTCTTGTTTCAGGAAGAAGTGCAATTTTGGAGAGAGAAAGAGAGAAGGAAACTGTTGGATGCAGAGTTTTTTGAAAGTTTTCTGCAGTTTTACTGTTGCAGTAGATTTTTCTACTCTTTCTTCTGGTCTGTTGTGGGCCACTGTAGTCAAGGAATTGGTCTGGCATGCTGAGCCTCTGTTGGAAGTAAATGTCTGATTGTTTTTGTGCTCCCCAGGGTCTGTATTTGGTTTACCAGCCTGTCCAGCTGTGCACAGCCCATGCCGTAGGGGTCTTGATGCTGGGCTTGCTGGGCTATTCCATCTTCAGAATGACCAACCACCAGAAGGACCTCTTCCGTCGTACCAATGGCAAGTGCAGGATCTGGGGGAAGAAGCCGGAGTCCATCGAGTGCTCCTACGTGTCCGTGGATGGGCCCAAGCACTACAGCAAGCTGATGACCTCTGGCTTTTGGGGCTGGGCACGTCATTTCAACTGCACGGGAGACCTGATGGGCTCGCTGGCCTATTGCCTGGCTTGTGGCTTTGAGCACATCCTGCCTTACTTCTACATCGTTTACATGACCACTCTGCTCACCCAGCGCTGCATTCGGGACGAGCACGGTTGTTGCAGCAAAGATGGGAAGGACTGGAAGCACTACACTGCTGCAGTGCCCTACCGGCTCTACCCGGCAGATTTTAAAGCTAATGCAGGATCCAGGGGAAAGAAAAAAGAAGAAACATGCAGGCATGCCATGTTTAAAGTGTTTAAACTGAAGTGGGGCACTGAAATGTCCCATTTTTTTAGAGGATTCTTTTAATTGGAATTGAATCATGCCGCAACCGGGCCAGGAGACACTTCAGAGACAGAGTCAGAGAAGCGGGTATTTGCTTTATTCGGCGCGCCGGGTGTGTGGGGATCGCTCCTCCAAACACACACCTGGTGCTCTCTACAACACAAGTATTATGGGTTAAATTAGGAATATTCATCACATTCCTTGGGACAGGTGTGGTTATACAAATTATTTCTCGGAAGTCATTAGCATATGGGCCACGCATGCGCTGTGTGTCCTGGTGGCCGCGCTGAGGAAGGCCTCTCCTCTTCCTCGGGGGTCTTTTCTGATGAAGGCCAGTAGTCTTCCTCTCAGTGAACTTTTTCACCTTTCTCCCTGGGCATGCGTAGTCCTTTGAGGAATGTTTCAGCGGTCTCTGAGATGATCCTTGTGCCCTCTATCTTGACAAGAGTAGGGCAAATTTGGTTTCTTAGGTTTTGTAATTACAGTCTGCTGTCTGAACTAACGTTTGCTGTCTCCCAATAGTTAACTCGTGCTTCCATGAGTTAGCTATTGACTGCCCCTTCCTCATTTCTGAAGAAGTATGTTTTTTTCCCAAAGCCTGTAGTGGTAGGTCAGGGCAGTAGACAGAAGGTGGCACAGGTTTGCAGCTGGCACCTGCCCACAGGGCCAGGGAAGGCACCTGGGTGCTTTCCTGTGGCTAGACTGGTTACTGCACTTTCCATCTCTACCAGTTGTTTTGAGGGTAGAGAAAGGTATTTTGAGGGCTGCAATGGGCCCAGCACCATGGGAGCAACTCCAGCATCTCAACATTTCCTGTGGGCTCCATGCCCATGGCTTACGAGGCTGCAGACCCAGCTGGTCAAAGGCGCAGCCCTGCCTCCCATTTCAGGGGAAGAAAGAGGAAGAGTTTTGTCAGGGCTCAACCTGAAATGACCTTTTGCCATTTCTGATTCTTCTCCCAGCATTGGAGAGGAGCAGCATCTCTGTCCCTGCCACCCGCTGGCCCTTGGAATGCACACATGAGCCCACGTATCACTTCAGGTGAAGCCAAGTGGCCGCCTCAGTTTGAAAGGGCGGCTGTTGTTTCACTGTTGCATTTCTTGGCTTGTTACAGCCCCTCCTGCCTGGACTACAGCCTGTGCTTGAAGACACAAAAGTGCCATGATGCCTGGAGGAAAGGCATCAAAAGCTTGACAAAGGCTGAAGGGAACACTCTGATCACCCCTTTTCCCAAGAGGGTTCTTTAGCTGAAGTTGCTAACCAGGAGCAGACTTGACACCCCGGCATGGGTTTGTGGTTCTTTTATTTCTCGAGTCCTCACTCCTGCGTGGGACTCGGCAACCGGGTGCTGCAGAGGCTCCGGCAAGGCATCAAAGACGCCCGCCCCGCAGCCAAGGGTGGCGCAAGATCTCCTCCAGCGCTGGCCTGTCCGCGGGGTGCTTGGACAAACACCAGCGGATCAGATGTTGGCACTCTGGGGAGAGAAGCCAGAAAGCGCCGGTCACTTGCAGAAGGCTCCTGCCCAGCTGCTCCCGGCGCCCGCAGGGCCCGGGCCGTGCTGCGTGTGCTCAGAGCTGTGCCGGCCTCCCGGCTGACTCTGCCCTTTGCGGGACAGCGGCACGGCAGGACACGCGCCACCTCCTGCAGCCAAGCGGGCCACACCGACCCCACCGTGGTCACGGGCCGCCGCCTGCGGCCAGCCCTTGAGGGCAGATCGACCTCCCGCGGAGCTGCGTGAGGGCCACGCTGGGCTGCGCGGTGCCATCTGCCAAAGCCTGCCTTCTTGAGGCCGGACACCAACCTGGAGAGACCTGCTGCCAGAAGAAGAGCTGCCCCGACACGATGCCACGGTCGTCCTGGAAGGGCTCGTTCCCGCAGACCATGACGTACAGCAGCACGCCCAGGGACCAGATGGTCGCCGAATGGCCGTGGTAGCAGCCAAGGCAGATCCACTCGGGTGGGCTGTACAGGTGTGTTCCTAGGGGACACAGGCGGCGCTGTCCAGGCGCAGGCTGCTGCCTTCCAGAGCCTGGTGCCAGCCTCCTGGCAGAAGCAGGGGCTGCACCAGTGGCCACAACTTCCCCCCGGGGCCAGCCGCCGTCCCCCAGCCAATTGGCCAAAGCCAGGAAACCGTTCTGCAAGGCAGACAAGGCCAGCGGAGCAGCCCAAGCCCTTGCGGGCCTGCCAAGCCGAGCGGCCGGGGCCTGGCTTTGGCAGCCCCCCTCTGTGGGCAGGGCCGGCAGCCGGCTCCTGGGGCACAGCATCTGGCCCGTGCCAAAGGGCAGCCGGCAGCCGGCTGAATGCCGCAGCCCGCAGCCCAGGAGGGAACGGGGCCGTGCAGTGCCTGGCACTGGGAGCGGGGCCCGGCCTGTGGGCTCACCGGCAAATTGCGTGAAGGCCTGCTCCTGGAGGAAGGTGCCGCAACCGAAGTCGATGAGCTTCAGGTCGCCACTCTCCGGGTCCACGAGGAGGTTCTCCGGCTTGATGTCCCGGTGCAGGACGCCGCAGGCGGTGCAGTGCCGCACGGCCTCCAGCACCTGGCAGAAAAGCCAGCGCGCCATCTCCTCGCACAGGAAGCCCTGCTCCAGCAGGAAGTCCAGGAGATCCTGCGATGACTCCGGACGCTCCATGACCAGCAGGAAGCTGTCAGGCAGCTCAAACCAGTCGAGGAGCTGGATGATGTTGTGGCAGCCAGAGCCCACCTTCTCCATGAGCACAATCTCCATGGGAACGCGGGTGCCGTCGGGCTGTGGGGAGGAGACAGTGCCTCCAGCAGGCCTGATGCTGCCCTGGGGCTGCTGTGCTGCCCCGTGCCTGGGATGCCCCAGTGCCCCCTTGGGCAGCCTCCCTGGTGCTTGGGCTTCCTCCCGCCCAGGGGATGCTTGGGGGGTGCCCCCCTGCCCGGCCCCACCACCGGTGTTTGGCATCCCCGGGCCCGCCCTGCTCCGGCTCGCACGCTGAGCCCACGCCCGCTCCCCCCGCCCTGCGCCGCCTCCCGCCCTCGGGGCCCGGCCTTATCCCTGCCCGCCACGCCCCGCTCTGGCGCTCTGGCGCCGTGGCCCCGCTCACTCACTCACCAGCTCGTACCACTGCACCACGCTCTCCCGGGCCACGCGTTTGATGGCCACCTGCAAGCCCACGAGAGACGGGGCTGAGCTCAAGCCCTGCCCCGCCCCTGGCCCTCGTCCCGCGCCCCGCCGTCCCGGCCACTTACCGGGCTCCCGTCCGAGAGGCGGATGCCCGAGAAAACGGTGCCGAAGCCACCGCTGCCCAGCTGCGGGCCCAGCTGGTACAGCTCCTGCAGCTTCTTCTTTTGCCCTGCGACCGAGACCGAGCCATCAGCCTTGCGCCCAGGGCCCCCCCGGCCAAGTGCCCGCGAGTGAAGCGGGCCGAGCCACCGCGGGCCACCTTGCTCTGACCTGCTTCCTGCTGCGCGCCGGGCAGCGGCCACCGCCTTGCAGCCGTCGGGCTGGCGAGCGCCAGAGCTGGGGCAGGGGAGCGCGCAGAGGCGGCTGCAGGAGCCGGAGGGCAGCGGGGCAGGGCGGCACCGTCGCTGTCCCCGGCGTCGTGGGCTGGACTCTGCTCTTGAGGACTGCCGGGGCTACAGCCCGAGGACTCGCACAGGGGGGTGTCAGGAGCAGCTGCAAACCAGAGAGGGGTTTTTTGAAGCTGTGGCATCAGAAGCACTGGAAACAGCCAGGGACTCGGCTGCTCTCAAGGGCCCTGGCCTGGCCTGGGGATGCCCCTCAAGAGCCCCAAGGGAGCCTCAGAGAGCTCCTCAGATCTCACCTGCTACCAGCAAGGCCTTCCTGGTAGTCGGTGGCCGTCTCGGAGCAGCTTCCTGGAGATGGAGGAACCTCCTGGGTGTCTTGAGGCTCGTCTCCGCCACCAGGCAAGAGCTGTTGCCAGCTGGCGCAGCCGGCACAGCGTCCTGGGAGCTGTGGGCCGGCAACTGCTGGCTCCAGCTCACTCGCTGCTCCAGCACCTGCTCCTGACAAGGCTCCCCTGGATGGGGCTGGTCTCCCACTTGGACTTCTGGGCTTTCCCTGGCAACGTCAGTTGTCAGGGTTGTGCCCGTGTTGTTGAAGTCCATGAGTCCAAGGGAGCTGGGAGACCTGTGCACAGGCTCTGCACTTTCTGCAGGCTGACTGCAGGTCTCACGGAGCGTCTGCGGGCGATGGAGGCTGTCAGAGATAGCGGACGCTCCTGGCGGGATGGAGGATCTCTGACAGCCTGAGCTTCTTGCCTGGATGGCGGCTCTCTGATGGTGTGCCATCCTTGCAAGGCTTGAGGCTCTCCCAGGGATGGAGAATCTTGCTGGGAGCAGCCTCTTGAAGGGATGGAGGCTCCTGGAGGAGCTGGCCGAGCCACAGCAGGGCAGGTGGCCTCGCTTCAGCAGCTCCTCCAGTTCTTTCCACAAGGCCTGCCACATCCCAGAGTAGAGCGGCACCCATGTCCCATTGCGAGCCCAGAGCAGCAGCATCAGTTCCTGCAGCTCCTGGGCCACTGCCACGCAGGGGCCGCAGCTGCAGGGGCTGTCCAGGGGGCTCGCGGGAGCACGTGGCCGCTTGCGAGGGGTGGCCCGAGGCCTGGAGGACCTGGGAGCCGCAGGGGCTCCTCGCTTCCTCCGTGAGCCTCTGGGCTGCACCCCGGGGCGCTTGCGCCTCTTCGCTGTCCTTGTCTGCCGCCTCCGTGGTTGCCAGTGGCCAACGGCCCACCAGACAGCCACAGCGGCCAACAGCAGGACAAGCACAATCACTGGGACAACACCGTCACACATGGCTCCGGCACGTCCCATCGCGACTGCACTGGCAGCTGCAGGTGCTGGCCCGTGTTACATAGCGACTGCGCGGTGATGTCACAGTGCTGTGGGCCAGGACAGCCGGGTGACATCCCAGCCCCGCCTCTCACCAGCGCTCAGCCCCTTTGTGCCGTCATAGCCCTGGGCCCACCTCAGGGATCAGCAGAACCAGCTCATGCCTAAGGATGCACATGGCCAGAAAAAGCCTGGCAGCAAGAACAGGAGCTCAGCCTGCTGCAGTGAATCATTCCCTGCAGCAAGTGGCACATCAGGAAGAGTGCTGCTGCCACCAGTGTCAAGCCCATGGCTCCCAGGACACTGCAGCGGTACCAACTGGCAACAGCCACTACTCTGTGCCTGCGAAGATCTTCCAGAGACAAAGGGAGTTGAAGTTCCTGTGTCTCTGGGGAGCTCTCCTGAACTGGCTGTCGAGGGCAGGAAGAGTTTTCTGTAACAGCTCACCGACTTCTGCGTTGCCTCTGTTCTAAACAAGTCAGGATTTCCCAAGGAGCGCTCATGGTGCTCTCACTGCTCTGGTTTTGACGGGCATAGGGTTCCTTTTTTCCCAGTTGCTGGCACACACTGGGTTCAGATGCACCATGGGAATGCTGTGGATCAAACAGGGGTGGTTTGCTTTCTGCTGAGCAGGGCTTGCCCTCTTCAGGGACTTTGCAGTGTCCCTTGGTACAGTGCACGTTTTCCACGGCGAAGGGAGGGAAGAGTGTTGAAGACAGAGGCAAAGAATGCATTAAACACCTGTGCTGTGTCCCTGGCCCTGTTTGTCAGGTGACCATCCACATCCTGGAAGGGGACAATGTTACTTCTACAATGTTTCTTTCCATGCATATATTTAAAACCACTCTTTTTATTGGGCCCCACATTTCTGGCCACCTTCCTCTCCAGCTGAGCTTTCAGTGCACCAAAGTTCTCCGTACAGTGGCGAGAAACATCTCTGGGGAAGGAATGAGAAGGAGGTGTCTTTACAAACTATCTGTGGGCCTGATGGTAGATAAAGCCAGATACTGATAGGTGAAAGAAGCAGCAAAGGGAGGAACCCTAAATTCCATAGGAATTCCACTAATTGACACAGACTGTTACTCACTCAAGACTCTGCTAATCCCTGGATTTAGAGAAAAAGAACAGAGACAGGAGCAAAAGAATGGGGGGGGGGGAGGGGGGTAGACATTAGAAAGGGGGTTTGTATTAAGCCATTTGGGAAGTCTGTACCTCTCAAGTAGCTCAGCCAGTGGGGAAAGAGAGAGGGAAATGCAGCTGGGAAATTAGGAGATAAAGGAAGCTGCGTCCTCTATCAACTTGAGAGATCCCGTGGGAAATGCCCATGACCTCTCCCTTTATTCGATCAAAGTAACAGGACTGCTCTGTCTCTTGTTTGGACGTACAGCTGTGGTGTTTGAGGACTAATTTTCCTGACATCCGTATTCTTCTTGTGACCTTGCTTCCACTGGGCACACAGCTTCCTTTTCCATCCTCTTTGCCAGAGAAGAAGCCTTCTGCCTCGCCTGCTTGGCTTTCGACATTTGGGAATCTCCTGCTGCTGTGCCCTTAGGAGGTGATGTTTCAAAATTGACCAGCACGGATGGACCCCAGCACCTGCAAAAACATTGTCCCTGGAGACCCTGCTTAGCAGTTCCCTGAGCAGTCTGAAGTCTGCTCTCCTCATGGCCCGAGCTGAGGTTTTGCTGGCCCTTTTCCTCTTGTCAGAGGTTTGAAACTCGATTGATTTGTGGTCGCTGTGGCCAAGACGGCCGCCAGTCCCCACCTGGCTCAGGGCACGTGGGACTCAGAGGGCGGCCTGGCTCCAGGGGGGCTGAGCTGGAGAGTCCTGGGCTGCGGGGGGCTTCCCGCTTTCCTGGGAGGAGACTCCCTGGGGAGGAAGAAGGGTCTGGCATGAGCCACAAGGCCCCTGGCCGAGGGACGGTAGCGGGGGACGTGTGCGTAGCGGATGCTGTCTGGGAGGAGCTGTGGCAAGGAGTGGGTGTGGGGCTGGGGGTGTCCCAGAGCTCAGTGAGGGTGTTCCCCCAGCCCAGCAGGCAGAAAGCCCCTGGCTCACAGCAGGAGCCAAGTTCCAGGTCACCAGGAACAGCCCCCGCCCTCACCAGTGCTCCCAGCCTCCCACAAAGGTTGGTTATGCCCATGGGTGCTGCCAAGGTTCCCCATGGGAACAGGGCTGGACACCCTAAAAAGGGGGGTCAACACCCCAGGGGCAAAGCCAGTGCAGGGGAGAATGAGTGGGATGAGTGTGAGAGGACCACCTCTACCCCTCCCATCCCGCACCAGGGAGCAGGGACTTTCCTGGGACAGCTCCAGGAGGATATTCAGGACCATCCTTGCCTGGGACAGGGGTGCCAAGGAGATCCAGGAGGGATCAGTGTCCAGCTCTGTGTCCTGGGACACCCTGCACCCTGTTCCCCATAGCCCTGATTTTCAGGAAGGAGCCACAGGAGCCTCCTGGCCATTGCTGGATTTTTCTTTCAGGAATTCGCTGTGGAGCTCGTTTGTCTTTTTTTGCCTCTTTCGGAGCTCCTGTAAAAACGGCCTTGGAGCTGGAAGGGGCGGGGCGGGGCGGGGCGGGGCAGGGCGGAGAAGAGCCAGCTGGGGAAGTCTTGAGGGCTTCTGTGGCTCTGGCAGCCTGCTTTCCTCCTCTCCCTTTGGTGGAGGTGTGGGCTGGCAACGGAGCATCTTCCCCGGGTGGCCGCGGTGCCCCGGATCCCTGCCCTGAGCGGAGGGACAACACTGGGCGTCTCTGGCCTGCCGCACGCAGCCAGGCTGCCGCACAGAGCTCCTCCAAAGCCCTGCCCTTGGCCGCAGGGGGCCGAATTAGTGAGGCATTAAGGAGGGAGGAAGGAAGGGCGCTAATTAGGGAGGGGAGGGCGGGGAGCCGTTCCCAGCCGAGGGGGCGTGGCCAGGACGATGGGCGTGGGCAGGGCCTCAGCGGCGGCGAGGGGCCGTGGTCTGAGCGGGGCCGGGGCCAGCGCTGAGGGGAGCAAAGGGCGGGAAAAGGCTCGGTGCTGCTGAGGGGAAGCGTCGGGAAGGAGGGGACGGAGGGGATATCGTTGGGAAAAAGGGAGACACAAGAGCTCCTGGGGGCCTGAAACCACTAACAGTGGTGGAGGGGAGCCCAACACACTCCTCCTATGTATCCCTATGCTTTACAGAGGGGAAGGCGTGGCTAAAATCCAGGAGAAACAGTGCTGTGGATCCAAGGAATCAGAAGCAGGATCTGTGTGGAGGGCGTCCCTCACGGGAGGCACATGAATCGACCTGAGCGAGGCTGGGGCAGGAGGGTCACGGCCAGCAGAGAAGGGGGACCCTCTGTCCATGCCAAGGCCCAGGGCAGCCCTATCCCGGGAAGCGCGCAGGGAGCGGATCCTTGAGCTGCTGCACGTTGGCGCTGCCCTCGCTCAGCCGGCAGCCCCCTCATTGCCCAGGGGGAGCTGGTGGCAGTGGGGAGTGGGAGAGGGAAACATCTGTCCTACACCTCCATGGCTGCGGCACTGCCAAAGGTGAAGAACGTCAGAGAACTGCCAAACAAGATCCTCCAGCAGGAAAGGCAGACGTTCCCAGCTCCAGGGAATTCCCTGATGTCAGCAGTGGAGGAGCAGGATGAGGAAGATCTCCACGCTTGCGATACTTCTGGCAAGAGCCTCCGTCCCTGCCAGAGCCTCGGTGAGAGCTGCCGGAGCGCAGACGGAGGAAGGCCTTTGGACAGGTGCAAGGTATGAATGATGCACGGTCCCCAGTCGTGGTGTGAGCAGAAACATTTCTTCCAAGCACCTCTGGCTTTTAGAAGAGTTTCACTCTCAGGTTCGAATAGCGTGAGCCTGGAAAGCCAATAGTCGAAATGCTCCGATGTCTGCTACCCAATACTAGACATGAACTCGTGTCTCTCGTAGCAACATCAGGCTTTTTCCCTAAGCCAAGTGCTGGAAGGAGAATTTCTTCTGCAAAACTACTGTGCTTCTGCTGCTTGTTCCATTTTAGAAAGTTTCCTTCGTCGCCCCTGCCTTGATTGAACAGTCCTTTCTCTTCTAACTAGAAGCTCCAGGTTCTCTTCTTACAAGTTGTCTTTGTTTTCTTTGCCCACAGACAGGAGTCCCTGCTTCCCCAGAGCCACGTCGATCTGCAGAGCCTGCTTGTGGCTGAGGATGCAGATGGCCAGGAAAGGCCGGGAAGTAAAAATTGGTAACATTTCTAGTTCCTAGGAAAGAAATATTTCATGAGATCTGGAAAACAAGCATCCCAGCATCTGTGGCATTCCCAGCTGATCAGTCCCGCTGTAGCAAGATTGAGGATGCATCTCCCAGTTCTCCAAGAGCTGAGTAGGTATTAGTAGGGCATTGGACTGCAGCTGGGAACAGCAAAAGTGGCTGGCACAGCAAGTTCAATGTATGGCTGTCCAAGGTCTGTCTTTTGCAAGTTTCCAAGCTTTGCATCATGTTCTTGGGATTCCAGTATCACTTTCAACCGAATACTCTACCAGTTAGAGCCATGATTGCCATCAAAAAGGTGAAGTCTGTAATAATAATCTGGTTTTTGGAGGGGAGATTTTCTCTCATCTCTTGCTCTGATCAGCTAGTGTAGTTTTAGAGGAGTTTGTGGTAAAGTCTGTTCTGTGCTGATTTTTTAATGGCTGTTTGACCACCAGACATGTCTGTGCCCTGAAGACATTTTCAGTTTTCATCCAGTTAGTCTAGAAGGTCCACTGAAAAAGTTATTTGATGTAACTCATCTCTCTGAAACCTGGGCAAACAAAATGCTCTGTTTTGGATTACAGGGAGGTGGACTGGTTTTCCTTGGCAAGCATCCTTTTCCTGCTCGTGTTTGCACCGCCGATCGTGTATTACTTCATCATGTCCTGTGACCAGTACCAGTGCTCTCTGACTGACCCACTGCTGGACTTGCTGACAGGGAATAAACATCTGTCTGACATCTGGAACAGGACTCCCACACTGACCTATAGGGCTGCTGGCATCTATTCCCTTTGGGTCACTTTCCAGGTACATTCTTGAGTTATGATCTGGATGCCGGGTCTGGTTTCTCACACGGCTGTTGGATGAATCCTTTTGCACAAAGGATAGTGGAATGTTGAACTGGCATTTACTCTTTGGTGTTTCCCACTTTCCAGGGCTTTTTGGAATCCAAAGGAAGCTTATGTACTTGGAAAAGAAGCATGTAGGGAATATACGCAAATATTCCTTGTGTGACATATGCCTTAATGAGGTTTTGAAGAAAAAGCAACTTTATAGCAGTATCCGTTGGTTTTAAATTCATACACAAGAAATAGATAAAAATAAAACGACGAGGACCTGAATCTAGTTACCAACTGTCCTGCCTCCCCACCAAAAAAGGATGGCAGCCTTACATGAAGTACATCTTTGAGCTGTCTCAAAGCTTAGATGTATTACTAGTCTAAAATCCCAACAGCTAAATATTGCCATATTTGCTTACCCAATACTTAATAGAAACTTAATAGAAACATTCTATTTGGTATGTGTATGTAAGGAATAGTGTTTTGAGGGATTTTGTCTCGTCTGTATTTACTGTGAATACATCCTCTCTCTTCTAGGTGGTTTTGTACATGTCCATCCCTGACTTCTGCCATAAAGTTCTCCCTGGATATGTGGGAGGTGTACAAGAAGGTGCTGTCACCCCTGCTGGTAAGGTATTCCTTGGAATACACGGACACCGTGCAATCTTCTGAAATGATAGTATTTCTGTACCTAGAGTGTTTAATAGCCCATGTGTAGCCAGAGGAAACGTGGGCAGAAGTGCTCTCACCTTCCTCCCGTGTTCAGTTCAAACAAAAATAGAAAGCAATCGATGTCATCTTTTAGAAGAAGTGATAGCATTTCTATCTCTTAGAATTAGTATAACTGTTGATCTGGTAGGCACCATACCAGCAGTGAAAAAGTACTGGTTGATGACTTTGGCACTTGAAATTGTCAGTTGACTGTAGCTGTCCAGGACTATTGCTGGTATTCGACAAGATAGTTTTACCTGCTCAAGCTCCATGAAGCCAAGGGACTTGAACAAAATGTGGGATGTGAACTGTTAGGAGAAGTGGTTTGTTACTCTGGTCAGTTTTGGGGGAAAGCCTAAATTCAGTTTTGTGAGGAGAAAAACTCAGCCTAACAAAGCCTAATGGGTACAGCAGAGTTTAATGGAACACTCAGAAAAGTGCTTTAAGGTATTGAATTGGGAGGACGAGGAGAGAGAAGTTGTTTCATGAGCGCTTGATTGAGCTTCTGTGTATTCTGTGCATAGCCATGTGAATTAAAAGCTGCAGTAATGCGGGGTCAGTAACACTCGATTTTTTTTCTTCATCTTTTAGGTGTCGTGAATAAATATGAAAATCAATGGACTTCAGGCCTGGATCATGACCCATGTGCTTTGGTTTGCAAATGCTTCTTGCTTCCACTTCTTCTCACCTACCATCATTTTTGACAAGTGGATTCCTCTCCTGTGGTGTGCCAATAGCTTGGGATATGCAGTGTCCACGTTTGCAATGATTAAAGGCTACTTTTTCCCTCCCAATGCCAAAGAGTGGTATGTGAATTTTAGTAATGAGAGAAGACGAGGTAATCCGAGATTAAAACTGTTAAATAAAAACCGGGTCTATCAATTGAATGACAGAATATATTTCACTGGCAGAGAGAGCTGAGCCAGTGTATGACAGTGGTTCTTTGCTTCACTAGCACCATCCCCCGTGTTTCATGCTGCACACCATGGGACTGGCAGCCTCAGTGTCACAGATACACCCATCCTAGAAATAGTGAGACTGTTCAGAAGTGTTAGCAAGAGTAAACTCGGGCACTTCTGAAACTCTACAACTTATGTCTATTAATGTAATACTTCAGCTGGGTCAGCTTCTGTTACCTTGCACAGCGTTACATGCTTTGATGATTTTTATTATCACTACATCAAATTAATCTGAATTGTGTAGTCAGAGCAGTAATTACCTGTATTTGTGTAGAACTCTGTACATTTCCAATTTTTTTATGTTTTACAGCAAATTCACTGGAAACTTCTTTTACGACTACATGATGGGGATTGAATTTAACCCTCGAATAGGGAAGTGGTTTGATTTCAAGCTCTTTCTTCAGTGGGCGCCCTGGGATTGTGGCCTGGACTCTGATCAACCTTTCCTTTGCTGCCAAACAAGAGGAGCTGTATGGCGAAGCGACAAACTCCATGATCCTTGTCAATGTCCTTCAGGTAAATTCCAAGGAGGAAATTAGGAAACCAGCTAGGAAGTAAACTAATATTAAAGTAGGAAAAGAAGTCCTTCTATGGAAATGAAAATGAAGTGTTTTTTCCTGGCCTGAAACAAGCTCATTCAGTGATGGTGTGCTGGGACTTCTTTGGATTTATTGCCTGATCTGTGGAAATGGAAGCCTGCTCAATAGGAGCTCTATCGGCCCTCTTTGTAACGCTGTGACTCTAAGCTGAAGAGAGATTGGGCTGATCAACTGTGAGTTCACTTCCCAAGCGTTCGTCCTTGAGTTGTACACTTGCCTTAGTCATCCTACTGTTGCTTTATCTGTGTAGATAGATAGATAGGTAGGTAGATATTGTGTATCCACATAGCTTGTATTTATGTGCTAGTTCTTCCTAACTGTGTTCAGAAACGTCTGGTTTTGAAGTGCTAACATAAAAACACCAATGAGTTGTGAGATCACATCACAAGGCAGCACAGACATTAGGCTGATGCTGTTAAACAGGGTAACTGGTGACAGTGCTCTGTTATTACTGTGAAATTATTCTGTTGCAGGGTATTTTTGTTCTGGACTTCTTTTGGAATGAAGCCTGGTACTTGAAAACCATTGCTATCTGCCATGATCATTTGGGATGGTATTTGGGCTGGGGAGACTGTGTTTGGTTGCCTTCCCTCTCTACTTTGCAGGTAAAAATGTGGACACTGTGGATTTGGGCTAAGAGGAAGGAAACTTTGCAGAAACATTCTTCTCAGCAGGTTAATGTGCACCTTAAATGTTTCTAGGCGGTTTGACTGTTGAGAAATCCTTGCAACATTCTTTGTAACAATTCCTGGGTAGGAAGGCTTCCTGTCCGTGCCCAGATTGGACATCTTTTCCTCTCCTGCCCTTCTTTTGTGCCTCTTTCTGTCACTGTCTGTTGTGTCTGTATACTTTTCTGAATCCTTTTGGTTTCCTTTTTTTCTAAATCCTTTCCGTTTCCTTTTTTTTTTACTCCTGCTTGTTGAGGGTCTTTTGGTTAGCGGTGGTTTGTTTGTGTTTTGTTCCTTGCTTTTTCCTTCTGTCCGGTTTGCATCCTTGCAACTTCTCTCTTCTTGTTTCAGGAAGAAGTGCAATTTTGGAGAGAGAAAGAGAGAAGGAAACTGTTGGATGCAGAGTTTTTTGAAAGTTTTCTGCAGTTTTACTGTTGCAGTAGATTTTTCTACTCTTTCTTCTGGTCTGTTGTGGGCCACTGTAGTCAAGGAATTGGTCTGGCATGCTGAGCCTCTGTTGGAAGTAAATGTCTGATTGTTTTTGTGCTCCCCAGGGTCTGTATTTGGTTTACCAGCCTGTCCAGCTGTGCACAGCCCATGCCGTAGGGGTCTTGATGCTGGGCTTGCTGGGCTATTCCATCTTCAGAATGACCAACCACCAGAAGGACCTCTTCCGTCGTACCAATGGCAAGTGCAGGATCTGGGGGAAGAAGCCGGAGTCCATCGAGTGCTCCTACGTGTCCGTGGATGGGCCCAAGCACTACAGCAAGCTGATGACCTCTGGCTTTTGGGGCTGGGCACGTCATTTCAACTGCACGGGAGACCTGATGGGCTCGCTGGCCTATTGCCTGGCTTGTGGCTTTGAGCACATCCTGCCTTACTTCTACATCGTTTACATGACCACTCTGCTCACCCAGCGCTGCATTCGGGACGAGCACGGTTGTTGCAGCAAAGATGGGAAGGACTGGAAGCACTACACTGCTGCAGTGCCCTACCGGCTCTACCCGGCAGATTTTAAGGCTAATGCAGGATCCAGGGGAAAGAAAAAAGAAGAAACATGCAGGCATGCCATGTTTAAAGTGTTTAAACTGAAGTGGGGCACTGAAATGTCCCATTTTTTTAGAGGATTCTTTTAATTGGAATTGAATCATGCCGCAACCGGGCCAGGAGACACTTCAGAGACAGAGTCAGAGAAGCGGGTATTTGCTTTATTCGGCGCGCCAGGTGTGTGGGGATCGCTCCTCCAAACACACACCTGGTGCTCTCTACAACACAAGTATTATGGGTTAAATTAGGAATATTCATCACATTCCTTGGGACAGGTGTGGTTATACAAATTATTTCTCGGAAGTCATTAGCATATGGGCCACGCATGCGCTGTGTGTCCTGGTGGCCGCGCTGAGGAAGGCCTCTCCTCTTCCTCGGGGGTCTTTTCTGATGAAGGCCAGTAGTCTTCCTCTCAGTGAACTTTTTCACCTTTCTCCCTGGGCATGCGTAGTCCTTTGAGGAATGTTTCAGCGGTCTCTGAGATGATCCTTGTGCCCTCTATCTTGACAAGAGTAGGGCAAATTTGGTTTCTTAGGTTTTGTAATTACAGTCTGCTGTCTGAACTAACGTTTGCTGTCTCCCAATAGTTAACTCGTGCTTCCATGAGTTAGCTATTGACTGCCCCTTCCTCATTTCTGAAGAAGTATGTTTTTTTCCCAAAGCCTGTAGTGGTAGGTCAGGGCAGTAGACAGAAGGTGGCACAGGTTTGCAGCTGGCACCTGCCCACAGGGCCAGGGAAGGCACCTGGGTGCTTTCCTGTGGCTAGACTGGTTACTGCACTTTCCATCTCTACCAGTTGTTTTGAGGGTAGAGAAAGGTATTTTGAGGGCTGCAATGGGCCCAGCACCATGGGAGCAACTCCAGCATCTCAACATTTCCTGTGGGCTCCATGCCCATGGCTTACGAGGCTGCAGACCCAGCTGGTCAAAGGCGCAGCCCTGCCTCCCATTTCAGGGGAAGAAAGAGGAAGAGTTTTGTCAGGGCTCAACCTGAAATGACCTTTTGCCATTTCTGATTCTTCTCCCAGCATTGGAGAGGAGCAGCATCTCTGTCCCTGCCACCCGCTGGCCCTTGGAATGCACACATGAGCCCACGTATCACTTCAGGTGAAGCCAAGTGGCCGCCTCAGTTTGAAAGGGCGGCTGTTGTTTCACTGTTGCATTTCTTGGCTTGTTACAGCCCCTCCTGCCTGGACTACAGCCTGTGCTTGAAGACACAAAAGTGCCATGATGCCTGGAGGAAAGGCATCAAAAGCTTGACAAAGGCTGAAGGGAACACTCTGATCACCCCTTTTCCCAAGAGGGTTCTTTAGCTGAAGTTGCTAACCAGGAGCAGACTTGACACCCCGGCATGGGTTTGTGGTTCTTTTATTTCTCGAGTCCTCACTCCTGCGTGGGACTCGGCAACCGGGTGCTGCAGAGGCTCCGGCAAGGCATCAAAGACGCCCGCCCCGCAGCCAAGGGTGGCGCAAGATCTCCTCCAGCGCTGGCCTGTCCGCGGGGTGCTTGGACAAACACCAGCGGATCAGATGTTGGCACTCTGGGGAGAGAAGCCAGAAAGCGCCGGTCACTTGCAGAAGGCTCCTGCCCAGCTGCTCCCGGCGCCCGCAGGGCCCGGGCCGTGCTGCGTGTGCTCAGAGCTGTGCCGGCCTCCCGGCTGACTCTGCCCTTTGCGGGACAGCGGCACGGCAGGACACGCGCCACCTCCTGCAGCCAAGCGGGCCACACCGACCCCACCGTGGTCACGGGCCGCCGCCTGCGGCCAGCCCTTGAGGGCAGATCGACCTCCCGCGGAGCTGCGTGAGGGCCACGCTGGGCTGCGCGGTGCCATCTGCCAAAGCCTGCCTTCTTGAGGCCGGACACCAACCTGGAGAGACCTGCTGCCAGAAGAAGAGCTGCCCCGACACGATGCCACGGTCGTCCTGGAAGGGCTCGTTCCCGCAGACCATGACGTACAGCAGCACGCCCAGGGACCAGATGGTCGCCGAATGGCCGTGGTAGCAGCCAAGGCAGATCCACTCGGGTGGGCTGTACAGGTGTGTTCCTAGGGGACACAGGCGGCGCTGTCCAGGCGCAGGCTGCTGCCTTCCAGAGCCTGGTGCCAGCCTCCTGGCAGAAGCAGGGGCTGCACCAGTGGCCACAACTTCCCCCCGGGGCCAGCCGCCGTCCCCCAGCCAATTGGCCAAAGCCAGGAAACCGTTCTGCAAGGCAGACAAGGCCAGCGGAGCAGCCCAAGCCCTTGCGGGCCTGCCAAGCCGAGCGGCCGGGGCCTGGCTTTGGCAGCCCCCCTCTGTGGGCAGGGCCGGCAGCCGGCTCCTGGGGCACAGCATCTGGCCCGTGCCAAAGGGCAGCCGGCAGCCGGCTGAATGCCGCAGCCCGCAGCCCAGGAGGGAACGGGGCCGTGCAGTGCCTGGCACTGGGAGCGGGGCCCGGCCTGTGGGCTCACCGGCAAATTGCGTGAAGGCCTGCTCCTGGAGGAAGGTGCCGCAACCGAAGTCGATGAGCTTCAGGTCGCCACTCTCCGGGTCCACGAGGAGGTTCTCCGGCTTGATGTCCCGGTGCAGGACGCCGCAGGCGGTGCAGTGCCGCACGGCCTCCAGCACCTGGCAGAAAAGCCAGCGCGCCATCTCCTCGCACAGGAAGCCCTGCTCCAGCAGGAAGTCCAGGAGATCCTGCGATGACTCCGGACGCTCCATGACCAGCAGGAAGCTGTCAGGCAGCTCAAACCAGTCGAGGAGCTGGATGATGTTGTGGCAGCCAGAGCCCACCTTCTCCATGAGCACAATCTCCATGGGAACGCGGGTGCCGTCGGGCTGTGGGGAGGAGACAGTGCCTCCAGCAGGCCTGATGCTGCCCTGGGGCTGCTGTGCTGCCCCGTGCCTGGGATGCCCCAGTGCCCCCTTGGGCAGCCTCCCTGGTGCTTGGGCTTCCTCCCGCCCAGGGGATGCTTGGGGGGTGCCCCCCTGCCCGGCCCCACCACCGGTGTTTGGCATCCCCGGGCCCGCCCTGCTCCGGCTCGCACGCTGAGCCCACGCCCGCTCCCCCCGCCCTGCGCCGCCTCCCGCCCTCGGGGCCCGGCCTTATCCCTGCCCGCCACGCCCCGCTCTGGCGCTCTGGCGCCGTGGCCCCGCTCACTCACTCACCAGCTCGTACCACTGCACCACGCTCTCCCGGGCCACGCGTTTGATGGCCACCTGCAAGCCCACGAGAGACGCGGCTGAGCTCAAGCCCTGCCCCGCCCCTGGCCCTCGTCCCGCGCCCCGCCGTCCCGGCCACTTACCGGGCTCCCGTCCGAGAGGCGGATGCCCGAGAAAACGGTGCCGAAGCCACCGCTGCCCAGCTGCGGGCCCAGCTGGTACAGCTCCTGCAGCTTCTTCTTTTGCCCTGCGACCGAGACCGAGCCATCAGCCTTGCGCCCAGGGCCCCCCCGGCCAAGTGCCCGCGAGTGAAGCGGGCCGAGCCACCGCGGGCCACCTTGCTCTGACCTGCTTCCTGCTGCGCGCCGGGCAGCGGCCACCGCCTTGCAGCCGTCGGGCTGGCGAGCGCCAGAGCTGGGGCAGGGGAGCGCGCAGAGGCGGCTGCAGGAGCCGGAGGGCAGCGGGGCAGGGCGGCACCGTCGCTGTCCCCGGCGTCGTGGGCTGGACTCTGCTCTTGAGGACTGCCGGGGCTACAGCCCGAGGACTCGCACAGGGGGGTGTCAGGAGCAGCTGCAAACCAGAGAGGGGTTTTTTGAAGCTGTGGCATCAGAAGCACTGGAAACAGCCAGGGACTCGGCTGCTCTCAAGGGCCCTGGCCTGGCCTGCGGATGCCCCTCAAGAGCCCCAAGGGAGCCTCAGAGAGCTCCTCAGATCTCACCTGCTACCAGCAAGGCCTTCCTGGTAGTCGGTGGCCGTCTCGGAGCAGCTTCCTGGAGATGGAGGAACCTCCTGGGTGTCTTGAGGCTCGTCTCCGCCACCAGGCAAGAGCTGTTGCCAGCTGGCGCAGCCGGCACAGCGTCCTGGGAGCTGTGGGCCGGCAACTGCTGGCTCCAGCTCACTCGCTGCTCCAGCACCTGCTCCTGACAAGGCTCCCCTGGATCGGGCTGGGCTCCCACTTGGACTTCTGGGCTTTCCCTGGCAACGTCAGTTGTCAGGGTTGTGCCCGTGTTGTTGAAGTCCATGAGTCCAAGGGAGCTGGGAGACCTGTGCACAGGCTCTGCACTTTCTGCAGGCTGACTGCAGGTCTCACGGAGCGTCTGCGGGCGATGGAGGCTGTCAGAGATAGCGGACGCTCCTGGCGGGATGGAGGATCTCTGACAGCCTGAGCTTCTTGCCTGGATGGCGGCTCTCTGATGGTGTGCCATCCTTGCAAGGCTTGAGGCTCTCCCAGGGATGGAGAATCTTGCTGGGAGCAGCCTCTTGAAGGGATGGAGCCTCCTGGAGGAGCTGGCCGAGCCACAGCAGGGCAGGTGGCCTCGCTTCAGCAGCTCCTCCAGTTCTTTCCACAAGGCCTGCCACATCCCAGAGTAGAGCGGCACCCATGTCCCATTGCGAGCCCAGAGCAGCAGCATCAGTTCCTGCAGCTCCTGGGCCACTGCCACGCAGGGGCCGCAGCTGCAGGGGCTGTCCAGGGGGCTCGCGGGAGCACGTGGCCGCTTGCGAGGGGTGGCCCGAGGCCTGGAGGACCTGGGAGCCGCAGAGGCTCCTCGCTTCCTCCGTGAGCCTCTGGGCTGCACCCCGGGGCGCTTGCGCCTCTTCGCTGTCCTTGTCTGCCGCCTCCGTGGTTGCCAGTGGCCAACGGCCCACCAGACAGCCACAGCGGCCAACAGCAGGACAAGCACAATCACTGGGACAACACCGTCACACATGGCTCCGGCACGTCCCATCGCGACTGCACTGGCAGCTGCAGGTGCTGGCCCGTGTTACATAGCGACTGCGCGGTGATGTCACAGTGCTGTGGGCCAGGACAGCCGGGTGACATCCCAGCCCCGCCTCTCACCAGCGCTCAGCCCCTTTGTGCCGTCATAGCCCTGGGCCCACCTCAGGGATCAGCAGAACCAGCTCATGCCTAAGGATGCACATGGCCAGAAAAAGCCTGGCAGCAAGAACAGGAGCTCAGCCTGCTGCAGTGAATCATTCCCTGCAGCAAGTGGCACATCAGGAAGAGTGCTGCTGCCACCAGTGTCAAGCCCATGGCTCCCAGGACACTGCAGCGGTACCAACTGGCAACAGCCACTACTCTGTGCCTGCGAAGATCTTCCAGAGACAAAGGGAGTTGAAGTTCCTGTGTCTCTGGGGAGCTCTCCTGAACTGGCTGTCGAGGGCAGGAAGAGTTTTCTGTAACAGCTCACCGACTTCTGCGTTGCCTCTGTTCTAAACAAGTCAGGATTTCCCAAGGAGCGCTCATGGTGCTCTCACTGCTCTGGTTTTGACGGGCATAGGGTTCCTTTTTTCCCAGTTGCTGGCACACACTGGGTTCAGATGCACCATGGGAATGCTGTGGATCAAACAGGGGTGGTTTGCTTTCTGCTGAGCAGGGCTTGCCCTCTTCAGGGACTTTGCAGTGTCCCTTGGTACAGTGCACGTTTTCCACGGCGAAGGGAGGGAAGAGTGTTGAAGACAGAGGCAAAGAATGCATTAAACACCTGTGCTGTGTCCCTGGCCCTGTTTGTCAGGTGACCATCCACATCCTGGAAGGGGACAATGTTACTTCTACAATGTTTCTTTCCATGCATATATTTAAAACCACTCTTTTTATTGGGCCCCACATTTCTGGCCACCTTCCTCTCCAGCTGAGCTTTCAGTGCACCAAAGTTCTCCCTACAGTGGCGAGAAACATCTCTGGGGAAGGAATGAGAAGGAGGTGTCTTTACAAACTATCTGTGGGCCTGATGGTAGATAAAGCCAGATACTGATAGGTGAAAGAAGCAGCAAAGGGAGGAACCCTAAATTCCATAGGAATTCCACTAATTGACACAGACTGTTACTCACTCAAGACTCTGCTAATCCCTGGATTTAGAGAAAAAGAACAGAGACAGGAGCAAAAGAATGGGGGGGGGGGGAGGGGGGTAGACATTAGAAAGGGGGTTTGTATTAAGCCATTTGGGAAGTCTGTACCTCTCAAGTAGCTCAGCCAGTGGGGAAAGAGAGAGGGAAATGCAGCTGGGAAATTAGGAGATAAAGGAAGCTGCGTCCTCTATCAACTTGAGAGATCCCGTGGGAAATGCCCATGACCTCTCCCTTTATTCGATCAAAGTAACAGGACTGCTCTGTCTCTTGTTTGGACGTACAGCTGTGGTGTTTGAGGACTAATTTTCCTGACATCCGTATTCTTCTTGTGACCTTGCTTCCACTGGGCACACAGCTTCCTTTTCCATCCTCTTTGCCAGAGAAGAAGCCTTCTGCCTCGCCTGCTTGGCTTTCGACATTTGGGAATCTCCTGCTGCTGTGCCCTTAGGAGGTGATGTTTCAAAATTGACCAGCACGGATGGACCCCAGCACCTGCAAAAACATTGTCCCTGGAGACCCTGCTTAGCAGTTCCCTGAGCAGTCTGAAGTCTGCTCTCCTCATGGCCCGAGCTGAGGTTTTGCTGGCCCTTTTCCTCTTGTCAGAGGTTTGAAACTCGATTGATTTGTGGTCGCTGTGGCCAAGACGGCCGCCAGTCCCCACCTGGCTCAGGGCACGTGGGACTCAGAGGGCGGCCTGGCTCCAGGGGGGCTGAGCTGGAGAGTCCTGGGCTGCGGGGGGCTTCCCGCTTTCCTGGGAGGAGACTCCCTGGGGAGGAAGAAGGGTCTGGCATGAGCCACAAGGCCCCTGGCCGAGGGACGGTAGCAGGGGACGTGTGCGTAGCGGATGCTGTCTGGGAGGAGCTGTGGCAAGGAGTGGGTGTGGGGCTGGGGGTGTCCCAGAGCTCAGTGAGGGTGTTCCCCCAGCCCAGCAGGCAGAAAGCCCCTGGCTCACAGCAGGAGCCAAGTTCCAGGTCACCAGGAACAGCCCCCGCCCTCACCAGTGCTCCCAGCCTCCCACAAAGGTTGGTTATGCCCATGGGTGCTGCCAAGGTTCCCCATGGGAACAGGGCTGGACACCCTAAAAAGGGGGGTCAACACCCCAGGGGCAAAGCCAGTGCAGGGGAGAATGAGTGGGATGAGTGTGAGAGGACCACCTCTACCCCTCCCATCCCGCACCAGGGAGCAGGGACTTTCCTGGGACAGCTCCAGGAGGATATTCAGGACCATCCTTGCCTGGGACAGGGGTGCCAAGGAGATCCAGGAGGGATCAGTGTCCAGCTCTGTGTCCTGGGACACCCTGCACCCTGTTCCCCATAGCCCTGATTTTCAGGAAGGAGCCACAGGAGCCTCCTGGCCATTGCTGGATTTTTCTTTCAGGAATTCGCTGTGGAGCTCGTTTGTCTTTTTTTGCCTCTTTCGGAGCTCCTGTAAAAACGGCCTTGGAGCTGGAAGGGGCGGGGCGGGGCGGGGCGGGGCAGGGCGGAGAAGAGCCAGCTGGGGAAGTCTTGAGGGCTTCTGTGGCTCTGGCAGCCTGCTTTCCTCCTCTCCCTTTGGTGGAGGTGTGGGCTGGCAACGGAGCATCTTCCCCGGGTGGCCGCGGTGCCCCGGATCCCTGCCCTGAGCGGAGGGACAACACTGGGCGTCTCTGGCCTGCCGCACGCAGCCAGGCTGCCGCACAGAGCTCCTCCAAAGCCCTGCCCTTGGCCGCAGGGGGCCGAATTAGTGAGGCATTAAGGAGGGAGGAAGGAAGGGCGCTAATTAGGGAGGGGAGGGCGGGGAGCCGTTCCCAGCCGAGGGGGCGTGGCCAGGACGATGGGCGTGGGCAGGGCCTCAGCGGCGGCGAGGGGCCGTGGTCTGAGCGGGGCCGGGGCCAGCGCTGAGGGGAGCAAAGGGCGGGAAAAGGCTCGGTGCTGCTGAGGGGAAGCGTCGGGAAGGAGGGGACGGAGGGGATATCGTTGGGAAAAAGGGAGACACAAGAGCTCCTGGGGGCCTGAAACCACTAACAGTGGTGGAGGGGAGCCCAACACACTCCTCCTATGTATCCCTATGCTTTACAGAGGGGAAGGCGTGGCTAAAATCCAGGAGAAACAGTGCTGTGGATCCAAGGAATCAGAAGCAGGATCTGTGTGGAGGGCGTCCCTCACGGGAGGCACATGAATCGACCTGAGCGAGGCTGGGGCAGGAGGGTCACGGCCAGCAGAGAAGGGGGACCCTCTGTCCATGCCAAGGCCCAGGGCAGCCCTATCCCGGGAAGCGCGCAGGGAGCGGATCCTTGAGCTGCTGCACGTTGGCGCTGCCCTCGCTCAGCCGGCAGCCCCCTCATTGCCCAGGGGGAGCTGGTGGCAGTGGGGAGTGGGAGAGGGAAACATCTGTCCTACACCTCCATGGCTGCGGCACTGCCAAAGGTGAAGAACGTCAGAGAACTGCCAAACAAGATCCTCCAGCAGGAAAGGCAGACGTTCCCAGCTCCAGGGAATTCCCTGATGTCAGCAGTGGAGGAGCAGGATGAGGAAGATCTCCACGCTTGCGATACTTCTGGCAAGAGCCTCCGTCCCTGCCAGAGCCTCGGTGAGAGCTGCCGGAGCGCAGACGGAGGAAGGCCTTTGGACAGGTGCAAGGTATGAATGATGCACGGTCCCCAGTCGTGGTGTGAGCAGAAACATTTCTTCCAAGCACCTCTGGCTTTTAGAAGAGTTTCACTCTCAGGTTCGAATAGCGTGAGCCTGGAAAGCCAATAGTCGAAATGCTCCGATGTCTGCTACCCAATACTAGACATGAACTCGTGTCTCTCGTAGCAACATCAGGCTTTTTCCCTAAGCCAAGTGCTGGAAGGAGAATTTCTTCTGCAAAACTACTGTGCTTCTGCTGCTTGTTCCATTTTAGAAAGTTTCCTTCGTCGCCCCTGCCTTGATTGAACAGTCCTTTCTCTTCTAACTAGAAGCTCCAGGTTCTCTTCTTACAAGTTGTCTTTGTTTTCTTTGCCCACAGACAGGAGTCCCTGCTTCCCCAGAGCCACGTCGATCTGCAGAGCCTGCTTGTGGCTGAGGATGCAGATGGCCAGGAAAGGCCGGGAAGTAAAAATTGGTAACATTTCTAGTTCCTAGGAAAGAAATATTTCATGAGATCTGGAAAACAAGCATCCCAGCATCTGTGGCATTCCCAGCTGATCAGTCCCGCTGTAGCAAGATTGAGGATGCATCTCCCAGTTCTCCAAGAGCTGAGTAGGTATTAGTAGGGCATTGGACTGCAGCTGGGAACAGCAAAAGTGGCTGGCACAGCAAGTTCAATGTATGGCTGTCCAAGGTCTGTCTTTTGCAAGTTTCCAAGCTTTGCATCATGTTCTTGGGATTCCAGTATCACTTTCAACCGAATACTCTACCAGTTAGAGCCATGATTGCCATCAAAAAGGTGAAGTCTGTAATAATAATCTGGTTTTTGGAGGGGAGATTTTCTCTCATCTCTTGCTCTGATCAGCTAGTGTAGTTTTAGAGGAGTTTGTGGTAAAGTCTGTTCTGTGCTGATTTTTTAATGGCTGTTTGACCACCAGACATGTCTGTGCCCTGAAGACATTTTCAGTTTTCATCCAGTTAGTCTAGAAGGTCCACTGAAAAAGTTATTTGATGTAACTCATCTCTCTGAAACCTGGGCAAACAAAATGCTCTGTTTTGGATTACAGGGAGGTGGACTGGTTTTCCTTGGCAAGCATCCTTTTCCTGCTCGTGTTTGCACCGCCGATCGTGTATTACTTCATCATGTCCTGTGACCAGTACCAGTGCTCTCTGACTGACCCACTGCTGGACTTGCTGACAGGGAATAAACATCTGTCTGACATCTGGAACAGGACTCCCACACTGACCTATAGGGCTGCTGGCATCTATTCCCTTTGGGTCACTTTCCAGGTACATTCTTGAGTTATGATCTGGATGCCGGGTCTGGTTTCTCACACGGCTGTTGGATGAATCCTTTTGCACAAAGGATAGTGGAATGTTGAACTGGCATTTACTCTTTGGTGTTTCCCACTTTCCAGGGCTTTTTGGAATCCAAAGGAAGCTTATGTACTTGGAAAAGAAGCATGTAGGGAATATACGCAAATATTCCTTGTGTGACATATGCCTTAATGAGGTTTTGAAGAAAAAGCAACTTTATAGCAGTATCCGTTGGTTTTAAATTCATACACAAGAAATAGATAAAAATAAAACGACGAGGACCTGAATCTAGTTACCAACTGTCCTGCCTCCCCACCAAAAAAGGATGGCAGCCTTACATGAAGTACATCTTTGAGCTGTCTCAAAGCTTAGATGTATTACTAGTCTAAAATCCCAACAGCTAAATATTGCCATATTTGCTTACCCAATACTTAATAGAAACTTAATAGAAACATTCTATTTGGTATGTGTATGTAAGGAATAGTGTTTTGAGGGATTTTGTCTCGTCTGTATTTACTGTGAATACATCCTCTCTCTTCTAGGTGGTTTTGTACATGTCCATCCCTGACTTCTGCCATAAAGTTCTCCCTGGATATGTGGGAGGTGTACAAGAAGGTGCTGTCACCCCTGCTGGTAAGGTATTCCTTGGAATACACGGACACCGTGCAATCTTCTGAAATGATAGTATTTCTGTACCTAGAGTGTTTAATAGCCCATGTGTAGCCAGAGGAAACGTGGGCAGAAGTGCTCTCACCTTCCTCCCGTGTTCAGTTCAAACAAAAATAGAAAGCAATCGATGTCATCTTTTAGAAGAAGTGATAGCATTTCTATCTCTTAGAATTAGTATAACTGTTGATCTGGTAGGCACCATACCAGCAGTGAAAAAGTACTGGTTGATGACTTTGGCACTTGAAATTGTCAGTTGACTGTAGCTGTCCAGGACTATTGCTGGTATTCGACAAGATAGTTTTACCTGCTCAAGCTCCATGAAGCCAAGGGACTTGAACAAAATGTGGGATGTGAACTGTTAGGAGAAGTGGTTTGTTACTCTGGTCAGTTTTGGGGGAAAGCCTAAATTCAGTTTTGTGAGGAGAAAAACTCAGCCTAACAAAGCCTAATGGGTACAGCAGAGTTTAATGGAACACTCAGAAAAGTGCTTTAAGGTATTGAATTGGGAGGACGAGGAGAGAGAAGTTGTTTCATGAGCGCTTGATTGAGCTTCTGTGTATTCTGTGCATAGCCATGTGAATTAAAAGCTGCAGTAATGCGGGGTCAGTAACACTCGATTTTTTTTCTTCATCTTTTAGGTGTCGTGAATAAATATGAAAATCAATGGACTTCAGGCCTGGATCATGACCCATGTGCTTTGGTTTGCAAATGCTTCTTGCTTCCACTTCTTCTCACCTACCATCATTTTTGACAAGTGGATTCCTCTCCTGTGGTGTGCCAATAGCTTGGGATATGCAGTGTCCACGTTTGCAATGATTAAAGGCTACTTTTTCCCTCCCAATGCCAAAGAGTGGTATGTGAATTTTAGTAATGAGAGAAGACGAGGTAATCCGAGATTAAAACTGTTAAATAAAAACCGGGTCTATCAATTGAATGACAGAATATATTTCACTGGCAGAGAGAGCTGAGCCAGTGTATGACAGTGGTTCTTTGCTTCACTAGCACCATCCCCCGTGTTTCATGCTGCACACCATGGGACTGGCAGCCTCAGTGTCACAGATACACCCATCCTAGAAATAGTGAGACTGTTCAGAAGTGTTAGCAAGAGTAAACTCGGGCACTTCTGAAACTCTACAACTTATGTCTATTAATGTAATACTTCAGCTGGGTCAGCTTCTGTTACCTTGCACAGCGTTACATGCTTTGATGATTTTTATTATCACTACATCAAATTAATCTGAATTGTGTAGTCAGAGCAGTAATTACCTGTATTTGTGTAGAACTCTGTACATTTCCAATTTTTTTATGTTTTACAGCAAATTCACTGGAAACTTCTTTTACGACTACATGATGGGGATTGAATTTAACCCTCGAATAGGGAAGTGGTTTGATTTCAAGCTCTTTCTTCAGTGGGCGCCCTGGGATTGTGGCCTGGACTCTGATCAACCTTTCCTTTGCTGCCAAACAAGAGGAGCTGTATGGCGAAGCGACAAACTCCATGATCCTTGTCAATGTCCTTCAGGTAAATTCCAAGGAGGAAATTAGGAAACCAGCTAGGAAGTAAACTAATATTAAAGTAGGAAAAGAAGTCCTTCTATGGAAATGAAAATGAAGTGTTTTTTCCTGGCCTGAAACAAGCTCATTCAGTGATGGTGTGCTGGGACTTCTTTGGATTTATTGCCTGATCTGTGGAAATGGAAGCCTGCTCAATAGGAGCTCTATCGGCCCTCTTTGTAACGCTGTGACTCTAAGCTGAAGAGAGATTGGGCTGATCAACTGTGAGTTCACTTCCCAAGCGTTTGTCCTTGAGTTGTACACTTGCCTTAGTCATCCTACTGTTGCTTTATCTGTGTAGATAGATAGATAGGTAGGTAGATATTGTGTATCCACATAGCTTGTATTTATGTGATAGTTCTTCCTAACTGTGTTCAGAAACGTCTGGTTTTGAAGTGCTAACATAAAAACACCAATGAGTTGTGAGATCACATCACAAGGCAGCACAGACATTAGGCTGATGCTGTTAAACAGGGTAACTGGTGACAGTGCTCTGTTATTACTGTGAAATTATTCTGTTGCAGGGTATTTTTGTTCTGGACTTCTTTTGGAATGAAGCCTGGTACTTGAAAACCATTGCTATCTGCCATGATCATTTGGGATGGTATTTGGGCTGGGGAGACTGTGTTTGGTTGCCTTCCCTCTCTACTTTGCAGGTAAAAATGTGGACACTGTGGATTTGGGCTAAGAGGAAGGAAACTTTGCAGAAACATTCTTCTCAGCAGGTTAATGTGCACCTTAAATGTTTCTAGGCGGTTTGACTGTTGAGAAATCCTTGCAACATTCTTTGTAACAATTCCTGGGTAGGAAGGCTTCCTGTCCGTGCCCAGATTGGACATCTTTTCCTCTCCTGCCCTTCTTTTGTGCCTCTTTCTGTCACTGTCTGTTGTGTCTGTATACTTTTCTGAATCCTTTTGGTTTCCTTTTTTTCTAAATCCTTTCCGTTTCCTTTTTTTTTTACTCCTGCTTGTTGAGGGTCTTTTGGTTAGCGGTGGTTTGTTTGTGTTTTGTTCCTTGCTTTTTCCTTCTGTCCGGTTTGCATCCTTGCAACTTCTCTCTTCTTGTTTCAGGAAGAAGTGCAATTTTGGAGAGAGAAAGAGAGAAGGAAACTGTTGGATGCAGAGTTTTTTGAAAGTTTTCTGCAGTTTTACTGTTGCAGTAGATTTTTCTACTCTTTCTTCTGGTCTGTTGTGGGCCACTGTAGTCAAGGAATTGGTCTGGCATGCTGAGCCTCTGTTGGAAGTAAATGTCTGATTGTTTTTGTGCTCCCCAGGGTCTGTATTTGGTTTACCAGCCTGTCCAGCTGTGCACAGCCCATGCCGTAGGGGTCTTGATGCTGGGCTTGCTGGGCTATTCCATCTTCAGAATGACCAACCACCAGAAGGACCTCTTCCGTCGTACCAATGGCAAGTGCAGGATCTGGGGGAAGAAGCCGGAGTCCATCGAGTGCTCCTACGTGTCCGTGGATGGGCCCAAGCACTACAGCAAGCTGATGACCTCTGGCTTTTGGGGCTGGGCACGTCATTTCAACTGCACGGGAGACCTGATGGGCTCGCTGGCCTATTGCCTGGCTTGTGGCTTTGAGCACATCCTGCCTTACTTCTACATCGTTTACATGACCACTCTGCTCACCCAGCGCTGCATTCGGGACGAGCACGGTTGTTGCAGCAAAGATGGGAAGGACTGGAAGCACTACACTGCTGCAGTGCCCTACCGGCTCTACCCGGCAGATTTTAAGGCTAATGCAGGATCCAGGGGAAAGAAAAAAGAAGAAACATGCAGGCATGCCATGTTTAAAGTGTTTAAACTGAAGTGGGGCACTGAAATGTCCCATTTTTTTAGAGGATTCTTTTAATTGGAATTGAATCATGCCGCAACCGGGCCAGGAGACACTTCAGAGACAGAGTCAGAGAAGCGGGTATTTGCTTTATTCGGCGCGCCGGGTGTGTGGGGATCGCTCCTCCAAACACACACCTGGTGCTCTCTACAACACAAGTATTATGGGTTAAATTAGGAATATTCATCACATTCCTTGGGACAGGTGTGGTTATACAAATTATTTCTCGGAAGTCATTAGCATATGGGCCACGCATGCGCTGTGTGTCCTGGTGGCCGCGCTGAGGAAGGCCTCTCCTCTTCCTCGGGGGTCTTTTCTGATGAAGGCCAGTAGTCTTCCTCTCAGTGAACTTTTTCACCTTTCTCCCTGGGCATGCGTAGTCCTTTGAGGAATGTTTCAGCGGTCTCTGAGATGATCCTTGTGCCCTCTATCTTGACAAGAGTAGGGCAAATTTGGTTTCTTAGGTTTTGTAATTACAGTCTGCTGTCTGAACTAACGTTTGCTGTCTCCCAATAGTTAACTCGTGCTTCCATGAGTTAGCTATTGACTGCCCCTTCCTCATTTCTGAAGAAGTATGTTTTTTTCCCAAAGCCTGTAGTGGTAGGTCAGGGCAGTAGACAGAAGGTGGCACAGGTTTGCAGCTGGCACCTGCCCACAGGGCCAGGGAAGGCACCTGGGTGCTTTCCTGTGGCTAGACTGGTTACTGCACTTTCCATCTCTACCAGTTGTTTTGAGGGTAGAGAAAGGTATTTTGAGGGCTGCAATGGGCCCAGCACCATGGGAGCAACTCCAGCATCTCAACATTTCCTGTGGGCTCCATGCCCATGGCTTACGAGGCTGCAGACCCAGCTGGTCAAAGGCGCAGCCCTGCCTCCCATTTCAGGGGAAGAAAGAGGAAGAGTTTTGTCAGGGCTCAACCTGAAATGACCTTTTGCCATTTCTGATTCTTCTCCCAGCATTGGAGAGGAGCAGCATCTCTGTCCCTGCCACCCGCTGGCCCTTGGAATGCACACATGAGCCCACGTATCACTTCAGGTGAAGCCAAGTGGCCGCCTCAGTTTGAAAGGGCGGCTGTTGTTTCACTGTTGCATTTCTTGGCTTGTTACAGCCCCTCCTGCCTGGACTACAGCCTGTGCTTGAAGACACAAAAGTGCCATGATGCCTGGAGGAAAGGCATCAAAAGCTTGACAAAGGCTGAAGGGAACACTCTGATCACCCCTTTTCCCAAGAGGGTTCTTTAGCTGAAGTTGCTAACCAGGAGCAGACTTGACACCCCGGCATGGGTTTGTGGTTCTTTTATTTCTCGAGTCCTCACTCCTGCGTGGGACTCGGCAACCGGGTGCTGCAGAGGCTCCGGCAAGGCATCAAAGACGCCCGCCCCGCAGCCAAGGGTGGCGCAAGATCTCCTCCAGCGCTGGCCTGTCCGCGGGGTGCTTGGACAAACACCAGCGGATCAGATGTTGGCACTCTGGGGAGAGAAGCCAGAAAGCGCCGGTCACTTGCAGAAGGCTCCTGCCCAGCTGCTCCCGGCGCCCGCAGGGCCCGGGCCGTGCTGCGTGTGCTCAGAGCTGTGCCGGCCTCCCGGCTGACTCTGCCCTTTGCGGGACAGCGGCACGGCAGGACACGCGCCACCTCCTGCAGCCAAGCGGGCCACACCGACCCCACCGTGGTCACGGGCCGCCGCCTGCGGCCAGCCCTTGAGGGCAGATCGACCTCCCGCGGAGCTGCGTGAGGGCCACGCTGGGCTGCGCGGTGCCATCTGCCAAAGCCTGCCTTCTTGAGGCCGGACACCAACCTGGAGAGACCTGCTGCCAGAAGAAGAGCTGCCCCGACACGATGCCACGGTCGTCCTGGAAGGGCTCGTTCCCGCAGACCATGACGTACAGCAGCACGCCCAGGGACCAGATGGTCGCCGAATGGCCGTGGTAGCAGCCAAGGCAGATCCACTCGGGTGGGCTGTACAGGTGTGTTCCTAGGGGACACAGGCGGCGCTGTCCAGGCGCAGGCTGCTGCCTTCCAGAGCCTGGTGCCAGCCTCCTGGCAGAAGCAGGGGCTGCACCAGTGGCCACAACTTCCCCCCGGGGCCAGCCGCCGTCCCCCAGCCAATTGGCCAAAGCCAGGAAACCGTTCTGCAAGGCAGACAAGGCCAGCGGAGCAGCCCAAGCCCTTGCGGGCCTGCCAAGCCGAGCGGCCGGGGCCTGGCTTTGGCAGCCCCCCTCTGTGGGCAGGGCCGGCAGCCGGCTCCTGGGGCACAGCATCTGGCCCGTGCCAAAGGGCAGCCGGCAGCCGGCTGAATGCCGCAGCCCGCAGCCCAGGAGGGAACGGGGCCGTGCAGTGCCTGGCACTGGGAGCGGGGCCCGGCCTGTGGGCTCACCGGCAAATTGCGTGAAGGCCTGCTCCTGGAGGAAGGTGCCGCAACCGAAGTCGATGAGCTTCAGGTCGCCACTCTCCGGGTCCACGAGGAGGTTCTCCGGCTTGATGTCCCGGTGCAGGACGCCGCAGGCGGTGCAGTGCCGCACGGCCTCCAGCACCTGGCAGAAAAGCCAGCGCGCCATCTCCTCGCACAGGAAGCCCTGCTCCAGCAGGAAGTCCAGGAGATCCTGCGATGACTCCGGACGCTCCATGACCAGCAGGAAGCTGTCAGGCAGCTCAAACCAGTCGAGGAGCTGGATGATGTTGTGGCAGCCAGAGCCCACCTTCTCCATGAGCACAATCTCCATGGGAACGCGGGTGCCGTCGGGCTGTGGGGAGGAGACAGTGCCTCCAGCAGGCCTGATGCTGCCCTGGGGCTGCTGTGCTGCCCCGTGCCTGGGATGCCCCAGTGCCCCCTTGGGCAGCCTCCCTGGTGCTTGGGCTTCCTCCCGCCCAGGGGATGCTTGGGGGGTGCCCCCCTGCCCGGCCCCACCACCGGTGTTTGGCATCCCCGGGCCCGCCCTGCTCCGGCTCGCACGCTGAGCCCACGCCCGCTCCCCCCGCCCTGCGCCGCCTCCCGCCCTCGGGGCCCGGCCTTATCCCTGCCCGCCACGCCCCGCTCTGGCGCTCTGGCGCCGTGGCCCCGCTCACTCACTCACCAGCTCGTACCACTGCACCACGCTCTCCCGGGCCACGCGTTTGATGGCCACCTGCAAGCCCACGAGAGACGGGGCTGAGCTCAAGCCCTGCCCCGCCCCTGGCCCTCGTCCCGCGCCCCGCCGTCCCGGCCACTTACCGGGCTCCCGTCCGAGAGGCGGATGCCCGAGAAAACGGTGCCGAAGCCACCGCTGCCCAGCTGCGGGCCCAGCTGGTACAGCTCCTGCAGCTTCTTCTTTTGCCCTGCGACCGAGACCGAGCCATCAGCCTTGCGCCCAGGGCCCCCCCGGCCAAGTGCCCGCGAGTGAAGCGGGCCGAGCCACCGCGGGCCACCTTGCTCTGACCTGCTTCCTGCTGCGCGCCGGGCAGCGGCCACCGCCTTGCAGCCGTCGGGCTGGCGAGCGCCAGAGCTGGGGCAGGGGAGCGCGCAGAGGCGGCTGCAGGAGCCGGAGGGCAGCGGGGCAGGGCGGCACCGTCGCTGTCCCCGGCGTCGTGGGCTGGACTCTGCTCTTGAGGACTGCCGGGGCTACAGCCCGAGGACTCGCACAGGGGGGTGTCAGGAGCAGCTGCAAACCAGAGAGGGGTTTTTTGAAGCTGTGGCATCAGAAGCACTGGAAACAGCCAGGGACTCGGCTGCTCTCAAGGGCCCTGGCCTGGCCTGCGGATGCCCCTCAAGAGCCCCAAGGGAGCCTCAGAGAGCTCCTCAGATCTCACCTGCTACCAGCAAGGCCTTCCTGGTAGTCGGTGGCCGTCTCGGAGCAGCTTCCTGGAGATGGAGGAACCTCCTGGGTGTCTTGAGGCTCGTCTCCGCCACCAGGCAAGAGCTGTTGCCAGCTGGCGCAGCCGGCACAGCGTCCTGGGAGCTGTGGGCCGGCAACTGCTGGCTCCAGCTCACTCGCTGCTCCAGCACCTGCTCCTGACAAGGCTCCCCTGGATGGGGCTGGGCTCCCACTTGGACTTCTGGGCTTTCCCTGGCAACGTCAGTTGTCAGGGTTGTGCCCGTGTTGTTGAAGTCCATGAGTCCAAGGGAGCTGGGAGACCTGTGCACAGGCTCTGCACTTTCTGCAGGCTGACTGCAGGTCTCATGGAGCGTCTGCGGGCGATGGAGGCTGTCAGAGATAGCGGACGCTCCTGGCGGGATGGAGGATCTCTGACAGCCTGAGCTTCTTGCCTGGATGGCGGCTCTCTGATGGTGTGCCATCCTTGCAAGGCTTGAGGCTCTCCCAGGGATGGAGAATCTTGCTGGGAGCAGCCTCTTGAAGGGATGGAGGCTCCTGGAGGAGCTGGCCGAGCCACAGCAGGGCAGGTGGCCTCGCTTCAGCAGCTCCTCCAGTTCTTTCCACAAGGCCTGCCACATCCCAGAGTAGAGCGGCACCCATGTCCCATTGCGAGCCCAGAGCAGCAGCATCAGTTCCTGCAGCTCCTGGGCCACTGCCACGCAGGGGCCGCAGCTGCAGGGGCTGTCCAGGGGGCTCGCGGGAGCACGTGGCCGCTTGCGAGGGGTGGCCCGAGGCCTGGAGGACCTGGGAGCCGCAGGGGCTCCTCGCTTCCTCCGTGAGCCTCTGGGCTGCACCCCGGGGCGCTTGCGCCTCTTCGCTGTCCTTGTCTGCCGCCTCCGTGGTTGCCAGTGGCCAACGGCCCACCAGACAGCCACAGCGGCCAACAGCAGGACAAGCACAATCACTGGGACAACACCGTCACACATGGCTCCGGCACGTCCCATCGCGACTGCACTGGCAGCTGCAGGTGCTGGCCCGTGTTACATAGCGACTGCGCGGTGATGTCACAGTGCTGTGGGCCAGGACAGCCGGGTGACATCCCAGCCCCGCCTCTCACCAGCGCTCAGCCCCTTTGTGCCGTCATAGCCCTGGGCCCACCTCAGGGATCAGCAGAACCAGCTCATGCCTAAGGATGCACATGGCCAGAAAAAGCCTGGCAGCAAGAACAGGAGCTCAGCCTGCTGCAGTGAATCATTCCCTGCAGCAAGTGGCACATCAGGAAGAGTGCTGCTGCCACCAGTGTCAAGCCCATGGCTCCCAGGACACTGCAGCGGTACCAACTGGCAACAGCCACTACTCTGTGCCTGCGAAGATCTTCCAGAGACAAAGGGAGTTGAAGTTCCTGTGTCTCTGGGGAGCTCTCCTGAACTGGCTGTCGAGGGCAGGAAGAGTTTTCTGTAACAGCTCACCGACTTCTGCGTTGCCTCTGTTCTAAACAAGTCAGGATTTCCCAAGGAGCGCTCATGGTGCTCTCACTGCTCTGGTTTTGACGGGCATAGGGTTCCTTTTTTCCCAGTTGCTGGCACACACTGGGTTCAGATGCACCATGGGAATGCTGTGGATCAAACAGGGGTGGTTTGCTTTCTGCTGAGCAGGGCTTGCCCTCTTCAGGGACTTTGCAGTGTCCCTTGGTACAGTGCACGTTTTCCACGGCGAAGGGAGGGAAGAGTGTTGAAGACAGAGGCAAAGAATGCATTAAACACCTGTGCTGTGTCCCTGGCCCTGTTTGTCAGGTGACCATCCACATCCTGGAAGGGGACAATGTTACTTCTACAATGTTTCTTTCCATGCATATATTTAAAACCACTCTTTTTATTGGGCCCCACATTTCTGGCCACCTTCCTCTCCAGCTGAGCTTTCAGTGCACCAAAGTTCTCCCTACAGTGGCGAGAAACATCTCTGGGGAAGGAATGAGAAGGAGGTGTCTTTACAAACTATCTGTGGGCCTGATGGTAGATAAAGCCAGATACTGATAGGTGAAAGAAGCAGCAAAGGGAGGAACCCTAAATTCCATAGGAATTCCACTAATTGACACAGACTGTTACTCACTCAAGACTCTGCTAATCCCTGGATTTAGAGAAAAAGAACAGAGACAGGAGCAAAAGAATGGGGGGGGGGGGGAGGGGGGTAGACATTAGAAAGGGGGTTTGTATTAAGCCATTTGGGAAGTCTGTACCTCTCAAGTAGCTCAGCCAGTGGGGAAAGAGAGAGGGAAATGCATCTGGGAAATTAGGAGAAAAAGGAAGCTGCGTCCTCTATCAACTTGAGAGATCCCATGGGAAATGCCCATGACCTCTCCCTTTATTCGATCAAAGTAACAGGACTGCTCTGTCTCTTGTTTGGACGTACAGCTGTGGTGTTTGAGGACTAATTTTCCTGACATCCGTATTCTTCTTGTGACCTTGCTTCCACTGGGCACACAGCTTCCTTTTCCATCCTCTTTGCCAGAGAAGAAGCCTTCTGCCTCGCCTGCTTGGCTTTCGACATTTGGGAATCTCCTGCTGCTGTGCCCTTAGGAGGTGATGTTTCAAAATTGACCAGCACGGATGGACCCCAGCACCTGCAAAAACATTGTCCCTGGAGACCCTGCTTAGCAGTTCCCTGAGCAGTCTGAAGTCTGCTCTCCTCATGGCCCGAGCTGAGGTTTTGCTGGCCCTTTTCCTCTTGTCAGAGGTTTGAAACTCGATTGATTTGTGGTCGCTGTGGCCAAGACGGCCGCCAGTCCCCACCTGGCTCAGGGCACGTGGGACTCAGAGGGCGGCCTGGCTCCAGGGGGGCTGAGCTGGAGAGTCCTGGGCTGCGGGGGGCTTCCCGCTTTCCTGGGAGGAGACTCCCTGGGGAGGAAGAAGGGTCTGGCATGAGCCACAAGGCCCCTGGCCGAGGGACGGTAGCGGGGGACGTGTGCGTAGCGGATGCTGTCTGGGAGGAGCTGTGGCAAGGAGTGGGTGTGGGGCTGGGGGTGTCCCAGAGCTCAGTGAGGGTGTTCCCCCAGCCCAGCAGGCAGAAAGCCCCTGGCTCACAGCAGGAGCCAAGTTCCAGGTCACCAGGAACAGCCCCCGCCCTCACCAGTGCTCCCAGCCTCCCACAAAGGTTGGTTATGCCCATGGGTGCTGCCAAGGTTCCCCATGGGAACAGGGCTGGACACCCTAAAAAGGGGGGTCAACACCCCAGGGGCAAAGCCAGTGCAGGGGAGAATGAGTGGGATGAGTGTGAGAGGACCACCTCTACCCCTCCCATCCCGCACCAGGGAGCAGGGACTTTCCTGGGACAGCTCCAGGAGGATATTCAGGACCATCCTTGCCTGGGACAGGGGTGCCAAGGAGATCCAGGAGGGATCAGTGTCCAGCTCTGTGTCCTGGGACACCCTGCACCCTGTTCCCCATAGCCCTGATTTTCAGGAAGGAGCCACAGGAGCCTCCTGGCCATTGCTGGATTTTTCTTTCAGGAATTCGCTGTGGAGCTCGTTTGTCTTTTTTTGCCTCTTTCGGAGCTCCTGTAAAAACGGCCTTGGAGCTGGAAGGGGCGGGGCGGGGCGGGGCGGGGCAGGGCGGAGAAGAGCCAGCTGGGGAAGTCTTGAGGGCTTCTGTGGCTCTGGCAGCCTGCTTTCCTCCTCTCCCTTTGGTGGAGGTGTGGGCTGGCAACGGAGCATCTTCCCCGGGTGGCCGCGGTGCCCCGGATCCCTGCCCTGAGCGGAGGGACAACACTGGGCGTCTCTGGCCTGCCGCACGCAGCCAGGCTGCCGCACAGAGCTCCTCCAAAGCCCTGCCCTTGGCCGCAGGGGGCCGAATTAGTGAGGCATTAAGGAGGGAGGAAGGAAGGGCGCTAATTAGGGAGGGGAGGGCGGGGAGCCGTTCCCAGCCGAGGGGGCGTGGCCAGGACGATGGGCGTGGGCAGGGCCTCAGCGGCGGCGAGGGGCCGTGGTCTGAGCGGGGCCGGGGCCAGCGCTGAGGGGAGCAAAGGGCGGGAAAAGGCTCGGTGCTGCTGAGGGGAAGCGTCGGGAAGGAGGGGACGGAGGGGATATCGTTGGGAAAAAGGGAGACACAAGAGCTCCTGGGGGCCTGAAACCACTAACAGTGGTGGAGGGGAGCCCAACACACTCCTCCTATGTATCCCTATGCTTTACAGAGGGGAAGGCGTGGCTAAAATCCAGGAGAAACAGTGCTGTGGATCCAAGGAATCAGAAGCAGGATCTGTGTGGAGGGCGTCCCTCACGGGAGGCACATGAATCGACCTGAGCGAGGCTGGGGCAGGAGGGTCACGGCCAGCAGAGAAGGGGGACCCTCTGTCCATGCCAAGGCCCAGGGCAGCCCTATCCCGGGAAGCGCGCAGGGAGCGGATCCTTGAGCTGCTGCACGTTGGCGCTGCCCTCGCTCAGCCGGCAGCCCCCTCATTGCCCAGGGGGAGCTGGTGGCAGTGGGGAGTGGGAGAGGGAAACATCTGTCCTACACCTCCATGGCTGCGGCACTGCCAAAGGTGAAGAAGGTCAGAGAACTGCCAAACAAGATCCTCCAGCAGGAAAGGCAGACGTTCCCAGCTCCAGGGAATTCCCTGATGTCAGCAGTGGAGGAGCAGGATGAGGAAGATCTCCACGCTTGCGATACTTCTGGCAAGAGCCTCCGTCCCTGCCAGAGCCTCGGTGAGAGCTGCCGGAGCGCAGACGGAGGAAGGCCTTTGGACAGGTGCAAGGTATGAATGATGCACGGTCCCCAGTCGTGGTGTGAGCAGAAACATTTCTTCCAAGCACCTCTGGCTTTTAGAAGAGTTTCACTCTCAGGTTCGAATAGCGTGAGCCTGGAAAGCCAATAGTCGAAATGCTCCGATGTCTGCTACCCAGTACTAGACATGAACTCGTGTCTCTCGTAGCAACATCAGGCTTTTTCCCTAAGCCAAGTGCTGGAAGGAGAATTTCTTCTGCAAAACTACTGTGCTTCTGCTGCTTGTTCCATTTTAGAAAGTTTCCTTCGTCGCCCCTGCCTTGATTGAACAGTCCTTTCTCTTCTAACTAGAAGCTCCAGGTTCTCTTCTTACAAGTTGTCTTTGTTTTCTTTGCCCACAGACAGGAGTCCCTGCTTCCCCAGAGCCACGTCGATCTGCAGAGCCTGCTTGTGGCTGAGGATGCAGATGGCCAGGAAAGGCCGGGAAGTAAAAATTGGTAACATTTCTAGTTCCTAGGAAAGAAATATTTCATGAGATCTGGAAAACAAGCATCCCAGCATCTGTGGCATTCCCAGCTGATCAGTCCCGCTGTAGCAAGATTGAGGATGCATCTCCCAGTTCTCCAAGAGCTGAGTAGGTATTAGTAGGGCATTGGACTGCAGCTGGGAACAGCAAAAGTGGCTGGCACAGCAAGTTCAATGTATGGCTGTCCAAGGTCTGTCTTTTGCAAGTTTCCAAGCTTTGCATCATGTTCTTGGGATTCCATTATCACTTTCAACCGAATACTCTACCAGTTAGAGCCATGATTGCCATCAAAAAGGTGAAGTCTGTAATAATAATCTGGTTTTTGGAGGGGAGATTTTCTCTCATCTCTTGCTCTGATCAGCTAGTGTAGTTTTAGAGGAGTTTGTGGTAAAGTCTGTTCTGTGCTGATTTTTTAATGGCTGTTTGACCACCAGACATGTCTGTGCCCTGAAGACATTTTCAGTTTTCATCCAGTTAGTCTAGAAGGTCCACTGAAAAAGTTATTTGATGTAACTCATCTCTCTGAAACCTGGGCAAACAAAATGCTCTGTTTTGGATTACAGGGAGGTGGACTGGTTTTCCTTGGCAAGCATCCTTTTCCTGCTCGTGTTTGCACCGCCGATCGTGTATTACTTCATCATGTCCTGTGACCAGTACCAGTGCTCTCTGACTGACCCACTGCTGGACTTGCTGACAGGGAATAAACATCTGTCTGACATCTGGAACAGGACTCCCACACTGACCTATAGGGCTGCTGGCATCTATTCCCTTTGGGTCACTGTACCGGTTTGGCCAAATTTAGAAATATATACTCTGAGAGAAGGCACAACCACCCCTCCCCCACCAGGTTCGGGAAAAAAAAAATAAATTTTCCTCGAAGGAAAGTGAAGAAGATAAAACAATTTATTTAACAAACACACGGGAAAGGAAAATGAGGTTAAATGGTAAAATCTTTTGCTGTGGAGGAAAAAAAACCTGGGAAAGCGTTAGAGTCCTCCCTTTGGTCTCCTCGGCGCTGGGGCTTGGCCCAGGGCCAGGCCCTCTGTGCCCGACGAAAAGTCCTCCCGATGTGCTCTGAGGTTGAAAAGCAGTCCAGTAGCAAAGGGAGAAAAAAATCCGGAATTCTAGAGAAGGGAAAAAGCAAAGTCCAACTCTCAGTCTCTCTCCGGAGAACCAGAAACTGAAACAACTGGCCAAAAGCTGACTGAAACACAGCAAGCCGGGTGCTTCCTCGCCCCCCTGCCGCGGCTGGGCAGGGAAAAAAAAAAACCTCCTATCTTTATGTGACCTTGAACAAGCTGCAAACTGCTTTGAGAAAGTTTTGCTCAGTTTTTTCTTCTCCCTCTCAGGCTCAGTTTAGAGGCATAGAAAGGCACAAAATTAATTTCTGGGCATAGGCAGCGATATGGGATACATATCATAACGTCACCCCAAGACATTCCACCCCTTATCCCATATTGTTGGCTCAATGCCCAAAATGAGATATTCTAATTCTACACACACATTAATACATATATATATATACATATATATATATATGTGCACAGCTATATACGAACAGTGACAGTGACAATCAGCAAGCAGGGGTATACAAGCATTTCACACTACAATCAGATCTCCCTGTGGTACACAACGTGTTGTTCCATCTTTCTGCATTACCCACCATGTGCAACCAGGTCCCTGGGCGAAGACAACCCCACGGGTGGGTTTGTCTGTACTCGAGGCAGATTTTACCCACACAGTCCTTCCTAACAGACCTCTGACATGCACTACTGGGACCTTATCTCCATCTGTTGCATGCAGGGATTCAGATTGGGCTGGACCAGCTCTATTGGTGGAACCTCGGGTGTTAACTAACCAGGTGGCCTTTGCTAGATGCTGTTCCCAATTTTTGAAAGTTCCCCCACCTAGTGCCTTCAAAGTGGTTTTCAACAATCCATTACACCGTTCCACTTTGCCTGCAGCTGGTGCATGGTAAGGGATGTGGTACACCCACTCAATGCCATGTTCTCTAGCCCAGGTGTTAATAAGGCTGTTCTTAAAATGAGTCCCATTATCAGATTCAATTCTCTCAGGGGTACCATGCCTCCAAAGGACTTGCTTTTCAAGGCCCAGGATGGTGTTCCGGGCAGTAGCGTGAGGCACAGGGTAGGTCTCCAGCCATCCTGTGGTGGCTTCTACCATTGTGAGCACATGGCGCTTGCCTTGGCGGGTTTGAGGCAGTGTGATGTAATCAACCTGCCAGGCCTCCCCATACTTGTATTTGGACCACCGCCCACCATACCACAGGGGCTTCACCCGCTTGGCCTGCTTGATCGCAGCGCATGTCTCACAATCATGGATCACCTGGGAGATACTGTCCATGGTCAGATCCACCCCTCGATCTCGTGCCCACTTATAGGTGGCATCTCTGCCCTGATGGCCTGAGGCATCATGGGCCCATCGAGCTAGGAACAACTCTCCCTTGTGTTTCCAGTCCAAGTCTACCTGTGACACTTCTATCTTTGCAGCCTGATCTACCTGCTTGTTGTTTTGGTGTTCTTCATTAGCCCTACTCTTGGGGACATGGGCATCTACATGGCGGACTTTCACAACCAGCTTTCTCACTCGGGCAGTGATGTTTTTCCACTCTTCAGCAGCCCAGATTGGTTTTCCCCTACGCTGCCAATTAGCTTTTTCCCACTTCTCTAACCATCCCCACAGAGCATTGGCTACCATCCATGAATCAGTGTAGAGGTAGAGCTTTGGCCACTTCTCCCTTTCAGCAATGTCCAGGGCTAGTTGAACAGCTTTGAGTTCAGCGAATTGGCTTGATCCACCTTCTCCCTCAGTAGCTTCTGCAACCCGTCGTGTGGGACTCCATACGGCTGCTTTCCACTTTCGTTTCATCCCTACGATACGACAAGAACCGTCGGTGAAAAGAGCGTAGCGTGTGTCTTCTGATGGCAGTTGGTTGTACGGTGGAGCTTCTTCAGCACGTGTCACTTGTTCTTCTTCATCAGCGAGACCAAAGTTTTCACCTTCAGGCCAATTTGTGATTATTTCCAAAATCCCAGGGCGATTCAGTTTTCCAATACAGGCGCGCTGTGTGATGAGAGCAATCCATTTGCTCCATGTGGCATTGGTGGCGTGGTGGGTAGAGGGAACCTCTGCTTTGAACATCCACCCCAGCACTGGTAGTCGGGGTGCCAAGAGGAGTTGTGCCTCAGTTCCAATTACCTCTGAGGCGGCTTTGATTCCTTCATAGGCTGCCAGGATTTCCTTCTCTGTGGGAGTGTAGTTAGCTTCAGACCCTCTGTAGCTTCGGCTCCAAAACCCCAGTGGTCGACCACGAGTCTCACCAGACACCTTCTGCCAGAGGCTCCAGGACAGGCCATGGCTCCCAGCTGCAGAGTAGAGCACGTTCTTCACTTCGGGTCCTGTCCTAACTGGGCCAAGGGCTACCGCATGAGCGATTTCCTGCTTGATTTGGGTGAAAGCTTGTTGCTGTTCGGGGCCCCAATGGAAATCGTTCTTCTTGCGGGTAACCAGGTAGAGAGGGCTCACAATCTGGCTGTACTCAGGAATGTGCATCCTCCAAAAGCCTATGGCACCTAGGAAAGCTTGTGTTTCCTTCTTGTTGGTTGGTGGAGACATTGCAGTGATCTTATTGATGACCTCAACAGGAATCTGACGTCGTCCATCTTGCCACTTCACTCCCAGGAACTGGATCTCTCGGGCAGGTCCCTTGACTTTACTCTTCTTGATGGCGAAACCAGCTTCCAGGAGAATCCGGATAACTTTCTCTCCTTTCTCAAACACTTCTGCTGCAGTGTTCCCCCACACAATGATGTCATCAATGTACTGCAGATGTTCTGGAGCCTCACCCTTTTCTAGTGCAGTCTGGATTAGTCCATGGCAGATGGTGGGACTGTGCTTCCACCCCTGGGGCAGTCGGTTCCAGGTGTACTGCACACCTCTCCAGGTGAAAGCAAACTGAGGCCTGCACTCTGCTGCCAGGGGGATGGAGAAAAATGCATTAGCAATGTCAATAGTGGCGTACCACTTCGCTGCTTTGGACTCCAGCTCATACTGGAGCTCCAACATGTCCGGCACAGCAGCGCTCAGTGGTGGAGTCACTTCATTCAAGCCACGATAGTCCACAGTCAATCTCCATTCTCCTTCAGATTTGCGCACAGGCCAAATGGGGCTGTTGAAGGGTGAGTGGGTCTTGCTGACCACCCCTTGGCTCTCCAGCTCACGAATCATCTTGTGGATGGGAATCACAGCATCTCGAGTTGTCCGGTACTGTCGGCGATGCACTGTCGAGGTAGCAATTGGTACTCTTTGTTCTTCCACCTTCAGAAGGCCGACTGCAGACGGGTTTTCTGATAGCCCAGGCAAAGTGTTCAATTGCTTACTGCCCTCTGTCTCCACAGCAGCTATTCCAAAAGCCCACTTGAGTCCCTTTGGGTCTCTAAAATACCCGTTCCGGAGGAAGTCTATGCCTAAAATGCACGGGGCCTCTGGGCCAGTCACAATGAGATGCTTCTTCCACTCAGTTCTAGTCAGGCTCACCTCAGCTTCCACCAAGGTCAAATTTTGTGATCCACCCGTTACACCAGAAATAGAAACAGATTCTACCCCCACATGCTGCGATGGAATTATTGTACACTGTGCACCAGTGTCAACCAAGGCATCATATTTTTGTGGTTCTGATGTACCAGGCCAACGAATCCACACAGTCCAAAAAACACGGTTTTCCCTGACCTCTACCTGGCTAGAGGCAGGGCCCCTCTATGCCTGGTTATCTTTCTTTCCCTGGGCCTGTATCTTAGAGGTTCCTTCATGGGAATTGGACATGTCATCCTCTTTTCCATCATTTCCGGCAGTTTGGCTACAGGCAACTGGTGCTACTTCCTTTTTGGTAGGTCCTCCTTTCTGAGACTTGCGCTCCTTCAATTCACGCACTCGTGCTGCCAGAGCAGAATTGGGTTGTCCACCCCACTTCCTCATGTTCTCCCCACTGTCACACAGGAAATCCCACAGCTCACTTCGTGGGATGTGCCTTCTCTCTGGGGAACGTCCGCGGAGAAGGCACTCTTTAATCTCCTGGAGACTCTTCTCCATCTTATCTTCCATTCTCTTCACATGTGTTTCCACAGCTGCGATCCTTGCATGTGTTGGGCCATGCACAGAGTCTGCATATGCTCGGAGCTTCACTGCCATATCCTTCACAGTCTCATTTGCACCGTAGTCTGGTTTCATTATTGCTAAAGCAGAAGCGTATTCTGGTGGCCCAAGTTGTATGAGTTTTCGCCACATGTATGGAATAACTCTGGCCCGGTCTGGACTCCTCAATCCTGGGTCATTTGCGAAGACAACCTCTACCACCCCTAGTTCTCTCAGGCGTTGGATCCCTTGTTCTATGGTCTTCCACGGGGTTTGCTGCATGTAGAGATCATCTCCACACATATATCTTTCAATCACGCCTGTCAAAACTCGTCTCCAGACACTGGTAGAGTCAGTCCCCCTTTTCATCGCTTGGTCGATCACTGGATCATGTGACAGGGATCCCAAATGCCTCGCTTCAGCACCGTCCAGCATCACATCATCACCTGCCGCATCCCAAATACGGACCATCCAACTTATTATGGATTCATCGGACCGTCGGGTGTAATCCTTTCTTAGGCTGTGAAGGTCCTTTATGGACATGGACTCAGTAATGGTTTCTGTGCCTGAGTCAGTTGGTGGTTTTGAGGTTCCTTCCCCTGCATCTTTTGAGGTTCCTTCCCCTCCATTATCCTCATCTTTCACTGGGCGATCAGTTTTGGTTATGTGCTTTTTCCTTGTAACAGGAGCCACTGTCAGTGGCTTAGACTCTCCATCTGGCTTGGGCTTGCTGTCTGGTTTATCTGCAGCCTGAGTGACTGGGATATCTGCAGGCTTTGCTGATTGATCTTCCTGCCTCTCTACCCTTACCGGCTGCAGTGTGCGATAGGCATATGCCAAGACCCAACATATTGCAAGGAGCTTGTTCTCATTGGAATTGTCATTGTATTTCTCTTTCAGATATTTCGCCACCTCAGCTGGTTTCTGAACTTGTTCAGGGGAAAAATTGCAAACCATTGGGTCAGAGAATTTCTTCAGGATTTGGCCTATATCCTCCCATTCCCCACACCACTCAGGATGTTCCACCTCTGGGTCAGGTGTCTCGGCAGTCACCCGGGAAATCTGAGCTCTCATTCTAGAGAAGTTGTGAATCATATAGAGGAAGATTACCAGGTTAAATACCAGGAGGGTGGTCTCTTTAATATCCAGGGGAAACTGAACACTCTCAAAAGAAAACCTATCAAATTTAAAGGGAAGGGAAACCCCATCTCCTCCTCCTCTAACAATCTGGGTGCAGTTACTAATAAATTCCCAAAACAGGCTACTGAAGCTAGGGCTGGGGTTAGGAGGGAGAAACCATTTATCATACACACTTTGAACCGATGCCTGTACCTCTGTCAACTTCTTATAAATCATTATCACCGAGCACAGCAAAATAGAAATCCGAATTCGTGTCCCTGCTCTGCAAAAATTCCTTATCAAGGATAAGATCGGACCAAGTTGTGGATAGGCAAATAAGCCTAGGGACCAGAAAGGCACTAGTACCTTAAACAAGCCTACAGACCAGAAATACATGAATATATCAAGCCAGAGAAATGTTATGAACTCAACCAACATGATGACTATTTTACTCCAGCACAGAATAAGTAAATTCAAACCAAAATGTAATTAGCACAGGTTTTCACTTTCCTTCGAGCCCCACGTTGGGCGCCACTAAATTTGTACCGGTTTGGCCAAATTTAGAAATATATACTCTGAGAGAAGGCACAACCACCCCTCCCCCACCAGGTTCGGGAAAAAAAAAATAAATTTTCCTCGAAGGAAAGTGAAGAAGATAAAACAATTTATTTAACAAACACACGGGAAAGGAAAATGAGGTTAAATGGTAAAATCTTTTGCTGTGGAGGAAAAAAAACCTGGGAAAGCGTTAGAGTCCTCCCTTTGGTCTCCTCGGCGCTGGGGCTTGGCCCAGGGCCAGGCCCTCTGTGCCCGACGAAAAGTCCTCCCGATGTGCTCTGAGGTTGAAAAGCAGTCCAGTAGCAAAGGGAGAAAAAAATCCGGAATTCTAGAGAAGGGAAAAAGCAAAGTCCAACTCTCAGTCTCTCTCCGGAGAACCAGAAACTGAAACAACTGGCCAAAAGCTGACTGAAACACAGCAAGCCGGGTGCTTCCTCGCCCCCCTGCCGCGGCTGGGCAGGGAAAAATAAAAACCTCCTATCTTTATGTGACCTTGAACAAGCTGCAAACTGCTTTGAGAAAGTTTTGCTCAGTTTTTTCTTCTCCCTCTCAGGCTCAGTTTAGAGGCATAGAAAGGCACAAAATTAATTTCTGGGCATAGGCAGCGATATGGGATACATATCATAACGTCACCCCAAGACAGTCACTTTCCAGGTACATTCTTGAGTTATGATCTGGATGCCGGGTCTGGTTTCTCACACGGCTGTTGGATGAATCCTTTTGCACAAAGGATAGTGGAATGTTGAACTGGCATTTACTCTTTGGTGTTTCCCACTTTCCAGGGCTTTTTGGAATCCAAAGGAAGCTTATGTACTTGGAAAAGAAGCATGTAGGGAATATACGCAAATATTCCTTGTGTGACATATGCCTTAATGAGGTTTTGAAGAAAAAGCAACTTTATAGCAGTATCCGTTGGTTTTAAATTCATACACAAGAAATAGATAAAAATAAAACGACGAGGACCTGAATCTAGTTACCAACTGTCCTGCCTCCCCACCAAAAAAGGATGGCAGCCTTACATGAAGTACATCTTTGAGCTGTCTCAAAGCTTAGATGTATTACTAGTCTAAAATCCCAACAGCTAAATATTGCCATATTTGCTTACCCAATACTTAATAGAAACTTAATAGAAACATTCTATTTGGTATGTGTATGTAAGGAATAGTGTTTTGAGGGATTTTGTCTCGTCTGTATTTACTGTGAATACATCCTCTCTCTTCTAGGTGGTTTTGTACATGTCCATCCCTGACTTCTGCCATAAAGTTCTCCCTGGATATGTGGGAGGTGTACAAGAAGGTGCTGTCACCCCTGCTGGTAAGGTATTCCTTGGAATACACGGACACCGTGCAATCTTCTGAAATGATAGTATTTCTGTACCTAGAGTGTTTAATAGCCCATGTGTAGCCAGAGGAAACGTGGGCAGAAGTGCTCTCACCTTCCTCCCGTGTTCAGTTCAAACAAAAATAGAAAGCAATCGATGTCATCTTTTAGAAGAAGTGATAGCATTTCTATCTCTTAGAATTAGTATAACTGTTGATCTGGTAGGCACCATACCAGCAGTGAAAAAGTACTGGTTGATGACTTTGGCACTTGAAATTGTCAGTTGACTGTAGCTGTCCAGGACTATTGCTGGTATTCGACAAGATAGTTTTACCTGCTCAAGCTCCATGAAGCCAAGGGACTTGAACAAAATGTGGGATGTGAACTGTTAGGAGAAGTGGTTTGTTACTCTGGTCAGTTTTGGGGGAAAGCCTAAATTCAGTTTTGTGAGGAGAAAAACTCAGCCTAACAAAGCCTAATGGGTACAGCAGAGTTTAATGGAACACTCAGAAAAGTGCTTTAAGGTATTGAATTGGGAGGACGAGGAGAGAGAAGTTGTTTCATGAGCGCTTGATTGAGCTTCTGTGTATTCTGTGCATAGCCATGTGAATTAAAAGCTGCAGTAATGCGGGGTCAGTAACACTCGATTTTTTTTCTTCATCTTTTAGGTGTCGTGAATAAATATGAAAATCAATGGACTTCAGGCCTGGATCATGACCCATGTGCTTTGGTTTGCAAATGCTTCTTGCTTCCACTTCTTCTCACCTACCATCATTTTTGACAAGTGGATTCCTCTCCTGTGGTGTGCCAATAGCTTGGGATATGCAGTGTCCACGTTTGCAATGATTAAAGGCTACTTTTTCCCTCCCAATGCCAAAGAGTGGTATGTGAATTTTAGTAATGAGAGAAGACGAGGTAATCCGAGATTAAAACTGTTAAATAAAAACCGGGTCTATCAATTGAATGACAGAATATATTTCACTGGCAGAGAGAGCTGAGCCAGTGTATGACAGTGGTTCTTTGCTTCACTAGCACCATCCCCCGTGTTTCATGCTGCACACCATGGGACTGGCAGCCTCAGTGTCACAGATACACCCATCCTAGAAATAGTGAGACTGTTCAGAAGTGTTAGCAAGAGTAAACTCGGGCACTTCTGAAACTCTACAACTTATGTCTATTAATGTAATACTTCAGCTGGGTCAGCTTCTGTTACCTTGCACAGCGTTACATGCTTTGATGATTTTTATTATCACTACATCAAATTAATCTGAATTGTGTAGTCAGAGCAGTAATTACCTGTATTTGTGTAGAACTCTGTACATTTCCAATTTTTTTATGTTTTACAGCAAATTCACTGGAAACTTCTTTTACGACTACATGATGGGGATTGAATTTAACCCTCGAATAGGGAAGTGGTTTGATTTCAAGCTCTTTCTTCAGTGGGCGCCCTGGGATTGTGGCCTGGACTCTGATCAACCTTTCCTTTGCTGCCAAACAAGAGGAGCTGTATGGCGAAGCGACAAACTCCATGATCCTTGTCAATGTCCTTCAGGTAAATTCCAAGGAGGAAATTAGGAAACCAGCTAGGAAGTAAACTAATATTAAAGTAGGAAAAGAAGTCCTTCTATGGAAATGAAAATGAAGTGTTTTTTCCTGGCCTGAAACAAGCTCATTCAGTGATGGTGTGCTGGGACTTCTTTGGATTTATTGCCTGATCTGTGGAAATGGAAGCCTGCTCAATAGGAGCTCTATCGGCCCTCTTTGTAACGCTGTGACTCTAAGCTGAAGAGAGATTGGGCTGATCAACTGTGAGTTCACTTCCCAAGCGTTCGTCCTTGAGTTGTACACTTGCCTTAGTCATCCTACTGTTGCTTTATCTGTGTAGATAGATAGATAGGTAGGTAGATATTGTGTATCCACATAGCTTGTATTTATGTGATAGTTCTTCCTAACTGTGTTCAGAAACGTCTGGTTTTGAAGTGCTAACATAAAAACACCAATGAGTTGTGAGATCACATCACAAGGCAGCACAGACATTAGGCTGATGCTGTTAAACAGGGTAACTGGTGACAGTGCTCTGTTATTACTGTGAAATTATTCTGTTGCAGGGTATTTTTGTTCTGGACTTCTTTTGGAATGAAGCCTGGTACTTGAAAACCATTGCTATCTGCCATGATCATTTGGGATGGTATTTGGGCTGGGGAGACTGTGTTTGGTTGCCTTCCCTCTCTACTTTGCAGGTAAAAATGTGGACACTGTGGATTTGGGCTAAGAGGAAGGAAACTTTGCAGAAACATTCTTCTCAGCAGGTTAATGTGCACCTTAAATGTTTCTAGGCGGTTTGACTGTTGAGAAATCCTTGCAACATTCTTTGTAACAATTCCTGGGTAGGAAGGCTTCCTGTCCGTGCCCAGATTGGACATCTTTTCCTCTCCTGCCCTTCTTTTGTGCCTCTTTCTGTCACTGTCTGTTGTGTCTGTATACTTTTCTGAATCCTTTTGGTTTCCTTTTTTTCTAAATCCTTTCCATTTCCTTTTTTTTTTACTCCTGCTTGTTGAGGGTCTTTTGGTTAGCGGTGGTTTGTTTGTGTTTTGTTCCTTGCTTTTTCCTTCTGTCCGGTTTGCATCCTTGCAACTTCTCTCTTCTTGTTTCAGGAAGAAGTGCAATTTTGGAGAGAGAAAGAGAGAAGGAAACTGTTGGATGCAGAGTTTTTTGAAAGTTTTCTGCAGTTTTACTGTTGCAGTAGATTTTTCTACTCTTTCTTCTGGTCTGTTGTGGGCCACTGTAGTCAAGGAATTGGTCTGGCATGCTGAGCCTCTGTTGGAAGTAAATGTCTGATTGTTTTTGTGCTCCCCAGGGTCTGTATTTGGTTTACCAGCCTGTCCAGCTGTGCACAGCCCATGCCGTAGGGGTCTTGATGCTGGGCTTGCTGGGCTATTCCATCTTCAGAATGACCAACCACCAGAAGGACCTCTTCCGTCGTACCAATGGCAAGTGCAGGATCTGGGGGAAGAAGCCGGAGTCCATCGAGTGCTCCTACGTGTCCGTGGATGGGCCCAAGCACTACAGCAAGCTGATGACCTCTGGCTTTTGGGGCTGGGCACGTCATTTCAACTGCACGGGAGACCTGATGGGCTCGCTGGCCTATTGCCTGGCTTGTGGCTTTGAGCACATCCTGCCTTACTTCTACATCGTTTACATGACCACTCTGCTCACCCAGCGCTGCATTCGGGACGAGCACGGTTGTTGCAGCAAAGATGGGAAGGACTGGAAGCACTACACTGCTGCAGTGCCCTACCGGCTCTACCCGGCAGATTTTAAGGCTAATGCAGGATCCAGGGGAAAGAAAAAAGAAGAAACATGCAGGCATGCCATGTTTAAAGTGTTTAAACTGAAGTGGGGCACTGAAATGTCCCATTTTTTTAGAGGATTCTTTTAATTGGAATTGAATCATGCCGCAACCGGGCCAGGAGACACTTCAGAGACAGAGTCAGAGAAGCGGGTATTTGCTTTATTCGGCGCGCCGGGTGTGTGGGGATCGCTCCTCCAAACACACACCTGGTGCTCTCTACAACACAAGTATTATGGGTTAAATTAGGAATATTCATCACATTCCTTGGGACAGGTGTGGTTATACAAATTATTTCTCGGAAGTCATTAGCATATGGGCCACGCATGCGCTGTGTGTCCTGGTGGCCGCGCTGAGGAAGGCCTCTCCTCTTCCTCGGGGGTCTTTTCTGATGAAGGCCAGTAGTCTTCCTCTCAGTGAACTTTTTCACCTTTCTCCCTGGGCATGCGTAGTCCTTTGAGGAATGTTTCAGCGGTCTCTGAGATGATCCTTGTGCCCTCTATCTTGACAAGAGTAGGGCAAATTTGGTTTCTTAGGTTTTGTAATTACAGTCTGCTGTCTGAACTAACGTTTGCTGTCTCCCAATAGTTAACTCGTGCTTCCATGAGTTAGCTATTGACTGCCCCTTCCTCATTTCTGAAGAAGTATGTTTTTTTCCCAAAGCCTGTAGTGGTAGGTCAGGGCAGTAGACAGAAGGTGGCACAGGTTTGCAGCTGGCACCTGCCCACAGGGCCAGGGAAGGCACCTGGGTGCTTTCCTGTGGCTAGACTGGTTACTGCACTTTCCATCTCTACCAGTTGTTTTGAGGGTAGAGAAAGGTATTTTGAGGGCTGCAATGGGCCCAGCACCATGGGAGCAACTCCAGCATCTCAACATTTCCTGTGGGCTCCATGCCCATGGCTTACGAGGCTGCAGACCCAGCTGGTCAAAGGCGCAGCCCTGCCTCCCATTTCAGGGGAAGAAAGAGGAAGAGTTTTGTCAGGGCTCAACCTGAAATGACCTTTTGCCATTTCTGATTCTTCTCCCAGCATTGGAGAGGAGCAGCATCTCTGTCCCTGCCACCCGCTGGCCCTTGGAATGCACACATGAGCCCACGTATCACTTCAGGTGAAGCCAAGTGGCCGCCTCAGTTTGAAAGGGCGGCTGTTGTTTCACTGTTGCATTTCTTGGCTTGTTACAGCCCCTCCTGCCTGGACTACAGCCTGTGCTTGAAGACACAAAAGTGCCATGATGCCTGGAGGAAAGGCATCAAAAGCTTGACAAAGGCTGAAGGGAACACTCTGATCACCCCTTTTCCCAAGAGGGTTCTTTAGCTGAAGTTGCTAACCAGGAGCAGACTTGACACCCCGGCATGGGTTTGTGGTTCTTTTATTTCTCGAGTCCTCACTCCTGCGTGGGACTCGGCAACCGGGTGCTGCAGAGGCTCCGGCAAGGCATCAAAGACGCCCGCCCCGCAGCCAAGGGTGGCGCAAGATCTCCTCCAGCGCTGGCCTGTCCGCGGGGTGCTTGGACAAACACCAGCGGATCAGATGTTGGCACTCTGGGGAGAGAAGCCAGAAAGCGCCGGTCACTTGCAGAAGGCTCCTGCCCAGCTGCTCCCGGCGCCCGCAGGGCCCGGGCCGTGCTGCGTGTGCTCAGAGCTGTGCCGGCCTCCCGGCTGACTCTGCCCTTTGCGGGACAGCGGCACGGCAGGACACGCGCCACCTCCTGCAGCCAAGCGGGCCACACCGACCCCACCGTGGTCACGGGCCGCCGCCTGCGGCCAGCCCTTGAGGGCAGATCGACCTCCCGCGGAGCTGCGTGAGGGCCACGCTGGGCTGCGCGGTGCCATCTGCCAAAGCCTGCCTTCTTGAGGCCGGACACCAACCTGGAGAGACCTGCTGCCAGAAGAAGAGCTGCCCCGACACGATGCCACGGTCGTCCTGGAAGGGCTCGTTCCCGCAGACCATGACGTACAGCAGCACGCCCAGGGACCAGATGGTCGCCGAATGGCCGTGGTAGCAGCCAAGGCAGATCCACTCGGGTGGGCTGTACAGGTGTGTTCCTAGGGGACACAGGCGGCGCTGTCCAGGCGCAGGCTGCTGCCTTCCAGAGCCTGGTGCCAGCCTCCTGGCAGAAGCAGGGGCTGCACCAGTGGCCACAACTTCCCCCCGGGGCCAGCCGCCGTCCCCCAGCCAATTGGCCAAAGCCAGGAAACCGTTCTGCAAGGCAAACAAGGCCAGCGGAGCAGCCCAAGCCCTTGCGGGCCTGCCAAGCCGAGCGGCCGGGGCCTGGCTTTGGCAGCCCCCCTCTGTGGGCAGGGCCGGCAGCCGGCTCCTGGGGCACAGCATCTGGCCCGTGCCAAAGGGCAGCCGGCAGCCGGCTGAATGCCGCAGCCCGCAGCCCAGGAGGGAACGGGGCCGTGCAGTGCCTGGCACTGGGAGCGGGGCCCGGCCTGTGGGCTCACCGGCAAATTGCGTGAAGGCCTGCTCCTGGAGGAAGGTGCCGCAACCGAAGTCGATGAGCTTCAGGTCGCCACTCTCCGGGTCCACGAGGAGGTTCTCCGGCTTGATGTCCCGGTGCAGGACGCCGCAGGCGGTGCAGTGCCGCACGGCCTCCAGCACCTGGCAGAAAAGCCAGCGCGCCATCTCCTCGCACAGGAAGCCCTGCTCCAGCAGGAAGTCCAGGAGATCCTGCGATGACTCCGGACGCTCCATGACCAGCAGGAAGCTGTCAGGCAGCTCAAACCAGTCGAGGAGCTGGATGATGTTGTGGCAGCCAGAGCCCACCTTCTCCATGAGCACAATCTCCATGGGAACGCGGGTGCCGTCGGGCTGTGGGGAGGAGACAGTGCCTCCAGCAGGCCTGATGCTGCCCTGGGGCTGCTGTGCTGCCCCGTGCCTGGGATGCCCCAGTGCCCCCTTGGGCAGCCTCCCTGGTGCTTGGGCTTCCTCCCGCCCAGGGGATGCTTGGGGGGTGCCCCCCTGCCCGGCCCCACCACCGGTGTTTGGCATCCCCGGGCCCGCCCTGCTCCGGCTCGCACGCTGAGCCCACGCCCGCTCCCCCCGCCCTGCGCCGCCTCCCGCCCTCGGGGCCCGGCCTTATCCCTGCCCGCCACGCCCCGCTCTGGCGCTCTGGCGCCGTGGCCCCGCTCACTCACTCACCAGCTCGTACCACTGCACCACGCTCTCCCGGGCCACGCGTTTGATGGCCACCTGCAAGCCCACGAGAGACGGGGCTGAGCTCAAGCCCTGCCCCGCCCCTGGCCCTCGTCCCGCGCCCCGCCGTCCCGGCCACTTACCGGGCTCCCGTCCGAGAGGCGGATGCCCGAGAAAACGGTGCCGAAGCCACCGCTGCCCAGCTGCGGGCCCAGCTGGTACAGCTCCTGCAGCTTCTTCTTTTGCCCTGCGACCGAGACCGAGCCATCAGCCTTGCGCCCAGGGCCCCCCCGGCCAAGTGCCCGCGAGTGAAGCGGGCCGAGCCACCGCGGGCCACCTTGCTCTGACCTGCTTCCTGCTGCGCGCCGGGCAGCGGCCACCGCCTTGCAGCCGTCGGGCTGGCGAGCGCCAGAGCTGGGGCAGGGGAGCGCGCAGAGGCGGCTGCAGGAGCCGGAGGGCAGCGGGGCAGGGCGGCACCGTCGCTGTCCCCGGCGTCGTGGGCTGGACTCTGCTCTTGAGGACTGCCGGGGCTACAGCCCGAGGACTCGCACAGGGGGGTGTCAGGAGCAGCTGCAAACCAGAGAGGGGTTTTTTGAAGCTGTGGCATCAGAAGCACTGGAAACAGCCAGGGACTCGGCTGCTCTCAAGGGCCCTGGCCTGGCCTGGGGATGCCCCTCAAGAGCCCCAAGGGAGCCTCAGAGAGCTCCTCAGATCTCACCTGCTACCAGCAAGGCCTTCCTGGTAGTCGGTGGCCGTCTCGGAGCAGCTTCCTGGAGATGGAGGAACCTCCTGGGTGTCTTGAGGCTCGTCTCCGCCACCAGGCAAGAGCTGTTGCCAGCTGGCGCAGCCGGCACAGCGTCCTGGGAGCTGTGGGCCGGCAACTGCTGGCTCCAGCTCACTCGCTGCTCCAGCACCTGCTCCTGACAAGGCTCCCCTGGATGGGGCTGGTCTCCCACTTGGACTTCTGGGCTTTCCCTGGCAACGTCAGTTGTCAGGGTTGTGCCCGTGTTGTTGAAGTCCATGAGTCCAAGGGAGCTGGGAGACCTGTGCACAGGCTCTGCACTTTCTGCAGGCTGACTGCAGGTCTCACGGAGCGTCTGCGGGCGATGGAGGCTGTCAGAGATAGCGGACGCTCCTGGCGGGATGGAGGATCTCTGACAGCCTGAGCTTCTTGCCTGGATGGCGGCTCTCTGATGGTGTGCCATCCTTGCAAGGCTTGAGGCTCTCCCAGGGATGGAGAATCTTGCTGGGAGCAGCCTCTTGAAGGGATGGAGGCTCCTGGAGGAGCTGGCCGAGCCACAGCAGGGCAGGTGGCCTCGCTTCAGCAGCTCCTCCAGTTCTTTCCACAAGGCCTGCCACATCCCAGAGTAGAGCGGCACCCATGTCCCATTGCGAGCCCAGAGCAGCAGCATCAGTTCCTGCAGCTCCTGGGCCACTGCCACGCAGGGGCCGCAGCTGCAGGGGCTGTCCAGGGGGCTCGCGGGAGCACGTGGCCGCTTGCGAGGGGTGGCCCGAGGCCTGGAGGACCTGGGAGCCGCAGGGGCTCCTCGCTTCCTCCGTGAGCCTCTGGGCTGCACCCCGGGGCGCTTGCGCCTCTTCGCTGTCCTTGTCTGCCGCCTCCGTGGTTGCCAGTGGCCAACGGCCCACCAGACAGCCACAGCGGCCAACAGCAGGACAAGCACAATCACTGGGACAACACCGTCACACATGGCTCCGGCACGTCCCATCGCGACTGCACTGGCAGCTGCAGGTGCTGGCCCGTGTTACATAGCGACTGCGCGGTGATGTCACAGTGCTGTGGGCCAGGACAGCCGGGTGACATCCCAGCCCCGCCTCTCACCAGCGCTCAGCCCCTTTGTGCCGTCATAGCCCTGGGCCCACCTCAGGGATCAGCAGAACCAGCTCATGCCTAAGGATGCACATGGCCAGAAAAAGCCTGGCAGCAAGAACAGGAGCTCAGCCTGCTGCAGTGAATCATTCCCTGCAGCAAGTGGCACATCAGGAAGAGTGCTGCTGCCACCAGTGTCAAGCCCATGGCTCCCAGGACACTGCAGCGGTACCAACTGGCAACAGCCACTACTCTGTGCCTGCGAAGATCTTCCAGAGACAAAGGGAGTTGAAGTTCCTGTGTCTCTGGGGAGCTCTCCTGAACTGGCTGTCGAGGGCAGGAAGAGTTTTCTGTAACAGCTCACCGACTTCTGCGTTGCCTCTGTTCTAAACAAGTCAGGATTTCCCAAGGAGCGCTCATGGTGCTCTCACTGCTCTGGTTTTGACGGGCATAGGGTTCCTTTTTTCCCAGTTGCTGGCACACACTGGGTTCAGATGCACCATGGGAATGCTGTGGATCAAACAGGGGTGGTTTGCTTTCTGCTGAGCAGGGCTTGCCCTCTTCAGGGACTTTGCAGTGTCCCTTGGTACAGTGCACGTTTTCCACGGCGAAGGGAGGGAAGAGTGTTGAAGACAGAGGCAAAGAATGCATTAAACACCTGTGCTGTGTCCCTGGCCCTGTTTGTCAGGTGACCATCCACATCCTGGAAGGGGACAATGTTACTTCTACAATGTTTCTTTCCATGCATATATTTAAAACCACTCTTTTTATTGGGCCCCACATTTCTGGCCACCTTCCTCTCCAGCTGAGCTTTCAGTGCACCAAAGTTCTCCGTACAGTGGCGAGAAACATCTCTGGGGAAGGAATGAGAAGGAGGTGTCTTTACAAACTATCTGTGGGCCTGATGGTAGATAAAGCCAGATACTGATAGGTGAAAGAAGCAGCAAAGGGAGGAACCCTAAATTCCATAGGAATTCCACTAATTGACACAGACTGTTACTCACTCAAGACTCTGCTAATCCCTGGATTTAGAGAAAAAGAACAGAGACAGGAGCAAAAGAATGGGGGGGGGGGAGGGGGGTAGACATTAGAAAGGGGGTTTGTATTAAGCCATTTGGGAAGTCTGTACCTCTCAAGTAGCTCAGCCAGTGGGGAAAGAGAGAGGGAAATGCAGCTGGGAAATTAGGAGATAAAGGAAGCTGCGTCCTCTATCAACTTGAGAGATCCCGTGGGAAATGCCCATGACCTCTCCCTTTATTCGATCAAAGTAACAGGACTGCTCTGTCTCTTGTTTGGACGTACAGCTGTGGTGTTTGAGGACTAATTTTCCTGACATCCGTATTCTTCTTGTGACCTTGCTTCCACTGGGCACACAGCTTCCTTTTCCATCCTCTTTGCCAGAGAAGAAGCCTTCTGCCTCGCCTGCTTGGCTTTCGACATTTGGGAATCTCCTGCTGCTGTGCCCTTAGGAGGTGATGTTTCAAAATTGACCAGCACGGATGGACCCCAGCACCTGCAAAAACATTGTCCCTGGAGACCCTGCTTAGCAGTTCCCTGAGCAGTCTGAAGTCTGCTCTCCTCATGGCCCGAGCTGAGGTTTTGCTGGCCCTTTTCCTCTTGTCAGAGGTTTGAAACTCGATTGATTTGTGGTCGCTGTGGCCAAGACGGCCGCCAGTCCCCACCTGGCTCAGGGCACGTGGGACTCAGAGGGCGGCCTGGCTCCAGGGGGGCTGAGCTGGAGAGTCCTGGGCTGCGGGGGGCTTCCCGCTTTCCTGGGAGGAGACTCCCTGGGGAGGAAGAAGGGTCTGGCATGAGCCACAAGGCCCCTGGCCGAGGGACGGTAGCGGGGGACGTGTGCGTAGCGGATGCTGTCTGGGAGGAGCTGTGGCAAGGAGTGGGTGTGGGGCTGGGGGTGTCCCAGAGCTCAGTGAGGGTGTTCCCCCAGCCCAGCAGGCAGAAAGCCCCTGGCTCACAGCAGGAGCCAAGTTCCAGGTCACCAGGAACAGCCCCCGCCCTCACCAGTGCTCCCAGCCTCCCACAAAGGTTGGTTATGCCCATGGGTGCTGCCAAGGTTCCCCATGGGAACAGGGCTGGACACCCTAAAAAGGGGGGTCAACACCCCAGGGGCAAAGCCAGTGCAGGGGAGAATGAGTGGGATGAGTGTGAGAGGACCACCTCTACCCCTCCCATCCCGCACCAGGGAGCAGGGACTTTCCTGGGACAGCTCCAGGAGGATATTCAGGACCATCCTTGCCTGGGACAGGGGTGCCAAGGAGATCCAGGAGGGATCAGTGTCCAGCTCTGTGTCCTGGGACACCCTGCACCCTGTTCCCCATAGCCCTGATTTTCAGGAAGGAGCCACAGGAGCCTCCTGGCCATTGCTGGATTTTTCTTTCAGGAATTCGCTGTGGAGCTCGTTTGTCTTTTTTTGCCTCTTTCGGAGCTCCTGTAAAAACGGCCTTGGAAGGGGCGGGGCGGGGCGGGGCAGGGCGGAGAAGAGCCAGCTGGGGAAGTCTTGAGGGCTTCTGTGGCTCTGGCAGCCTGCTTTCCTCCTCTCCCTTTGGTGGAGGTGTGGGCTGGCAACGGAGCATCTTCCCCGGGTGGCCGCGGTGCCCCGGATCCCTGCCCTGAGCGGAGGGACAACACTGGGCGTCTCTGGCCTGCCGCACGCAGCCAGGCTGCCGCACAGAGCTCCTCCAAAGCCCTGCCCTTGGCCGCAGGGGGCCGAATTAGCGAGGCATTCAGGAGGGAGGAAGGAAGGGCGCTAATTAGGGAGGGGAGGGCGGGGAGCCGTTCCCAGCCGAGGGGGCGTGGCCAGGACGATGGGCGTGGGCAGGGCCTCAGCGGCGGCGAGGGGCCGTGGTCTGAGCGGGGCCGGGGCCAGCGCTGAGGGGAGCAAAGGGCGGGAAAAGGCTCGGTGCTGCTGAGGGGAAGCGTCGGGAAGGAGGGGACGGAGGGGATATCGTTGGGAAAAAGGGAGACACAAGAGCTCCTGGGGGCCTGAAACCACTAACAGTGGTGGAGGGGAGCCCAACACACTCCTCCTATGTATCCCTATGCTTTACAGAGGGGAAGGCGTGGCTAAAATCCAGGAGAAACAGTGCTGTGGATCCAAGGAATCAGAAGCAGGATCTGTGTGGAGGGCGTCCCTCACGGGAGGCACATGAATCGACCTGAGCGAGGCTGGGGCAGGAGGGTCACGGCCAGCAGAGAAGGGGGACCCTCTGTCCATGCCAAGGCCCAGGGCAGCCCTATCCCGGGAAGCGCGCAGGGAGCGGATCCTTGAGCTGCTGCACGTTGGCGCTGCCCTCGCTCAGCCGGCAGCCCCCTCATTGCCCAGGGGGAGCTGGTGGCAGTGGGGAGTGGGAGAGGGAAACATCTGTCCTACACCTCCATGGCTGCGGCACTGCCAAAGGTGAAGAACGTCAGAGAACTGCCAAACAAGATCCTCCAGCAGGAAAGGCAGACGTTCCCAGCTCCAGGGAATTCCCTGATGTCAGCAGTGGAGGAGCAGGATGAGGAAGATCTCCACGCTTGCGATACTTCTGGCAAGAGCCTCCGTCCCTGCCAGAGCCTCGGTGAGAGCTGCCGGAGCGCAGACGGAGGAAGGCCTTTGGACAGGTGCAAGGTATGAATGATGCACGGTCCCCAGTCGTGGTGTGAGCAGAAACATTTCTTCCAAGCACCTCTGGCTTTTAGAAGAGTTTCACTCTCAGGTTCGAATAGCGTGAGCCTGGAAAGCCAATAGTCGAAATGCTCCGATGTCTGCTACCCAATACTAGACATGAACTCGTGTCTCTCGTAGCAACATCAGGCTTTTTCCCTAAGCCAAGTGCTGGAAGGAGAATTTCTTCTGCAAAACTACTGTGCTTCTGCTGCTTGTTCCATTTTAGAAAGTTTCCTTCGTCGCCCCTGCCTTGATTGAACAGTCCTTTCTCTTCTAACTAGAAGCTCCAGGTTCTCTTCTTACAAGTTGTCTTTGTTTTCTTTGCCCACAGACAGGAGTCCCTGCTTCCCCAGAGCCACGTCGATCTGCAGAGCCTGCTTGTGGCTGAGGATGCAGATGGCCAGGAAAGGCCGGGAAGTAAAAATTGGTAACATTTCTAGTTCCTAGGAAAGAAATATTTCATGAGATCTGGAAAACAAGCATCCCAGCATCTGTGGCATTCCCAGCTGATCAGTCCCGCTGTAGCAAGATTGAGGATGCATCTCCCAGTTCTCCAAGAGCTGAGTAGGTATTAGTAGGGCATTGGACTGCAGCTGGGAACAGCAAAAGTGACTGGCACAGCAAGTTCAATGTATGGCTGTCCAAGGTCTGTCTTTTGCAAGTTTCCAAGCTTTGCATCATGTTCTTGGGATTCCATTATCACTTTCAACCGAATACTCTACCAGTTAGAGCCATGATTGCCATCAAAAAGGTGAAGTCTGTAATAATAATCTGGTTTTTGGAGGGGAGATTTTCTCTCATCTCTTGCTCTGATCAGCTAGTGTAGTTTTAGAGGAGTTTGTGGTAAAGTCTGTTCTGTGCTGATTTTTTAATGGCTGTTTGACCACCAGACATGTCTGTGCCCTGAAGACATTTTCAGTTTTCATCCAGTTAGTCTAGAAGGTCCACTGAAAAAGTTATTTGATGTAACTCATCTCTCTGAAACCTGGGCAAACAAAATGCTCTGTTTTGGATTACAGGGAGGTGGACTGGTTTTCCTTGGCAAGCATCCTTTTCCTGCTCGTGTTTGCACCGCCGATCGTGTATTACTTCATCATGTCCTGTGACCAGTACCAGTGCTCTCTGACTGACCCACTGCTGGACTTGCTGACAGGGAATAAACATCTGTCTGACATCTGGAACAGGACTCCCACACTGACCTATAGGGCTGCTGGCATCTATTCCCTTTGGGTCACTTTCCAGGTACATTCTTGAGTTATGATCTGGATGCCGGGTCTGGTTTCTCACACGGCTGTTGGATGAATCCTTTTGCACAAAGGATAGTGGAATGTTGAACTGGCATTTACTCTTTGGTGTTTCCCACTTTCCAGGGCTTTTTGGAATCCAAAGGAAGCTTATGTACTTGGAAAAGAAGCATGTAGGGAATATACGCAAATATTCCTTGTGTGACATATGCCTTAATGAGGTTTTGAAGAAAAAGCAACTTTATAGCAGTATCCGTTGGTTTTAAATTCATACACAAGAAATAGATAAAAATAAAACGACGAGGACCTGAATCTAGTTACCAACTGTCCTGCCTCCCCACCAAAAAAGGATGGCAGCCTTACATGAAGTACATCTTTGAGCTGTCTCAAAGCTTAGATGTATTACTAGTCTAAAATCCCAACAGCTAAATATTGCCATATTTGCTTACCCAATACTTAATAGAAACTTAATAGAAACATTCTATTTGGTATGTGTATGTAAGGAATAGTGTTTTGAGGGATTTTGTCTCGTCTGTATTTACTGTGAATACATCCTCTCTCTTCTAGGTGGTTTTGTACATGTCCATCCCTGACTTCTGCCATAAAGTTCTCCCTGGATATGTGGGAGGTGTACAAGAAGGTGCTGTCACCCCTGCTGGTAAGGTATTCCTTGGAATACACGGACACCGTGCAATCTTCTGAAATGATAGTATTTCTGTACCTAGAGTGTTTAATAGCCCATGTGTAGCCAGAGGAAACGTGGGCAGAAGTGCTCTCACCTTCCTCCCGTGTTCAGTTCAAACAAAAATAGAAAGCAATCGATGTCATCTTTTAGAAGAAGTGATAGCATTTCTATCTCTTAGAATTAGTATAACTGTTGATCTGGTAGGCACCATACCAGCAGTGAAAAAGTACTGGTTGATGACTTTGGCACTTGAAATTGTCAGTTGACTGTAGCTGTCCAGGACTATTGCTGGTATTCGACAAGATAGTTTTACCTGCTCAAGCTCCATGAAGCCAAGGGACTTGAACAAAATGTGGGATGTGAACTGTTAGGAGAAGTGGTTTGTTACTCTGGTCAGTTTTGGGGGAAAGCCTAAATTCAGTTTTGTGAGGAGAAAAACTCAGCCTAACAAAGCCTAATGGGTACAGCAGAGTTTAATGGAACACTCAGAAAAGTGCTTTAAGGTATTGAATTGGGAGGACGAGGAGAGAGAAGTTGTTTCATGAGCGCTTGATTGAGCTTCTGTGTATTCTGTGCATAGCCATGTGAATTAAAAGCTGCAGTAATGCGGGGTCAGTAACACTCGATTTTTTTTCTTCATCTTTTAGGTGTCGTGAATAAATATGAAAATCAATGGACTTCAGGCCTGGATCATGACCCATGTGCTTTGGTTTGCAAATGCTTCTTGCTTCCACTTCTTCTCACCTACCATCATTTTTGACAAGTGGATTCCTCTCCTGTGGTGTGCCAATAGCTTGGGATATGCAGTGTCCACGTTTGCAATGATTAAAGGCTACTTTTTCCCTCCCAATGCCAAAGAGTGGTATGTGAATTTTAGTAATGAGAGAAGACGAGGTAATCCGAGATTAAAACTGTTAAATAAAAACCGGGTCTATCAATTGAATGACAGAATATATTTCACTGGCAGAGAGAGCTGAGCCAGTGTATGACAGTGGTTCTTTGCTTCACTAGCACCATCCCCCGTGTTTCATGCTGCACACCATGGGACTGGCAGCCTCAGTGTCACAGATACACCCATCCTAGAAATAGTGAGACTGTTCAGAAGTGTTAGCAAGAGTAAACTCGGGCACTTCTGAAACTCTACAACTTATGTCTATTAATGTAATACTTCAGCTGGGTCAGCTTCTGTTACCTTGCACAGCGTTACATGCTTTGATGATTTTTATTATCACTACATCAAATTAATCTGAATTGTGTAGTCAGAGCAGTAATTACCTGTATTTGTGTAGAACTCTGTACATTTCCAATTTTTTTATGTTTTACAGCAAATTCACTGGAAACTTCTTTTACGACTACGTGATGGGGATTGAATTTAACCCTCGAATAGGGAAGTGGTTTGATTTCAAGCTCTTTCTTCAGTGGGTGCCCTGGGATTGTGGCCTGGACTCTGATCAACCTTTCCTTTGCTGCCAAACAAGAGGAGCTGTATGGCGAAGCGACAAACTCCATGATCCTTGTCAATGTCCTTCAGGTAAATTCCAAGGAGGAAATTAGGAAACCAGCTAGGAAGTAAACTAATATTAAAGTAGGAAAAGAAGTCCTTCTATGGAAATGAAAATGAAGTGTTTTTTCCTGGCCTGAAACAAGCTCATTCAGTGATGGTGTGCTGGGACTTCTTTGGATTTATTGCCTGATCTGTGGAAATGGAAGCCTGCTCAATAGGAGCTCTATCGGCCCTCTTTGTAACGCTGTGACTCTAAGCTGAAGAGAGATTGGGCTGATCAACTGTGAGTTCACTTCCCAAGCGTTCGTCCTTGAGTTGTACACTTGCCTTAGTCATCCTACTGTTGCTTTATCTGTGTAGATAGATAGATAGGTAGGTAGATATTGTGTATCCACATAGCTTGTATTTATGTGATAGTTCTTCCTAACTGTGTTCAGAAACGTCTGGTTTTGAAGTGCTAACATAAAAACACCAATGAGTTGTGAGATCACATCACAAGGCAGCACAGACATTAGGCTGATGCTGTTAAACAGGGTAACTGGTGACAGTGCTCTGTTATTACTGTGAAATTATTCTGTTGCAGGGTATTTTTGTTCTGGACTTCTTTTGGAATGAAGCCTGGTACTTGAAAACCATTGCTATCTGCCATGATCATTTGGGATGGTATTTGGGCTGGGGAGACTGTGTTTGGTTGCCTTCCCTCTCTACTTTGCAGGTAAAAATGTGGACACTGTGGATTTGGGCTAAGAGGAAGGAAACTTTGCAGAAACATTCTTCTCAGCAGGTTAATGTGCACCTTAAATGTTTCTAGGCGGTTTGACTGTTGAGAAATCCTTGCAACATTCTTTGTAACAATTCCTGGGTAGGAAGGCTTCCTGTCCGTGCCCAGATTGGACATCTTTTCCTCTCCTGCCCTTCTTTTGTGCCTCTTTCTGTCACTGTCTGTTGTGTCTGTATACTTTTCTGAATCCTTTTGGTTTCCTTTTTTTCTAAATCCTTTCCGTTTCCTTTTTTTTTTACTCCTGCTTGTTGAGGGTCTTTTGGTTAGCGGTGGTTTGTTTGTGTTTTGTTCCTTGCTTTTTCCTTCTGTCCGGTTTGCATCCTTGCAACTTCTCTCTTCTTGTTTCAGGAAGAAGTGCAATTTTGGAGAGAGAAAGAGAGAAGGAAACTGTTGGATGCAGAGTTTTTTGAAAGTTTTCTGCAGTTTTACTGTTGCAGTAGATTTTTCTACTCTTTCTTCTGGTCTGTTGTGGGCCACTGTAGTCGAGGAATTGGTCTGGCATGCTGAGCCTCTGTTGGAAGTAAATGTCTGATTGTTTTTGTGCTCCCCAGGGTCTGTATTTGGTTTACCAGCCTGTCCAGCTGTGCACAGCCCATGCCGTAGGGGTCTTGATGCTGGGCTTGCTGGGCTATTCCATCTTCAGAATGACCAACCACCAGAAGGACCTCTTCCGTCGTACCAATGGCAAGTGCAGGATCTGGGGGAAGAAGCCGGAGTCCATCGAGTGCTCCTACGTGTCCGTGGATGGGCCCAAGCACTACAGCAAGCTGATGACCTCTGGCTTTTGGGGCTGGGCACGTCATTTCAACTGCACGGGAGACCTGATGGGCTCGCTGGCCTATTGCCTGGCTTGTGGCTTTGAGCACATCCTGCCTTACTTCTACATCGTTTACATGACCACTCTGCTCACCCAGCGCTGCATTCGGGACGAGCACGGTTGTTGCAGCAAAGATGGGAAGGACTGGAAGCACTACACTGCTGCAGTGCCCTACCGGCTCTACCCGGCAGATTTTAAGGCTAATGCAGGATCCAGGGGAAAGAAAAAAGAAGAAACATGCAGGCATGCCATGTTTAAAGTGTTTAAACTGAAGTGGGGCACTGAAATGTCCCATTTTTTTAGAGGATTCTTTTAATTGGAATTGAATCATGCCGCAACCGGGCCAGGAGACACTTCAGAGACAGAGTCAGAGAAGCGGGTATTTGCTTTATTCGGCGCGCCGGGTGTGTGGGGATCGCTCCTCCAAACACACACCTGGTGCTCTCTACAACACAAGTATTATGGGTTAAATTAGGAATATTCATCACATTCCTTGGGACAGGTGTGGTTATACAAATTATTTCTCGGAAGTCATTAGCATATGGGCCACGCATGCGCTGTGTGTCCTGGTGGCCGCGCTGAGGAAGGCCTCTCCTCTTCCTCGGGGGTCCTTTCTGATGAAGGCCAGTAGTCTTCCTCTCAGTGAACTTTTTCACCTTTCTCCCTGGGCATGCGTAGTCCTTTGAGGAATGTTTCAGCGGTCTCTGAGATGATCCTTGTGCCCTCTATCTTGACAAGAGTAGGGCAAATTTGGTTTCTTAGGTTTTGTAATTACAGTCTGCTGTCTGAACTAACGTTTGCTGTCTCCCAATAGTTAACTCGTGCTTCCATGAGTTAGCTATTGACTGCCCCTTCCTCATTTCTGAAGAAGTATGTTTTTTTCCCAAAGCCTGTAGTGGTAGGTCAGGGCAGTAGACAGAAGGTGGCACAGGTTTGCAGCTGGCACCTGCCCACAGGGCCAGGGAAGGCACCTGGGTGCTTTCCTGTGGCTAGACTGGTTACTGCACTTTCCATCTCTACCAGTTGTTTTGAGGGTAGAGAAAGGTATTTTGAGGGCTGCAATGGGCCCAGCACCATGGGAGCAACTCCAGCATCTCAACATTTCCTGTGGGCTCCATGCCCATGGCTTACGAGGCTGCAGACCCAGCTGGTCAAAGGCGCAGCCCTGCCTCCCATTTCAGGGGAAGAAAGAGGAAGAGTTTTGTCAGGGCTCAACCTGAAATGACCTTTTGCCATTTCTGATTCTTCTCCCAGCATTGGAGAGGAGCAGCATCTCTGTCCCTGCCACCCGCTGGCCCTTGGAATGCACACATGAGCCCACGTATCACGTCAGGTGAAGCCAAGTGGCCGCCTCAGTTTGAAAGGGCGGCTGTTGTTTCACTGTTGCATTTCTTGGCTTGTTACAGCCCCTCCTGCCTGGACTACAGCCTGTGCTTGAAGACACAAAAGTGCCATGATGCCTGGAGGAAAGGCATCAAAAGCTTGACAAAGGCTGAAGGGAACACTCTGATCACCCCTTTTCCCAAGAGGGTTCTTTAGCTGAAGTTGCTAACCAGGAGCAGACTTGACACCCCGGCATGGGTTTGTGGTTCTTTTATTTCTCGAGTCCTCACTCCTGCGTGGGACTCGGCAACCGGGTGCTGCAGAGGCTCCGGCAAGGCATCAAAGACGCCCGCCCCGCAGCCAAGGGTGGCGCAAGATCTCCTCCAGCGCTGGCCTGTCCGCGGGGTGCTTGGACAAACACCAGCGGATCAGATGTTGGCACTCTGGGGAGAGAAGCCAGAAAGCGCCGGTCACTTGCAGAAGGCTCCTGCCCAGCTGCTCCCGGCGCCCGCAGGGCCCGGGCCGTGCTGCGTGTGCTCAGAGCTGTGCCGGCCTCCCGGCTGACTCTGCCCTTTGCGGGACAGCGGCACGGCAGGACACGCGCCACCTCCTGCAGCCAAGCGGGCCACACCGACCCCACCGTGGTCACGGGCCGCCGCCTGCGGCCAGCCCTTGAGGGCAGATCGACCTCCCGCGGAGCTGCGTGAGGGCCACGCTGGGCTGCGCGGTGCCATCTGCCAAAGCCTGCCTTCTTGAGGCCGGACACCAACCTGGAGAGACCTGCTGCCAGAAGAAGAGCTGCCCCGACACGATGCCACGGTCGTCCTGGAAGGGCTCGTTCCCGCAGACCATGACGTACAGCAGCACGCCCAGGGACCAGATGGTCGCCGAATGGCCGTGGTAGCAGCCAAGGCAGATCCACTCGGGTGGGCTGTACAGGTGTGTTCCTAGGGGACACAGGCGGCGCTGTCCAGGCGCAGGCTGCTGCCTTCCAGAGCCTGGTGCCAGCCTCCTGGCAGAAGCAGGGGCTGCACCAGTGGCCACAACTTCCCCCCGGGGCCAGCCGCCGTCCCCCAGCCAATTGGCCAAAGCCAGGAAACCGTTCTGCAAGGCAGACAAGGCCAGCGGAGCAGCCCAAGCCCTTGCGGGCCTGCCAAGCCGAGCGGCCGGGGCCTGGCTTTGGCAGCCCCCCTCTGTGGGCAGGGCCGGCAGCCGGCTCCTGGGGCACAGCATCTGGCCCGTGCCAAAGGGCAGCCGGCAGCCGGCTGAATGCCACAGCCCGCAGCCCAGGAGGGAACGGGGCCGTGCAGTGCCTGGCACTGGGAGCGGGGCCCGGCCTGTGGGCTCACCGGCAAATTGCGTGAAGGCCTGCTCCTGGAGGAAGGTGCCGCAACCGAAGTCGATGAGCTTCAGGTCGCCACTCTCCGGGTCCACGAGGAGGTTCTCCGGCTTGATGTCCCGGTGCAGGACGCCGCAGGCGGTGCAGTGCCGCACGGCCTCCAGCACCTGGCAGAAAAGCCAGCGCGCCATCTCCTCGCACAGGAAGCCCTGCTCCAGCAGGAAGTCCAGGAGATCCTGCGATGACTCCGGACGCTCCATGACCAGCAGGAAGCTGTCAGGCAGCTCAAACCAGTCGAGGAGCTGGATGATGTTGTGGCAGCCAGAGCCCACCTTCTCCATGAGCACAATCTCCATGGGAACGCGGGTGCCGTCGGGCTGTGGGGAGGAGACAGTGCCTCCAGCAGGCCTGATGCTGCCCTGGGGCTGCTGTGCTGCCCCGTGCCTGGGATGCCCCAGTGCCCCCTTGGGCAGCCTCCCTGGTGCTTGGGCTTCCTCCCGCCCAGGGGATGCTTGGGGGGTGCCCCCCTGCCCGGCCCCACCACCGGTGTTTGGCATCCCCGGGCCCGCCCTGCTCCGGCTCGCACGCTGAGCCCACGCCCGCTCCCCCCGCCCTGCGCCGCCTCCCGCCCTCGGGGCCCGGCCTTATCCCTGCCCGCCACGCCCCGCTCTGGCGCTCTGGCGCCGTGGCCCCGCTCGCTCACTCACCAGCTCGTACCACTGCACCACGCTCTCCCGGGCCACGCGTTTGATGGCCACCTGCAAGCCCACGAGAGACGGGGCTGAGCTCAAGCCCTGCCCCGCCCCTGGCCCTCGTCCCGCGCCCCGCCGTCCCGGCCACTTACCGGGCTCCCGTCCGAGAGGCGGATGCCCGAGAAAACGGTGCCGAAGCCACCGCTGCCCAGCTGCGGGCCCAGCTGGTACAGCTCCTGCAGCTTCTTCTTTTGCCCTGCGACCGAGACCGAGCCATCAGCCTTGCGCCCAGGGCCCCCCCGGCCAAGTGCCCGCGAGTGAAGCGGGCCGAGCCACCGCGGGCCACCTTGCTCTGACCTGCTTCCTGCTGCGCGCCGGGCAGCGGCCACCGCCTTGCAGCCGTCGGGCTGGCGAGCGCCAGAGCTGGGGCAGGGGAGCGCGCAGAGGCGGCTGCAGGAGCCGGAGGGCAGCGGGGCAGGGCGGCACCGTCGCTGTCCCCGGCGTCGTGGGCTGGACTCTGCTCTTGAGGACTGCCGGGGCTACAGCCCGAGGACTCGCAAAGGGGGGTGTCAGGAGCAGCTGCAAACCAGAGAGGGGTTTTTTGAAGCTGTGGCATCAGAAGCACTGGAAACAGCCAGGGACTCGGCTGCTCTCAAGGGCCCTGGCCTGGCCTGGGGATGCCCCTCAAGAGCCCCAAGGGAGCCTCAGAGAGCTCCTCAGATCTCACCTGCTACCAGCAAGGCCTTCCTGGTAGTCGGTGGCCGTCTCGGAGCAGCTTCCTGGAGATGGAGGAACCTCCTGGGTGTCTTGAGGCTCGTCTCCGCCACCAGGCAAGAGCTGTTGCCAGCCGGCGCAGCCGGCACAGCGTCCTGGGAGCTGTGGGCCGGCAACTGCTGGCTCCAGCTCACTCGCTGCTCCAGCACCTGCTCCTGACAAGGCTCCCCTGGATGGGGCTGGTCTCCCACTTGGACTTCTGGGCTTTCCCTGGCAACGTCAGTTGTCAGGGTTGTGCCCGTGTTGTTGAAGTCCATGAGTCCAAGGGAGCTGGGAGACCTGTGCACAGGCTCTGCACTTTCTGCAGGCTGACTGCAGGTCTCACGGAGCGTCTGCGGGCGATGGAGGCTGTCAGAGATAGCGGACGCTCCTGGCGGGATGGAGGATCTCTGACAGCCTGAGCTTCTTGCCTGGATGGCGGCTCTCTGATGGTGTGCCATCCTTGCAAGGCTTGAGGCTCTCCCAGGGATGGAGAATCTTGCTGGGAGCAGCCTCTTGAAGGGATGGAGGCTCCTGGAGGAGCTGGCCGAGCCACAGCAGGGCAGGTGGCCTCGCTTCAGCAGCTCCTCCAGTTCTTTCCACAAGGCCTGCCACATCCCAGAGTAGAGCGGCACCCATGTCCCATTGCGAGCCCAGAGCAGCAGCATCAGTTCCTGCAGCTCCTGGGCCACTGCCACGCAGGGGCCGCAGCTGCAGGGGCTGTCCAGGGGGCTCGCGGGAGCACGTGGCCGCTTGCGAGGGGTGGCCCGAGGCCTGGAGGACCTGGGAGCCGCAGAGGCTCCTCGCTTCCTCCGTGAGCCTCTGGGCTGCACCCCGGGGCGCTTGCGCCTCTTCGCTGTCCTTGTCTGCCGCCTCCGTGGTTGCCAGTGGCCAACGGCCCACCAGACAGCCACAGCGGCCAACAGCAGGACAAGCACAATCACTGGGACAACACCGTCACACATGGCTCCGGCACGTCCCATCGCGACTGCACTGGCAGCTGCAGGTGCTGGCCCGTGTTACATAGCGACTGCGCGGTGATGTCACAGTGCTGTGGGCCAGGACAGCCGGGTGACATCCCAGCCCCGCCTCTCACCAGCGCTCAGCCCCTTTGTGCCGTCATAGCCCTGGGCCCACCTCAGGGATCAGCAGAACCAGCTCATGCCTAAGGATGCACATGGCCAGAAAAAGCCTGGCAGCAAGAACAGGAGCTCAGCCTGCTGCAGTGAATCATTCCCTGCAGCAAGTGGCACATCAGGAAGAGTGCTGCTGCCACCAGTGTCAAGCCCATGGCTCCCAGGACACTGCAGCGGTACCAACTGGCAACAGCCACTACTCTGTGCCTGCGAAGATCTTCCAGAGACAAAGGGAGTTGAAGTTCCTGTGTCTCTGGGGAGCTCTCCTGAACTGGCTGTCGAGGGCAGGAAGAGTTTTCTGTAACAGCTCACCGACTTCTGCGTTGCCTCTGTTCTAAACAAGTCAGGATTTCCCAAGGAGCGCTCATGGTGCTCTCACTGCTCTGGTTTTGACGGGCATAGGGTTCCTTTTTTCCCAGTTGCTGGCACACACTGGGTTCAGATGCACCATGGGAATGCTGTGGATCAAACAGGGGTGGTTTGCTTTCTGCTGAGCAGGGCTTGCCCTCTTCAGGGACTTTGCAGTGTCCCTTGGTACAGTGCACGTTTTCCACGGCGAAGGGAGGGAAGAGTGTTGAAGACAGAGGCAAAGAATGCATTAAACACCTGTGCTGTGTCCCTGGCCCTGTTTGTCAGGTGACCATCCACATCCTGGAAGGGGACAATGTTACTTCTACAATGTTTCTTTCCATGCATATATTTAAAACCACTCTTTTTATTGGGCCCCACATTTCTGGCCACCTTCCTCTCCAGCTGAGCTTTCAGTGCACCAAAGTTCTCCCTACAGTGGCGAGAAACATCTCTGGGGAAGGAATGAGAAGGAGGTGTCTTTACAAACTATCTGTGGGCCTGATGGTAGATAAAGCCAGATACTGATAGGTGAAAGAAGCAGCAAAGGGAGGAACCCTAAATTCCATAGGAATTCCACTAATTGACACAGACTGTTACTCACTCAAGACTCTGCTAATCCCTGGATTTAGAGAAAAAGAACAGAGACAGGAGCAAAAGAATGGGGGGGGGGGAGGGGGGTAGACATTAGAAAGGGGGTTTGTATTAAGCCATTTGGGAAGTCTGTACCTCTCAAGTAGCTCAGCCAGTGGGGAAAGAGAGAGGGAAATGCAGCTGGGAAATTAGGAGATAAAGGAAGCTGCGTCCTCTATCAACTTGAGAGATCCCGTGGGAAATGCCCATGACCTCTCCCTTTATTCGATCAAAGTAACAGGACTGCTCTGTCTCTTGTTTGGACGTACAGCTGTGGTGTTTGAGGACTAATTTTCCTGACATCCGTATTCTTCTTGTGACCTTGCTTCCACTGGGCACACAGCTTCCTTTTCCATCCTCTTTGCCAGAGAAGAAGCCTTCTGCCTCGCCTGCTTGGCTTTCGACATTTGGGAATCTCCTGCTGCTGTGCCCTTAGGAGGTGATGTTTCAAAATTGACCAGCACGGATGGACCCCAGCACCTGCAAAAACATTGTCCCTGGAGACCCTGCTTAGCAGTTCCCTGAGCAGTCTGAAGTCTGCTCTCCTCATGGCCCGAGCTGAGGTTTTGCTGGCCCTTTTCCTCTTGTCAGAGGTTTGAAACTCGATTGATTTGTGGTCGCTGTGGCCAAGACGGCCGCCAGTCCCCACCTGGCTCAGGGCACGTGGGACTCAGAGGGCGGCCTGGCTCCAGGGGGGCTGAGCTGGAGAGTCCTGGGCTGCGGGGGGCTTCCCGCTTTCCTGGGAGGAGACTCCCTGGGGAGGAAGAAGGGTCTGGCATGAGCCACAAGGCCCCTGGCCGAGGGACGGTAGCGGGGGACGTGTGCGTAGCGGATGCTGTCTGGGAGGAGCTGTGGCAAGGAGTGGGTGTGGGGCTGGGGGTGTCCCAGAGCTCAGTGAGGGTGTTCCCCCAGCCCAGCAGGCAGAAAGCCCCTGGCTCACAGCAGGAGCCAAGTTCCAGGTCACCAGGAACAGCCCCCGCCCTCACCAGTGCTCCCAGCCTCCCACAAAGGTTGGTTATGCCCATGGGTGCTGCCAAGGTTCCCCATGGGAACAGGGCTGGACACCCTAAAAAGGGGGGTCAACACCCCAGGGGCAAAGCCAGCGCAGGGGAGAATGAGTGGGATGAGTGTGAGAGGACCACCTCTACCCCTCCCATCCCGCACCAGGGAGCAGGGACTTTCCTGGGACAGCTCCAGGAGGATATTCAGGACCATCCTTGCCTGGGACAGGGGTGCCAAGGAGATCCAGGAGGGATCAGTGTCCAGCTCTGTGTCCTGGGACACCCTGCACCCTGTTCCCCATAGCCCTGATTTTCAGGAAGGAGCCACAGGAGCCTCCTGGCCATTGCTGGATTTTTCTTTCAGGAATTCGCTGTGGAGCTCGTTTGTCTTTTTTTGCCTCTTTCGGAGCTCCTGTAAAAACGGCCTTGGAAGGGGCGGGGCGGGGCGGGGCAGGGCGGAGAAGAGCCAGCTGGGGAAGTCTTGAGGGCTTCTGTGGCTCTGGCAGCCTGCTTTCCTCCTCTCCCTTTGGTGGAGGTGTGGGCTGGCAACGGAGCATCTTCCCCGGGTGGCCGCGGTGCCCCGGATCCCTGCCCTGAGCGGAGGGACAACACTGGGCGTCTCTGGCCTGCCGCACGCAGCCAGGCTGCCGCACAGAGCTCCTCGAAAGCCCTGCCCTTGGCCGCAGGGGGCCGAATTAGTGAGGCATTAAGGAGGGAGGAAGGAAGGGCGCTAATTAGGGAGGGGAGGGCGGGGAGCCGTTCCCAGCCGAGGGGGCGTGGCCAGGACGATGGGCGTGGGCAGGGCCTCAGCGGCGGCGAGGGGCCGTGGTCTGAGCGGGGCCGGGGCCAGCGCTGAGGGGAGCAAAGGGCGGGAAAAGGCTCGGTGCTGCTGAGGGGAAGCGTCGGGAAGGAGGGGACGGAGGGGATATCGTTGGGAAAAAGGGAGACACAAGAGCTCCTGGGGGCCTGAAACCACTAACAGTGGTGGAGGGGAGCCCAACACACTCCTCCTATGTATCCCTATGCTTTACAGAGGGGAAGGCGTGGCTAAAATCCAGGAGAAACAGTGCTGTGGATCCAAGGAATCAGAAGCAGGATCTGTGTGGAGGGCGTCCCTCACGGGAGGCACATGAATCGACCTGAGCGAGGCTGGGGCAGGAGGGTCACGGCCAGCAGAGAAGGGGGACCCTCTGTCCATGCCAAGGCCCAGGGCAGCCCTATCCCGGGAAGCGCGCAGGGAGCGGATCCTTGAGCTGCTGCACGTTGGCGCTGCCCTCGCTCAGCCGGCAGCCCCCTCATTGCCCAGGGGGAGCTGGTGGCAGTGGGGAGTGGGAGAGGGAAACATCTGTCCTACACCTCCATGGCTGCGGCACTGCCAAAGGTGAAGAACGTCAGAGAACTGCCAAACAAGATCCTCCAGCAGGAAAGGCAGACGTTCCCAGCTCCAGGGAATTCCCTGATGTCAGCAGTGGAGGAGCAGGATGAGGAAGATCTCCACGCTTGCGATACTTCTGGCAAGAGCCTCCGTCCCTGCCAGAGCCTCGGTGAGAGCTGCCGGAGCGCAGACGGAGGAAGGCCTTTGGACAGGTGCAAGGTATGAATGATGCACGGTCCCCAGTCGTGGTGTGAGCAGAAACATTTCTTCCAAGCACCTCTGGCTTTTAGAAGAGTTTCACTCTCAGGTTCGAATAGCGTGAGCCTGGAAAGCCAATAGTCGAAATGCTCCGATGTCTGCTACCCAATACTAGACATGAACTCGTGTCTCTCGTAGCAACATCAGGCTTTTTCCCTAAGCCAAGTGCTGGAAGGAGAATTTCTTCTGCAAAACTACTGTGCTTCTGCTGCTTGTTCCATTTTAGAAAGTTTCCTTCGTCGCCCCTGCCTTGATTGAACAGTCCTTTCTCTTCTAACTAGAAGCTCCAGGTTCTCTTCTTACAAGTTGTCTTTGTTTTCTTTGCCCACAGACAGGAGTCCCTGCTTCCCCAGAGCCACGTCGATCTGCAGAGCCTGCTTGTGGCTGAGGATGCAGATGGCCAGGAAAGGCCGGGAAGTAAAAATTGGTAACATTTCTAGTTCCTAGGAAAGAAATATTTCATGAGATCTGGAAAACAAGCATCCCAGCATCTGTGGCATTCCCAGCTGATCAGTCCCGCTGTAGCAAGATTGAGGATGCATCTCCCAGTTCTCCAAGAGCTGAGTAGGTATTAGTAGGGCATTGGACTGCAGCTGGGAACAGCAAAAGTGGCTGGCACAGCAAGTTCAATGTATGGCTGTCCAAGGTCTGTCTTTTGCAAGTTTCCAAGCTTTGCATCATGTTCTTGGGATTCCATTATCACTTTCAACCGAATACTCTACCAGTTAGAGCCATGATTGCCATCAAAAAGGTGAAGTCTGTAATAATAATCTGGTTTTTGGAGGGGAGATTTTCTCTCATCTCTTGCTCTGATCAGCTAGTGTAGTTTTAGAGGAGTTTGTGGTAAAGTCTGTTCTGTGCTGATTTTTTAATGGCTGCTTGACCACCAGACATGTCTGTGCCCTGAAGACATTTTCAGTTTTCATCCAGTTAGTCTAGAAGGTCCACTGAAAAAGTTATTTGATGTAACTCATCTCTCTGAAACCTGGGCAAACAAAATGCTCTGTTTTGGATTACAGGGAGGTGGACTGGTTTTCCTTGGCAAGCATCCTTTTCCTGCTCGTGTTTGCACCGCCGATCGTGTATTACTTCATCATGTCCTGTGACCAGTACCAGTGCTCTCTGACTGACCCACTGCTGGACTTGCTGACAGGGAATAAACATCTGTCTGACATCTGGAACAGGACTCCCACACTGACCTATAGGGCTGCTGGCATCTATTCCCTTTGGGTCACTTTCCAGGTACATTCTTGAGTTATGATCTGGATGCCGGGTCTGGTTTCTCACACGGCTGTTGGATGAATCCTTTTGCACAAAGGATAGTGGAATGTTGAACTGGCATTTACTCTTTGGTGTTTCCCACTTTCCAGGGCTTTTTGGAATCCAAAGGAAGCTTATGTACTTGGAAAAGAAGCATGTAGGGAATATACGCAAATATTCCTTGTGTGACATATGCCTTAATGAGGTTTTGAAGAAAAAGCAACTTTATAGCAGTATCCGTTGGTTTTAAATTCATACACAAGAAATAGATAAAAATAAAACGACGAGGACCTGAATCTAGTTACCAACTGTCCTGCCTCCCCACCAAAAAAGGATGGCAGCCTTACATGAAGTACATCTTTGAGCTGTCTCAAAGCTTAGATGTATTACTAGTCTAAAATCCCAACAGCTAAATATTGCCATATTTGCTTACCCAATACTTAATAGAAACTTAATAGAAACATTCTATTTGGTATGTGTATGTAAGGAATAGTGTTTTGAGGGATTTTGTCTCGTCTGTATTTACTGTGAATACATCCTCTCTCTTCTAGGTGGTTTTGTACATGTCCATCCCTGACTTCTGCCATAAAGTTCTCCCTGGATATGTGGGAGGTGTACAAGAAGGTGCTGTCACCCCTGCTGGTAAGGTATTCCTTGGAATACACGGACACCGTGCAATCTTCTGAAATGATAGTATTTCTGTACCTAGAGTGTTTAATAGCCCATGTGTAGCCAGAGGAAACGTGGGCAGAAGTGCTCTCACCTTCCTCCCGTGTTCAGTTCAAACAAAAATAGAAAGCAATCGATGTCATCTTTTAGAAGAAGTGATAGCATTTCTATCTCTTAGAATTAGTATAACTGTTGATCTGGTAGGCACCATACCAGCAGTGAAAAAGTACTGGTTGATGACTTTGGCACTTGAAATTGTCAGTTGACTGTAGCTGTCCAGGACTATTGCTGGTATTCGACAAGATAGTTTTACCTGCTCAAGCTCCATGAAGCCAAGGGACTTGAACAAAATGTGGGATGTGAACTGTTAGGAGAAGTGGTTTGTTACTCTGGTCAGTTTTGGGGGAAAGCCTAAATTCAGTTTTGTGAGGAGAAAAACTCAGCCTAACAAAGCCTAATGGGTACAGCAGAGTTTAATGGAACACTCAGAAAAGTGCTTTAAGGTATTGAATTGGGAGGACGAGGAGAGAGAAGTTGTTTCATGAGCGCTTGATTGAGCTTCTGTGTATTCTGTGCATAGCCATGTGAATTAAAAGCTGCAGTAATGCGGGGTCAGTAACACTCGATTTTTTTTCTTCATCTTTTAGGTGTCGTGAATAAATATGAAAATCAATGGACTTCAGGCCTGGATCATGACCCATGTGCTTTGGTTTGCAAATGCTTCTTGCTTCCACTTCTTCTCACCTACCATCATTTTTGACAAGTGGATTCCTCTCCTGTGGTGTGCCAATAGCTTGGGATATGCAGTGTCCACGTTTGCAATGATTAAAGGCTACTTTTTCCCTCCCAATGCCAAAGAGTGGTATGTGAATTTTAGTAATGAGAGAAGACGAGGTAATCAGAGATTAAAACTGTTAAATAAAAACCGGGTCTATCAATTGAATGACAGAATATATTTCACTGGCAGAGAGAGCTGAGCCAGTGTATGACAGTGGTTCTTTGCTTCACTAGCACCATCCCCCGTGTTTCATGCTGTACACCATGGGACTGGCAGCCTCAGTGTCACAGATACACCCATCCTAGAAATAGTGAGACTGTTCAGAAGTGTTAGCAAGAGTAAACTCGGGCACTTCTGAAACTCTACAACTTATGTCTATTAATGTAATACTTCAGCTGGGTCAGCTTCTGTTACCTTGCACAGCGTTACATGCTTTGATGATTTTTATTATCACTACATCAAATTAATCTGAATTGTGTAGTCAGAGCAGTAATTACCTGTATTTGTGTAGAACTCTGTACATTTCCAATTTTTTTATGTTTTACAGCAAATTCACTGGAAACTTCTTTTACGACTACATGATGGGGATTGAATTTAACCCTCGAATAGGGAAGTGGTTTGATTTCAAGCTCTTTCTTCAGTGGGCGCCCTGGGATTGTGGCCTGGACTCTGATCAACCTTTCCTTTGCTGCCAAACAAGAGGAGCTGTATGGCGAAGCGACAAACTCCATGATCCTTGTCAATGTCCTTCAGGTAAATTCCAAGGAGGAAATTAGGAAACCAGCTAGGAAGTAAACTAATATTAAAGTAGGAAAAGAAGTCCTTCTATGGAAATGAAAATGAAGTGTTTTTTCCTGGCCTGAAACAAGCTCATTCAGTGATGGTGTGCTGGGACTTCTTTGGATTTATTGCCTGATCTGTGGAAATGGAAGCCTGCTCAATAGGAGCTCTATCGGCCCTCTTTGTAACGCTGTGACTCTAAGCTGAAGAGAGATTGGGCTGATCAACTGTGAGTTCACTTCCCAAGCGTTCGTCCTTGAGTTGTACACTTGCCTTAGTCATCCTACTGTTGCTTTATCTGTGTAGATAGATAGATAGGTAGGTAGATATTGTGTATCCACATAGCTTGTATTTATGTGATAGTTCTTCCTAACTGTGTTCAGAAACGTCTGGTTTTGAAGTGCTAACATAAAAACACCAATGAGTTGTGAGATCACATCACAAGGCAGCACAGACATTAGGCTGATGCTGTTAAACAGGGTAACTGGTGACAGTGCTCTGTTATTACTGTGAAATTATTCTGTTGCAGGGTATTTTTGTTCTGGACTTCTTTTGGAATGAAGCCTGGTACTTGAAAACCATTGCTATCTGCCATGATCATTTGGGATGGTATTTGGGCTGGGGAGACTGTGTTTGGTTGCCTTCCCTCTCTACTTTGCAGGTAAAAATGTGGACACTGTGGATTTGGGCTAAGAGGAAGGAAACTTTGCAGAAACATTCTTCTCAGCAGGTTAATGTGCACCTTAAATGTTTCTAGGCGGTTTGACTGTTGAGAAATCCTTGCAACATTCTTTGTAACAATTCCTGGGTAGGAAGGCTTCCTGTCCGTGCCCAGATTGGACATCTTTTCCTCTCCTGCCCTTCTTTTGTGCCTCTTTCTGTCACTGTCTGTTGTGTCTGTATACTTTTCTGAATCCTTTTGGTTTCCTTTTTTTCTAAATCCTTTCCGTTTCCTTTTTTTTTTTACTCCTGCTTGTTGAGGGTCTTTTGGTTAGCAGTGGTTTGTTTGTGTTTTGTTCCTTGCTTTTTCCTTCTGTCCGGTTTGCATCCTTGCAACTTCTCTCTTCTTGTTTCAGGAAGAAGTGCAATTTTGGAGAGAGAAAGAGAGAAGGAAACTGTTGGATGCAGAGTTTTTTGAAAGTTTTCTGCAGTTTTACTGTTGCAGTAGATTTTTCTACTCTTTCTTCTGGTCTGTTGTGGGCCACTGTAGTCAAGGAATTGGTCTGGCATGCTGAGCCTCTGTTGGAAGTAAATGTCTGATTGTTTTTGTGCTCCCCAGGGTCTGTATTTGGTTTACCAGCCTGTCCAGCTGTGCACAGCCCATGCCGTAGGGGTCTTGATGCTGGGCTTGCTGGGCTATTCCATCTTCAGAATGACCAACCACCAGAAGGACCTCTTCCGTCGTACCAATGGCAAGTGCAGGATCTGGGGGAAGAAGCCGGAGTCCATCGAGTGCTCCTACGTGTCCGTGGATGGGCCCAAGCACTACAGCAAGCTGATGACCTCTGGCTTTTGGGGCTGGGCACGTCATTTCAACTGCACGGGAGACCTGATGGGCTCGCTGGCCTATTGCCTGGCTTGTGGCTTTGAGCACATCCTGCCTTACTTCTACATCGTTTACATGACCACTCTGCTCACCCAGCGCTGCATTCGGGACGAGCACGGTTGTTGCAGCAAAGATGGGAAGGACTGGAAGCACTACACTGCTGCAGTGCCCTACCGGCTCTACCCGGCAGATTTTAAGGCTAATGCAGGATCCAGGGGAAAGAAAAAAGAAGAAACATGCAGGCATGCCATGTTTAAAGTGTTTAAACTGAAGTGGGGCACTGAAATGTCCCATTTTTTTAGAGGATTCTTTTAATTGGAATTGAATCATGCCGCAACCGGGCCAGGAGACACTTCAGAGACAGAGTCAGAGAAGCGGGTATTTGCTTTATTCGGCGCGCCGGGTGTGTGGGGATCGCTCCTCCAAACACACACCTGGTGCTCTCTACAACACAAGTATTATGGGTTAAATTAGGAATATTCATCACATTCCTTGGGACAGGTGTGGTTATACAAATTATTTCTCGGAAGTCATTAGCATATGGGCCACGCATGCGCTGTGTGTCCTGGTGGCCGCGCTGAGGAAGGCCTCTCCTCTTCCTCGGGGGTCTTTTCTGATGAAGGCCAGTAGTCTTCCTCTCAGTGAACTTTTTCACCTTTCTCCCTGGGCATGCGTAGTCCTTTGAGGAATGTTTCAGCGGTCTCTGAGATGATCCTTGTGCCCTCTATCTTGACAAGAGTAGGGCAAATTTGGTTTCTTAGGTTTTGTAATTACAGTCTGCTGTCTGAACTAACGTTTGCTGTCTCCCAATAGTTAACTCGTGCTTCCATGAGTTAGCTATTGACTGCCCCTTCCTCATTTCTGAAGAAGTATGTTTTTTTCCCAAAGCCTGTAGTGGTAGGTCAGGGCAGTAGACAGAAGGTGGCACAGGTTTGCAGCTGGCACCTGCCCACAGGGCCAGGGAAGGCACCTGGGTGCTTTCCTGTGGCTAGACTGGTTACTGCACTTTCCATCTCTACCAGTTGTTTTGAGGGTAGAGAAAGGTATTTTGAGGGCTGCAATGGGCCCAGCACCATGGGAGCAACTCCAGCATCTCAACATTTCCTGTGGGCTCCATGCCCATGGCTTACGAGGCTGCAGACCCAGCTGGTCAAAGGCGCAGCCCTGCCTCCCATTTCAGGGGAAGAAAGAGGAAGAGTTTTGTCAGGGCTCAACCTGAAATGACCTTTTGCCATTTCTGATTCTTCTCCCAGCATTGGAGAGGAGCAGCATCTCTGTCCCTGCCACCCGCTGGCCCTTGGAATGCACACATGAGCCCACGTATCACTTCAGGTGAAGCCAAGTGGCCGCCTCAGTTTGAAAGGGCGGCTGTTGTTTCACTGTTGCATTTCTTGGCTTGTTACAGCCCCTCCTGCCTGGACTACAGCCTGTGCTTGAAGACACAAAAGTGCCATGATGCCTGGAGGAAAGGCATCAAAAGCTTGACAAAGGCTGAAGGGAACACTCTGATCACCCCTTTTCCCAAGAGGGTTCTTTAGCTGAAGTTGCTAACCAGGAGCAGACTTGACACCCCGGCATGGGTTTGTGGTTCTTTTATTTCTCGAGTCCTCACTCCTGCGTGGGACTCGGCAACCGGGTGCTGCAGAGGCTCCGGCAAGGCATCAAAGACGCCCGCCCCGCAGCCAAGGGTGGCGCGAGATCTCCTCCAGCGCTGGCCTGTCCGCGGGGTGCTTGGACAAACACCAGCGGATCAGATGTTGGCACTCTGGGGAGAGAAGCCAGAAAGCGCCGGTCACTTGCAGAAGGCTCCTGCCCAGCTGCTCCCGGCGCCCGCAGGGCCCGGGCCGTGCTGCGTGTGCTCAGAGCTGTGCCGGCCTCCCGGCTGACTCTGCCCTTTGCGGGACAGCGGCACGGCAGGACACGCGCCACCTCCTGCAGCCAAGCGGGCCACACCGACCCCACCGTGGTCACGGGCCGCCGCCTGCGGCCAGCCCTTGAGGGCAGATCGACCTCCCGCGGAGCTGCGTGAGGGCCACGCTGGGCTGCGCGGTGCCATCTGCCAAAGCCTGCCTTCTTGAGGCCGGACACCAACCTGGAGAGACCTGCTGCCAGAAGAAGAGCTGCCCCGACACGATGCCACGGTCGTCCTGGAAGGGCTCGTTCCCGCAGACCATGACGTACAGCAGCACGCCCAGGGACCAGATGGTCGCCGAATGGCCGTGGTAGCAGCCAAGGCAGATCCACTCGGGTGGGCTGTACAGGTGTGTTCCTAGGGGACACAGGCGGCGCTGTCCAGGCGCAGGCTGCTGCCTTCCAGAGCCTGGTGCCAGCCTCCTGGCAGAAGCAGGGGCTGCACCAGTGGCCACAACTTCCCCCCGGGGCCAGCCGCCGTCCCCCAGCCAATTGGCCAAAGCCAGGAAACCGTTCTGCAAGGCAGACAAGGCCAGCGGAGCAGCCCAAGCCCTTGCGGGCCTGCCAAGCCGAGCGGCCGGGGCCTGGCTTTGGCAGCCCCCCTCTGTGGGCAGGGCCGGCAGCCGGCTCCTGGGGCACAGCATCTGGCCCGTGCCAAAGGGCAGCCGGCAGCCGGCTGAATGCCGCAGCCCGCAGCCCAGGAGGGAACGGGGCCGTGCAGTGCCTGGCACTGGGAGCGGGGCCCGGCCTGTGGGCTCACCGGCAAATTGCGTGAAGGCCTGCTCCTGGAGGAAGGTGCCGCAACCGAAGTCGATGAGCTTCAGGTCGCCACTCTCCGGGTCCACGAGGAGGTTCTCCGGCTTGATGTCCCGGTGCAGGACGCCGCAGGCGGTGCAGTGCCGCACGGCCTCCAGCACCTGGCAGAAAAGCCAGCGCGCCATCTCCTCGCACAGGAAGCCCTGCTCCAGCAGGAAGTCCAGGAGATCCTGCGATGACTCCGGACGCTCCATGACCAGCAGGAAGCTGTCAGGCAGCTCAAACCAGTCGAGGAGCTGGATGATGTTGTGGCAGCCAGAGCCCACCTTCTCCATGAGCACAATCTCCATGGGAACGCGGGTGCCGTCGGGCTGTGGGGAGGAGACAGTGCCTCCAGCAGGCCTGATGCTGCCCTGGGGCTGCTGTGCTGCCCCGTGCCTGGGATGCCCCAGTGCCCCCTTGGGCAGCCTCCCTGGTGCTTCGGCTTCCTCCCGCCCAGGGGATGCTTGGGGGGTGCCCCCCTGCCCGGCCCCACCACCGGTGTTTGGCATCCCCGGGCCCGCCCTGCTCCGGCTCGCACGCTGAGCCCACGCCCGCTCCCCCCGCCCTGCGCCGCCTCCCGCCCTCGGGGCCCGGCCTTATCCCTGCCCGCCACGCCCCGCTCTGGCGCTCTGGCGCCGTGGCCCCGCTCGCTCACTCACCAGCTCGTACCACTGCACCACGCTCTCCCGGGCCACGCGTTTGATGGCCACCTGCAAGCCCACGAGAGACGGGGCTGAGCTCAAGCCCTGCCCCGCCCCTGGCCCTCGTCCCGCGCCCCGCCGTCCCGGCCACTTACCGGGCTCCCGTCCGAGAGGCGGATGCCCGAGAAAACGGTGCCGAAGCCACCGCTGCCCAGCTGCGGGCCCAGCTGGTACAGCTCCTGCAGCTTCTTCTTTTGCCCTGCGACCGAGACCGAGCCATCAGCCTTGCGCCCAGGGCCCCCCCGGCCAAGTGCCCGCGAGTGAAGCGGGCCGAGCCACCGCGGGCCACCTTGCTCTGACCTGCTTCCTGCTGCGCGCCGGGCAGCGGCCACCGCCTTGCAGCCGTCGGGCTGGCGAGCGCCAGAGCTGGGGCAGGGGAGCGCGCAGAGGCGGCTGCAGGAGCCGGAGGGCAGCGGGGCAGGGCGGCACCGTCGCTGTCCCCGGCGTCGTGGGCTGGACTCTGCTCTTGAGGACTGCCGGGGCTACAGCCCGAGGACTCGCACAGGGGGGTGTCAGGAGCAGCTGCAAACCAGAGAGGGGTTTTTTGAAGCTGTGGCATCAGAAGCACTGGAAACAGCCAGGGACTCGGCTGCTCTCAAGGGCCCTGGCCTGGCCTGCGGATGCCCCTCAAGAGCCCCAAGGGAGCCTCAAAGAGCTCCTCAGATCTCACCTGCTACCAGCAAGGCCTTCCTGGTAGTCGGTGGCCGTCTCGGAGCAGCTTCCTGGAGATGGAGGAACCTCCTGGGTGTCTTGAGGCTCGTCTCCGCCACCAGGCAAGAGCTGTTGCCAGCTGGCGCAGCCGGCACAGCGTCCTGGGAGCTGTGGGCCGGCAACTGCTGGCTCCAGCTCACTCGCTGCTCCAGCACCTGCTCCTGACAAGGCTCCCCTGGATGGGGCTGGGCTCCCACTTGGACTTCTGGGCTTTCCCTGGCAACGTCAGTTGTCAGGGTTGTGCCCGTGTTGTTGAAGTCCATGAGTCCAAGGGAGCTGGGAGACCTGTGCACAGGCTCTGCACTTTCTGCAGGCTGACTGCAGGTCTCACGGAGCGTCTGCGGGCGATGGAGGCTGTCAGAGATAGCGGACGCTCCTGGCGGGATGGAGGATCTCTGACAGCCTGAGCTTCTTGCCTGGATGGCGGCTCTCTGATGGTGTGCCATCCTTGCAAGGCTTGAGGCTCTCCCAGGGATGGAGAATCTTGCTGGGAGCAGCCTCTTGAAGGGATGGAGGCTCCTGGAGGAGCTGGCCGAGCCACAGCAGGGCAGGTGGCCTCGCTTCAGCAGCTCCTCCAGTTCTTTCCACAAGGCCTGCCACATCCCAGAGTAGAGCGGCACCCATGTCCCATTGCGAGCCCAGAGCAGCAGCATCAGTTCCTGCAGCTCCTGGGCCACTGCCACGCAGGGGCCGCAGCTGCAGGGGCTGTCCAGGGGGCTCGCGGGAGCACGTGGCCGCTTGCGAGGGGTGGCCCGAGGCCTGGAGGACCTGGGAGCCGCAGGGGCTCCTCGCTTCCTCCGTGAGCCTCTGGGCTGCACCCCGGGGCGCTTGCGCCTCTTCGCTGTCCTTGTCTGCCGCCTCCGTGGTTGCCAGTGGCCAACGGCCCACCAGACAGCCACAGCGGCCAGCAGCAGGACAAGCACAATCACTGGGACAACACCGTCACACATGGCTCCGGCACGTCCCATCGCGACTGCACTGGCAGCTGCAGGTGCTGGCCCGTGTTACATAGCGACTGCGCGGTGATGTCACAGTGCTGTGGGCCAGGACAGCCGGGTGACATCCCAGCCCCGCCTCTCACCAGCGCTCAGCCCCTTTGTGCCGTCATAGCCCTGGGCCCACCTCAGGGATCAGCAGAACCAGCTCATGCCTAAGGATGCACATGGCCAGAAAAAGCCTGGCAGCAAGAACAGGAGCTCAGCCTGCTGCAGTGAATCATTCCCTGCAGCAAGTGGCACATCAGGAAGAGTGCTGCTGCCACCAGTGTCAAGCCCATGGCTCCCAGGACACTGCAGCGGTACCAACTGGCAACAGCCACTACTCTGTGCCTGCGAAGATCTTCCAGAGACAAAGGGAGTTGAAGTTCCTGTGTCTCTGGGGAGCTCTCCTGAACTGGCTGTCGAGGGCAGGAAGAGTTTTCTGTAACAGCTCACCGACTTCTGCGTTGCCTCTGTTCTAAACAAGTCAGGATTTCCCAAGGAGCGCTCATGGTGCTCTCACTGCTCTGGTTTTGACGGGCATAGGGTTCCTTTTTTCCCAGTTGCTGGCACACACTGGGTTCAGATGCACCATGGGAATGCTGTGGATCAAACAGGGGTGGTTTGCTTTCTGCTGAGCAGGGCTTGCCCTCTTCAGGGACTTTGCAGTGTCCCTTGGTACAGTGCACGTTTTCCACGGCGAAGGGAGGGAAGAGTGTTGAAGACAGAGGCAAAGAATGCATTAAACACCTGTGCTGTGTCCCTGGCCCTGTTTGTCAGGTGACCATCCACATCCTGGAAGGGGACAATGTTACTTCTACAATGTTTCTTTCCATGCATATATTTAAAACCACTCTTTTTATTGGGCCCCACATTTCTGGCCACCTTCCTCTCCAGCTGAGCTTTCAGTGCACCAAAGTTCTCCCTACAGTGGCGAGAAACATCTCTGGGGAAGGAATGAGAAGGAGGTGTCTTTACAAACTATCTGTGGGCCTGATGGTAGATAAAGCCAGATACTGATAGGTGAAAGAAGCAGCAAAGGGAGGAACCCTAAATTCCATAGGAATTCCACTAATTGACACAGACTGTTACTCACTCAAGACTCTGCTAATCCCTGGATTTAGAGAAAAAGAACAGAGACAGGAGCAAAAGAATGGGGGGGGGGGGGAGGGGGGTAGACATTAGAAAGGGGGTTTGTATTAAGCCATTTGGGAAGTCTGTACCTCTCAAGTAGCTCAGCCAGTGGGGAAAGAGAGAGGGAAATGCAGCTGGGAAATTAGGAGATAAAGGAAGCTGCGTCCTCTATCAACTTGAGAGATCCCGTGGGAAATGCCCATGACCTCTCCCTTTATTCGATCAAAGTAACAGGACTGCTCTGTCTCTTGTTTGGACGTACAGCTGTGGTGTTTGAGGACTAATTTTCCTGACATCCGTATTCTTCTTGTGACCTTGCTTCCACTGGGCACACAGCTTCCTTTTCCATCCTCTTTGCCAGAGAAGAAGCCTTCTGCCTCGCCTGCTTGGCTTTCGACATTTGGGAATCTCCTGCTGCTGTGCCCTTAGGAGGTGATGTTTCAAAATTGACCAGCACGGATGGACCCCAGCACCTGCAAAAACATTGTCCCTGGAGACCCTGCTTAGCAGTTCCCTGAGCAGTCTGAAGTCTGCTCTCCTCATGGCCCGAGCTGAGGTTTTGCTGGCCCTTTTCCTCTTGTCAGAGGTTTGAAACTCGATTGCTTTGTGGTCGCTGTGGCCAAGACGGCCGCCAGTCCCCACCTGGCTCAGGGCACGTGGGACTCAGAGGGCGGCCTGGCTCCAGGGGGGCTGAGCTGGAGAGTCCTGGGCTGCGGGGGGCTTCCCGCTTTCCTGGGAGGAGACTCCCTGGGGAGGAAGAAGGGTCTGGCATGAGCCACAAGGCCCCTGGCCGAGGGACGGTAGCGGGGGACGTGTGCGTAGCGGATGCTGTCTGGGAGGAGCTGTGGCAAGGAGTGGGTGTGGGGCTGGGGGTGTCCCAGAGCTCAGTGAGGGTGTTCCCCCAGCCCAGCAGGCAGAAAGCCCCTGGCTCACAGCAGGAGCCAAGTTCCAGGTCACCAGGAACAGCCCCCGCCCTCACCAGTGCTCCCAGCCTCCCACAAAGGTTGGTTATGCCCATGGGTGCTGCCAAGGTTCCCCATGGGAACAGGGCTGGACACCCTAAAAAGGGGGGTCAACACCCCAGGGGCAAAGCCAGCGCAGGGGAGAATGAGTGGGATGAGTGTGAGAGGACCACCTCTACCCCTCCCATCCCGCACCAGGGAGCAGGGACTTTCCTGGGACAGCTCCAGGAGGATATTCAGGACCATCCTTGCCTGGGACAGGGGTGCCAAGGAGATCCAGGAGGGATCAGTGTCCAGCTCTGTGTCCTGGGACACCCTGCACCCTGTTCCCCATAGCCCTGATTTTCAGGAAGGAGCCACAGGAGCCTCCTGGCCATTGCTGGATTTTTCTTTCAGGAATTCGCTGTGGAGCTCGTTTGTCTTTTTTTGCCTCTTTCGGAGCTCCTGTAAAAACGGCCTTGGAAGGGGCGGGGC